>NC_142399.1:19463367-19780867 GCF_059441095.1 Idiotropiscis lumnitzeri | reverse complement strand
ATACTGTGGTCACCAAACCGGATCCCCTCAGCACCTCGACTGCGCCTAGAAATTCTGTCCATAAAAGTTATGAACAGAATCGGCGACAAAGGGCAGCATTGGCGGAGTCCAACCCTCACTGGAAATGAATCCGACTTATTGCCAGCAATGCGGACCAAACTCTGACATCGGTGGTACAGGGACCCAACTGCCCGTATCAAGGGGCTCGGTACCCCGTACTCCCGGAGCACGCTCCACAGAACTCCCCGTGGGACACGGTCGAACGCCTTCTCCAAGTCCACAAAACACATGTAGACTGGTTGGACGAACTCCCATGCACCCTCAAGGACGCTGTAGAGAGTGTAGAGCTGGTCCACTGTTCCACGGCCAGGACGAAAACCACACTGCTCCTCTTGGATCTGAGATTCAACCTCCCGACGGACCCTCCTCTCCTGTACCCCTGAGTAGACCTTACCAGGGAGGCTGAGGAGTGTGATTCCTCTATAATTGGAACACACCCTCCGGTCCCCCTTCTTAAAAAGGGGGACCACCCCCCCGGTCTGCCAATCCAGAAGCACTGTCCCCGATGTCCACGCAATGTTGTAGAGGCGTGGCAACCATGACAGCCCCACAACATCCAGAGCCCTAAGGAACTCCGGGCGGATCTCATCCACCCCCGGGGCCTTGCCACCGAGGAGCTTGTTAACCACCTCGGTTACTTCAGCCCCTGAGATAGATGAGTCCACCACGGAGTCCTCAGGCTCTGCTTCCTCAATGGAAGGCGTGTCGGTAGAATTGAGACAGGTCTTCGAAGTATTCTCCCCACCGACTCACAACGTCCCGAGTCGAGGTCAGCAGCACCCCATCTCCACTATAAATAGTGTTGATGGTGCACTGCTTCCCTCTCCTGAGACGACGGATGGTGGACCAGAATTTCTTCGAAGCCGTCTGGAAGTCGTTTTCCATGGCCTCAACGAACTCCTCCCACGCCCGAGTTTTTGCTTCG
Source organism: Idiotropiscis lumnitzeri (assembly GCF_059441095.1). Taxonomy (NCBI): domain Eukaryota; kingdom Metazoa; phylum Chordata; class Actinopteri; order Syngnathiformes; family Syngnathidae; genus Idiotropiscis; species Idiotropiscis lumnitzeri. The sequence continues at coordinate 19,779,882 of NC_142399.1, read as the reverse complement.
GCAACCACCGAAGCCGTATTCTGCTTGTCCAGTCGGTACCTGTCAGCTGCCTCCGGAGTCCCACAGGCCAGAAAGGCCCGATAGGACTCTTTCTTCAGCATGACAGCATCCCTTACCGCCGGTGTACACCAGCGGGTTCGGGGGTTGCCGCCACGACAGGCATCGACAACCTTGCGTCCACAGCTTCGATCGGCTGCCTCAACAATGGAGGCACGAAACATGGTCCTCTCAGACTGAATGTCCGCTGCCTCCCCCGGCACGTGGGCGAAGTTCTGCCGGAGGTGGGAGTTGAAACTCTTTCTGACAGGGGATTCTGCCAAGCGTTCCCAGCAGACCCTCACAATACGCTTGGGTCTGCCGGGTCGGACCGGCATCTTCCCCCACCATCGGAGCCAACTCACCACCAGGTGGTGATCAGTTGACAGCTCCGCCCCTCTCTTCACCCGAGTGTCCAAAACATGCGGCCGCAAATCCGATGACACGACTACAAAGTCGATCATCGAACTGCGGCCTAGGGTGTCCTGGTGCCAAGTGCACATATGGACACCCTAATGCTTGAACATGGTGTTCGTTATCGACAATCCATGACGAGCACAGAAGTCTAGTAACAGAACACCACTCGGGTTCAGATTGGGGGGGCCATTCCTCCCAATCACGCCCTTCCGGGTCTCATTGTCGTTACCCACGTGAGCATTGAAGTCCCCCAGCAGGACGAGGGAGTCTCCAGGGGGAACGCTCTCCAGCACACCCTCCAAAGACTCCAAAAAGGGTGGGTACTCTGAACTACTGTTTGGTGCATAAGCACAAACAACAGTCAGCACCCGTCCCCCCACCTTGAGGCGGAGGGAGGCTACCCTCTCGTCTACCGAGGTGAACCCCAGTGTACAGGCGCCAAGCCGGGGGGCAATAATTATGCCCACACCTGCTCGGCGTCTCTCACCTTGGGCAACTCCAGAGTGGAAGAGTGTCCAACCCCTCTCAAGAGGACTGGTACCAGAGCCTAAGCTGTGTGTGGAGGTGAGCCCGACTATATCTAGTCAGAATTTCCCTGCCTCGCACACCAGCTCAGGCTCCTTCCCAGCCAGAGAGGTGACATTCCATGTCCCAAGAGCTAGTTTCTGTAGCCGGGGATCAGAGCGCCAAGGTCCCTGCCTCTTTCCGCTGCCCGACTTGCATTGCACCGAACCCCTTTTGCCCCTCCCCCAGGTGGTGAGCCCATGTGAGGGGGAACCCACGTTGCCTCTTCGGGCTGAGCCCCGTGGGTGCAGGCCCGGCTACCAGGCGCTCGCCAATGAGCCCCACCTCCAGGCCTGGCTCCAGAGGGGGGCCCCGGTGACCCGCGTCCGGGCAAAGGAAATCGTGGTCCATGTATTGTGGTCATCATTGGGGTTCTTGTGAGCCATGCTTTGTCTGGACCCTCACCTAGGACCTGTTTGCCAAGGGTGACCCTACCAGGGGCAAAAAAGCCCCCGACAACTTAGCTCCTAGGATCATTGGGACACGCAAACCCCTCCACCATGATAAGGTGACAGCTCAATTAAATCAGTGTCTAAATATTAAAAGAATCAACGTCTAAGTGCAGTCCTGCTCTACCAAACCGAATATGACAGAAATGTTGCATTTCTTGACTTCCAAAAAACTTAAACTTCCGCATCGTCATTATGCTCAGCCACCATCTGGACTGGGAGCTACTTTTCAGTCCATGTGTTCAATTAAACCCGTCCCTCAGGGGATGTGGAGGGTTCTCTTGAAACATGCAAGGTTTTGAGAAATTAGAATCAGTCTTTAAATTGAAAGGGAACCAAAGTCTAAACACAGTCCTGGTCCAAGTAAACAGAGTTTAACCCAATACTACCTTTCTACACTTACAGAAATATCCAACTTCATCTTGGTTACTAAGCCTTCTGAATTTAGAGACACTTTTCAGTCCTTTGGAAAACCACAAGAACTGATGAGGTGGCCGAGTGGTTAAGGCGATGGACTGCTAATCCATTGTGTTCTACACACATGGGTTCGAATCCCATCCTCATCGAATCGCTGCATTTTCTTAGTTGGTTATATTGTGGGAAGGTTGTTTCACCCTGTTGTTTAGGATATGTTGAGGTATCTCTGGGATTTTTAATTGTCTAAAGCCAATTAAATCATCCACCCATCCATCCAATATCCTCCGCTTATCCGGGGTCGGGTCGCGGAGGCAGCAGCTTCAGCAGGGAAGCCCAGACTTCCCGCTCCCCAGCCACATCTTTCAGCTCTGCCGGAGGGATGCCGAGGCGTTCCCAGGCCAGCTGGGAGACGTAGTCTCTCCAGCGTGTCCTGGGTCATCCTCTGGGCCTCCTGCCGGTGGGACATGCCCGGAACACCTCCCCAGGGAGGCGTCCACGAGGCATACTAAAGAGATGCCCCAGCCACCTCATCTGGCTCCTCTCTATGTGGAGGAACAGCGGCTCGACACTGAGTCCCTCCCGGATGTTCGAACTTCTTACCCTATCTCTAAGGGAGAGCCCAGACACCCTGCGGAGGAAACTCATTTCGGCCGCTTGTACCCGAGATCTTGTTCTTTCGGTCGCAACCCACAGCTCGTGACCATAGGTGAGGGTCGGAACGTAGATCGACCGGGAAATCGAGAGCTTCGCCTTTTGGCTCAGCTCACTCTTCACCACGACAGACCGATACAGCGTCCGCATCACAGCGGAGTCTGCACTGATCCGCCTGTCGATCTCTCGCTCCGTCCTCCCCTCATTCGTAAACAAGACCCCAAGATACTTAAACTCCTCCACTTGGGGCAGGATCTCCTCCCCGACCTGGAGAGGGCACTCCACCCTTTTCCGACTGAGAACCATGGTCTCAGATTCAGAGGTGCTCATCTTCATCCCAACCGCTTCATACTCGGCTGCGAACCGCTCCAGTGAGAGTTGGAGATCACGGCCTGAGGAAGCCAACAGTACCACATCATCTGCGAAAAGCAGAGATGAAATACTGTGGTCACCAAACCGGATCCCCTCAGCACCTCGACTGCGCCTAGAAATTCTGTCCATAAAAGTTATGAACAGAATCGGCGACAAAGGGCAGCATTGGCGGAGTCCAACCCTCACTGGAAATGAATCCGACTTATTGCCAGCAATGCGGACCAAACTCTGACATCGGTGGTACAGGGACCCAACTGCCCGTATCAAGGGGCTCGGTACCCCGTACTCCCGGAGCACGCTCCACAGAACTCCCCGTGGGACACGGTCGAACGCCTTCTCCAAGTCCACCAAACACATGTAGACTGGTTGGACGAACTCCCATGCACCCTCAAGGACGCTGTAGAGAGTGTAGAGCTGGTCCACTGTTCCACGGCCAGGACGAAAACCACACTGCTCCTCTTGGATGTGAGATTCAACCTCCCGACGGACCCTCCTCTCCTGTACCCCTGAGTAGACCTTACCAGGGAGGCTGAGGAGTGTGATTCCTCTATAATTGGAACACACCCTCCGGTCCCCCTTCTTAAAAAGGGGGACCACCCCCCCGGTCTGCCAATCCAGAGGCACTGTCCCCGATGTCCACGCAATGTTGTAGAGGCGTGGCAACCATGACAGCCCCACAACATCCAGAGCCCTAAGGAACTCCGGGCGGATCTCATCCACCCCCGGGGCCTTGCCACCGAGGAGCTTGTTAACCACCTCGGTTACTTCAGCCCCTGAGATAGATGAGTCCACCACGGAGTCCTCAGGCTCTGCTTCCTCAATGGAAGGCGTGTCGGTAGAATTGAGGAGCACTTCGAAGTATTCTCCCCACCGACTCACAACGTCCCGAGTCGAGGTCAGCAGCACCCCATCTCCACTATAAATAGTGTTGATGGTGCATTGGTTCCCTCTCCTGAGGCGACGGATGGTGGACCAGAATTTCTTCGAAGCCGTCTGGAAGTCGTTTTCCATGGCCTCACCGAACTCCTCCCACGCCTGAGTTTTTGCTTCGGCAACCACCGAAGCCGTATTCTGCTTGGCCAGTCGGTACCTGTCAGCTGCCTCCGGAGTACCACAGGCCAGAAAGGCCCGATAGGACTCTTTCTTCAGCCTGACAGCATCCCTTACCGCCGGTGTCCACCAGCGGGTTCGGGGGTTGCCGCCACGACAGGCACCGACAACCTTGCGTCCACAGCTTCGATCGGCTGCCTCAACAATGGAGGCACGAAACATGGTCCTCTCAGACTGAATGTCCGCTGCCTCCCCCGGTACGTGGGCGAAGTTCTGCCGGAGGTGGGAGTTGAAACTCTTTCTGACAAGGGATTCTGCCAAGCGTTCCCAGCAGACCCTCACAATACGCTTGGGTCTGCCGGGTCGGACCGGCATCTTCCCCCACCATCGGAGCCAACTCACCACCAGGTGGTGATCAGTTGACAGCTCCACCCCTCTCTTCACCCGAGTGTCCAAAACATGCGGCCGCAAATCCGATGACACGACTACAAAGTCGATCATCGAACTGCGGCCTAGGGTGTCCTGGTGCCAAGTGCACATATGGACACCCTAATGCTTGAACATGGTGTTCGTTATCGACAATCCATGACGAGCACAGAAGTCTAGTAACAGAACACCACTCGGGTTCAGATTGGGGGGGCCATTCCTCCCAATCACGCCCTTCCGGGTGTCATTGTCGTTACCCACGTGAGCATTGAAGTCCCCCAGCAGGACGAGGGAGTCTCCAGGGGGAACGCTCTCCAGCACACCCTCCAAAGACTCCAAAAAGGGTGGGTACTCTGAACTACTGTTTGGTGCATAAGCACAAACAACAGTCAGCACCCGTCCCCCCACCTTGAGGCGGAGGGAGGCTACCCTCTCGTCTACCGAGGTGAACCCCAGTGTACAGGCGCCAAGCCGGGGGGCAATAAGTATGCCCACACCTGCTCGGCGTCTCTCACCTTGGGCAACTCCAGAGTGGAAGAGTGTCCAACCCCTCTCAAGAGGACTGGTACCAGAACCTAAGCTGTGTGTGGAGGTGAGCCCGACTATATCTATTTAGAATTTCCCTGCCTCGCACACCAGCTCAGGCTCCTTCCCAGCCAGAGAGGTGACATTCCATGTCCCAAGAGCTAGTTTCTGTAGCCGGGGATCAGAGCGCCAAGGTCCCTGCCTCTTGCCGCTGCCCGACTTGCATTGCACCGAACCCCTTTGGCCCCTCCCACAGGTGGTGAGCCCATGTGAGGGGGAACCCACGTTGCCTCTTCGGGCTGAGCCCCGTGGGTGCAGGCCCGGCTACCAGGCGCTCGCCAATGAGCCCCACCTCCAGGCCTGGCTCCAGAGGGGGGCCCCGGTGACCCGCGTCCGGGCAAAGGAAATCGTGGTCCATGTATTGTGGTCATCATTGGGGTTCTTGTGAGCCATGCTTTGTCTGGACCCTCACCTAGGACCTGTTGCCAAGGGTGACCCTACCAGGGGCAAAAAAGCCCCCGACTACTTAGCTCCTAGGATCATTGGGACACGCAAACCCCTCCACCATGATAAGGTGACAGCTCAATTAAATCAGTATCTAAATATTAAAAGAATCAACGTCTAAGTGCAGTCCTGCTCTACCAAACCGAATATGACAGAAATGTTGCATTTCTTGACTTCCAAAAAACTTAAACTTCCGCATCGTCATTATGCTCAGCCACCATCTGGACTGGGAGCTAATTTTCAGTCCATGTGTTCAATCAAACCCGTCCCTCAGGGGATGTGGAGGGTTCTCTTGAAACATGCAAGGTTTTGAGAAATTAGAATCAGTCTTTAAATTGAAAGGGAACCAAAGTCTAAACACAGTCCTGGTCCAAGTAAACAGAGTTTAACCCAATACTACCTTTCTACACTTACAGAAATATCCAACTTCATCTTGGTTACTAAGCCTTCTGAATTTAGAGACACTTTTCAGTCCTTTGGAAAACCACAAGAACTGATGAGGTGGCCGAGTGGTTAAGGCGATGGACTGCTAATCCATTGTGTTCTACACACATGGGTTCGAATCCCATCCTCATCAAATCGCTGCATTTTCTTAGTTGGTTATATTGTGGGAAGGTTGTTTCACCCTGTTGTTTAGGATATGTTGAGGTATCTCTGGGATTTTTAATTGTCTAAAGCCAATTAAATCATCCACCCATCCATCCAATATCCTCCGCTTATCCGGGGTCGGGTCGCGGAGGCAGCAGCTTCAGCAGGGAAGCCCAGACTTCCCGCTCCCCAGCCACATCTTTCAGCTCTGCCGGAGGGATGCCGAGGCGTTCCCAGGCCAGCTGGGAGACGTAGTCTCTCCAGCGTGTCCTGGGTCATCCTCTGGGCCTCCTGCCGGTGGGACATGCCCGGAACACCTCCCCAGGGAGGCGTCCACGAGGCATACTAAAGAGATGCCCCAGCCACCTCATCTGGCTCCTCTCTACGTGGAGGAACAGCGGCTCGACACTTATTCCCTCCCGGATGTTCGAACTTCTCACCCGATCTCCAAGGGAGACCCAGACACCCTGCGGAGGAAACTCATTTCGGCCGCTTGTACCCGAGATCTTGTTCTTTCGGTCGCAACCCACAGCTCGTGACCATAGGTGAGGGTCGGAACGTAGATCGACCGGGAAATCGAGAGCTTCGCCTTTTGGCTCAGCTCACTCTTCACCACGACAGACCGATACAGCGTCCGCATCACAGCGAAGTCTGCACCGATCCGCCTGTCGATCTCTCGCTCCGTCCTCCCCTCACTCGTAAACAAGACCCCAAGATACTTAAACTCCTCCACTTGGGGCAGGATCTCCTCCCCGACCTGGAGAGGGCACTCCACCCTTTTCCGACTGAGAACCATGGTCTCAGATTCAGAGGTGCTCATCTTCATCCCAACCGCTTCATACTCGGCTGCGAACCGCTCCAGTGAGAGTTGGAGATCACGGCCTGAGGAAGCCAACAGTACCACATCATCTGCGAAAAGCAGAGATGAAATACTGTGGTCACCAAACCGGATCCCCTCAGCACCTCGACTGCGCCTAGAAATTCTGTCCATAAAAGTTATGAACAGAATCGGCGACAAAGGGCAGCATTGGCGGAGTCCAACCCTCACTGGAAATGAATCCGACTTATTGCCAGCAATGCGGACCAAACTCTGACATCGGTGGTACAGGGACCCAACTGCCCGTATCAAGGGGCTCGGTACCCCGTACTCCCGGAGCACGCTCCACAGAACTCCCCGTGGGACACGGTCGAACGCCTTCTCCAAGTCCACCAAACACATGTAGACTGGTTGGACGAACTCCCATGCACCCTCAAGGACGCTGTAGAGAGTGTAGAGCTGGTCCACTGTTCCACGGCCAGGACGAAAACCACACTGCTCCTCTTGGATCTGAGATTCAACCTCCCGACGGACCCTCCTCTCCTGTACCCCTGAGTAGACCTTACCAGGGAGGCTGAGGAGTGTGATTCCTCTATAATTGGAACACACCCTCCGGTCCCCCTTCTTAAAAAGGGGGACCACCCCCCCGGTCTGCCAATCCAGAGGCACTGTCCCCGATGTCCACGCAATGTTGTAGAGGCGTGGCAACCATGACAGCCCCACAACATCCAGAGCCCTAAGGAACTCCGGGCGGATCTCATCCACCCCCGGGGCCTTGCCACCGAGGAGCTTGTTAACCACCTCGGTTACTCCAGCCCCTGAGATAGATGAGTCCACCACGGAGTCCTCAGGCTCTGCTTCCTCAATGGAAGGCGTGTCGGTAGAATTGAGGAGGTCTTCGAAGTATTCTCCCCACCGACTCACAACGTCCCGAGTCGAGGTCAGCAGCACCCCATCTCCACTATAAATAGTGTTGATGGTGCACTGCTTCCCTCGCCTGAGGCGACGGATGGTGGACCAGAATTTCTTCGAAGCCGTCTGGAAGTCGTTTTCCATGGCCTCACCGAACTCCTCCCACGCCCGAGTTTTGGCTTCGGCAACCACCGAAGCCGTATTCTGCTTGGCCAGTCGGTACCTGTCAGCTGCCTCCGGAGTACCACAGGCCAGAAAGGCCCGATAGGACTCTTTCTTCAGCCTGACAGCATCCCTTACCGCCGGTGTCCACCAGCGGGTTCGGGGGTTGCCGCCACGACAGGCACCGACAACCTTGCGTCCACAGCTTCAATCGGCTGCCTCAACAATGGAGGCACGAAACATGGTCCTCTCAGACTGAATGTCCGCTGCCTCCCCAGGTACGTGGGCGAAGTTTTGCCGGAGGTGGGAGTTGAAACTCTTTCTGACAGGGGATTCTGCCAAGCGTTCCCAGCAGACCCTCACAATACGCTTGGGTCTGCCGGGTCGGACCGGCATCTTCCCCCACCATCGGAGCCAACTCACCACCAGGTGGTGATCAGTTGACAGCTCCGCCCCTCTCTTCACCCGAGTGTCCAAAACATGCGGCCGCAAATCCGATGACACGACTACAAAGTCGATCATCGAACTGCGGCCTAGGGTGTCCTGGTGCCAAGTGCACATATGGACACCCTAATGCTTGAACATGGTGTTCGTTATCGACAATCCATGACGAGCACAGAAGTCTAGTAACAGAACACCACTCGGGTTCAGATTGGGGGGGCCATTCCTCCCAATCACGCCCTTCCAGGTCTCATTGTCGTTACCCACGTGAGCATTGAAGTCCCCCAGCAGGACGAGGGAGTCTCCAGGGGGAACGCTCTCCAGCACACCCTCCAAAGACTCCAAAAAGGGTGGGTACTCTGAACTACTGTTTGGTGCATAAGCACAAACAACAGTCAGCACCCGTCCCCCCACCTTGAGGCGGAAGGAGGCTACCCTCTCGTCTACCGAGGTGAACCCCAGTGTACAGGCGCCAAGCCGGGGGGCAATAAGTATGCCCACACCTGCTCGGCGTCTCTCACCTTGGGCAACTCCAGAGTGGAAGAGTGTCCAACCCCTCTCAAGAGGACTGGTACCAGAGCCTAAGCTGTGTGTGGAGGTGTGCCCGACTATATCTAGTCAGAATTTCCCTGCCTCGCACACCAGCTCAGGCTCCATCCCAGCCAGAGAGGTGACATTCCATGTCCCAAGAGCTAGTTTCTGTAGCCGGGGATCAGAGCGCCAAGGTCCCTGCCTCTTTCCGCTGCCCGACTTGCATTGCACCGAACCCCTTTGGCCCCTCCCCCAGGTGGTGAGCCCATGTGAGGGGGAACCCACGTTGCCTCTTCGGGCTGAGCCCCGTGGGTGCAGGCCCGGCCACCAGGCGCTCGCCAATGAGCCCCACCTCCAGGCCTGGCTCCAGAGGGGGGCCCCGGTGACCCGCGTCCGGGCAAGGGAAATCGTGGTCCATGTATTGTGGTCATCATTGGGGTTCTTGTGAGCCATGCTTTGTCTGGACCCTCACCTAGGACCTGTGTGCCAAGGGTGACAATACCAGGGGCAAAAAAGCCCCCGACAACTTAGCTCCTAGGATCATTGGGACACGCAAACCCTTCCACCATGATAAGGTGACAGCTCAATTAAATCAGTATCTAAATATTAAAAGAATCAACGTCTAAGTGCAGTCCTGCTCTACCAAACCGAATATGACAGAAATGTTGCATTTCTTGACTTCCAAAAAACTTAAACTTCCGCATCGTCATTATGCTCAGCCACCATCTGGACTGGGAGCTACTTTTCAGTCCATGTGTTCAATCAAACCCGTCCCTCAGGGGATGTGGAGGGTTCTCTTGAAACATGCAAGGTTTTGAGAAATTAGAATCAGTCTTTAAATTGAAAGGGAACCAAAGTCTAAACACAGTCCTGGTCCAAGTAAACAGAGTTTAACCCAATACTACCTTTCTACACTTACAAAAATATCCAACTTCATCTTGGTTACTAAGCCTTCTGAATTTAGAGACACTTTTCAGTCCTTTGGAAAACCACAAGAACTGATGAGGTGGCCGAGTGGTTAAGGCGATGGACTGCTAATCCATTGTGTTCTACACCCATGGGTGCGAATCCCATCCTCATCGAATCGCTGCATTTTCTTAGTTGGTTATATTGTGGGAAGGTTGTTTCACCCTGTTGTTTAGGATATGTTGAGGTATCTCTGGGATTTTTAATTGTCTAAAGCCAATTAAATCATCCACCCATCCATCCAAAATCCTCCGCTTATCCGGGTCGGGTCGCGGAGGCAGCAGCTTCAGCAGGGAAGCCCAGACTTCCCGCTCCCCAGCCACATCTTTCAGCTCTGCCGGAGGGATGCCGAGGCATTCCCAGGCCAGCTGGGAGACGTAGTCTCTCCAGCGTGTCCTGGGTCGTCCTCTGGGCCTCCTGCCGGTGGGACATGCCCGGAACACCTCCCCAGGGAGGCGTCCACGAGGCATCCTAAAGAGATGCCCCAGCCACCTCATCTGGCTCCTCTCTACGTGGAGGAACAGCGGCTCGACACTGAGTCCCTCCCGGATGTTCGAACTTCTCACCCTATCTCTAAGGGGGAGCCCAGACACCCTGCGGAGGAAACTCATTTCGGCCGCTTGTACCCGAGATCTTGTTCTTTCTGTCGCGACCCACAGCTCGTGACCATAGGTGAGGGTCGGAACGTAGATCGACCGGTAAATCGAGAGCTTCGCCTTTTGGCTCAGCTCACTCTTCACCACGACAGACCGATACAGCGTCCGCATCACAGCGGAGGCTGCACCGATCCGCCTGTCGATCTCTCGCTCCGTCCTCCCCTCACTCGTAAATAAGACCCCAAGATACTTAAACTCCTCCACTTGGGGCAGGATCTCCTCCCCGAGCTGGAGAGGGCACTCCACCCTTTTCCGACTGAGAACCATGGTCTCAGATTCAGAGGTGCTCATCTTCATCCCAACCGCTTCACACTCGGCTGCGAACCGCTCCAGTGAGAGTTGTAGATCACGGCCTGAGGAAGCCAACAGTACCACATCATCTGCGAAAAGCAGAGATGAAATACTGTGGTCACCAAACCGGATCCCATCAGCACCTCGACTGCGCCTAGAAATTCTGTCCATAAAAGTTATGAACAGAATCGGCGACAAAGGGCAGCATTGGCGGAGTCCAACCCTCACTGGAAATGAATCCGACTTATTGCCAGCAATGCGGACCAAACTCTGACATCGGTGGTACAGGGACCCAACTGCCCGTATCAAGGGGCTCGGTACCCCGTACTCCCGGAGCACGCTCCACAGAACTCCCCGTGGGACACGGTCGAACGCCTTCTCCAAGTCCACAAAACACATGTAGACTGGTTGGACGAACTCCCATGCACCCTCAAGGACGCTGTAGAGAGTGTAGAGCTGGTCCACTGTTCCACGGCCAGGACGAAAACCACACTGCTCCTCTTGGATCTGAGATTCAACCTCCCGACGGACCATCTTCTCCTGTACCCCTGAGTAGACCTTACCAGGGAGGCTGAGGAGTGTGATTCCTCTATAATTGGAACACACCCTCCGGTCCCTCTTCTTAAAAAGGGGGACCACCCCCCCGGTCTGCCAATCCAGAGGCACTGTCCCCGATGTCCACGCAATGTTGTAGAGGCGTGGCAACCATGACAGCCCCACAACATCCAGAGCCCTAAGGAACTCCGGGCGGATCTCATCCACCCCCGGGGCCTTGCCACCGAGGAGCTTGTTAACCACCTCGGTTACTTCAGCCCCTGAGATAGATGAGTCCACCACGGAGTCCTCAGGCTCTGCTTCCTCAATGGAAGGCGTGTCGGTAGAATTGAGGATCTTCGAAGTATTCTCCCCACCGACTCACAACGTCCCGAGTCGAGGTCAGCAGCACCCCATCTCCACTATAAATAGTGTTGATGGTGCACTGCTTCCCTCTCCTGAGACAACGGATGGTGGACCAGAATTTCTTCGAAGCCGTCTGGAAGTCGTTTTCCATGGCCTCACCGAACTCCTCCCACGCCCGAGTTTTTGCTTCGGCAACCACCGAAGCCGTATTCTGCTTGTCCAGTTTGTACCTGTCAGCTGCCTCCGGAGTCCCACAGGCCAGAAAGGCCCGATAGGACTCTTTCTTCAGCCTGACAGCATCCCTTACCGCCGGTGTACACCAGCGGGTTCGGGGGTTGCCGCCACGACAGGCACCGACAACCTTGCGTCCACAGCTTCGATCGGCTGCCTCAACAATGGAGGCACGAAACATGGTCCTCTCAGACTGAATGTCCGCTGCCTCCCCCGGTACGTGGGCGAAGTTCTGCCGGAGGTGGGAGTTGAAACTCTTTCTGACAGGGGATTCTGCCAAGCGTTCCCAGCAGACCCTCACAATACGCTTGGGTCTGCCGGGTCGGACCGGCATCTTCCCCCACCATCGGAGCCAACTCACCACCAGGTGGTGATCAGTTGACAGCTCCGCCCCTCTCTTCACCCGAGTGTCCAAAACATGCGGCCGCAAATCCGATGACACGACTACAAAGTTGATCATCGAACTGCGGCCTAGGGTGTCCTGGTGCCAAGTGCACATATGGACACCCTAATGCTTGAACATGGTGTTCGTTATCGACAATCCATGACGAGCACAGAAGTCTAGTAACAGAACACCACTCGGGATCATATTGGGGGGGCCATTCCTCCCAATCAGGCCCTTCCGGGTCTCATTGTCGTTACCCACGTGAGCATTGAAGTCCCCCAGCAGGACGAGGGAGTCTCCAGGGGGAACGCTCTCCAGCACACCCTCCAAAGACTCCAAAAAGGGTGGGTACTCTGAACTACTGTTTGGTGCATAAGCACAAACAACAGTCAGCACCCGTCCCCCCACCTTGAGGCGGAAGGAGGCTACCCTCTCGTCTACCGAGGTGAACCCCAGTGTACAGGCGCCAAGCCGGGGGGCAATAAGTATGCCCACACCTGCTCGGCGTCTCTCACCTTGGGCAACTCCAGAGTGGAAGAGTGTCCAACCCCTCTCAAGAGGACTGGTACCAGAGCCTAAGCTGTGTGTGGAGGTGTGCCCGACTATATCTAGTCAGAATTTCCCTGCCTCGCACACCAGCTCAGGCTCCTTCCCAGCCAGAGAGGTGACATTCCATGTCCCAAGAGCTAGTTTCTGTAGCCGGGGATCAGAGCGCCAAGGTCCCTGCCTCTTTCCGCTGCCCGACTTGCATTGCACCGAACCCCTTTGGCCCCTCCCCCAGGTGGTGAGCCCATGTGAGGGGGAACCCACGTTGCCTCTTCGGGCTGAGCCCCGTGGGTGCAGGCCCGGCCACCAGGCGCTCGCCAATGAGCCCCACCTCCAGGCCTGGCTCCAGAGGGGGGCCCCGGTGACCCGCGTCCGGGCAAGGGAAATCGTGGTCCATGTATTGTGGTCATCATTGGGGTTCTTTTGAGCCATGCTTTGTCTGGACCCTCACCTAGGACCTGTGTGCCAAGGGTGACAATACCAGGGGCAAAAAAGCCCCCGACAACTTAGCTCCTAGGATCATTGGGACACGCAAACCCCTCCACCATGATAAGGTGACAGCTCAATTAAATCAGTATCTAAATATTAAAAGAATCAACGTCTAAGTGCAGTCCTGCTCTACCAAACCGAATATGACAGAAATGTTGCATTTCTTGACTTCCAAAAAACTTAAACTTCCGCATCGTCATTAAGCTCAGCCACCATCTGGACTGGGAGCTACTTTTCAGTCCATGTGTTCAATCAAACCCGTCCCTCAGGGGATGTGGAGGGTTCTCTTGAAACATGCAAGGTTTTGAGAAATTAGAATCAGTCTTTAAATTGAAAGGGAACCAAAGTCTAAACACAGTCCTGGTCCAAGTAAACAGAGTTTAACCCAATACTACCTTTCTACACTTACAAAAATATCCAACTTCATCTTGGTTACTAAGCCTTCTGAATTTAGAGACACTTTTCAGTCCTATGGAAAACCACAAGAACTGATGAGGTGGCCGAGTGGTTAAGGCGATGGACTGCTAATCCATTGTGTTCTACACCCATGGGTTCGAATCCCATCCTCATCGAATCGCTGCATTTTCTTAGTTGGTTATATTGTGGGAAGGTTGTTTCACCCTGTTGTTTAGGATATGTTGAGGTATCTCTGGGATTTTTAATTGTCTAAAGCCAATTAAATCATCCACCCATCCATCCAATATCCTCCGCTTATCCGGGGTCGGGTCGCGGAGGCAGCAGCTTCAGCAGGGAAGCCCAGACTTCCCGCTCCCCAGCCACATCTTTCAGCTCTGCCGGAGGGATGCCGAGGCATTCCCAGGCCAGCTGGGAGACGTAGTCTCTCCAGCGTGTCCTGGGTCGTCCTCTGGGCCTCCTGCCGGTGGGACATGCCCGGAACACCACCCCAGGGAGGCGTCCACGAGGCATCCTAAAGAGATGCCCCAGCCACCTCATCTGGCTCCTCTCTACGTGGAGGAACAGCGGCTCGACACTGAGTCCCTCCCGGATGTTCGAACTTCTCATCCTATCTCTAAGGGAGAGCCCAGACACCCTGCGGAGGAAACTCATTTCGGCCGCTTGTACCCGAGATCTTGTTCTTTCCATCCAATATCCTCCGCTTATCCGGGGTCGGGTCGCGGAGGCAGCAGCTTCAGCAGGGAAGCCCAGACTTCCCGCTCCCCAGCCACATCTTTCAGCTCTGCCGGAGGGATGCCGAGGCATTCCCAGGCCAGCTGGGAGACGTAGTCTCTCCAGCGTGTCCTGGGTCGTCCTCTGGGCCTCCTGCCGGTGGGACATGCCCGGAACACCACCCCAGGGAGGCGTCCACGAGGCATCCTAAAGAGATGCCCCAGCCACCTCATCTGGCTCCTCTCTACGTGGAGGAACAGCGGCTCGACACTGAGTCCCTCCCGGATGTTCGAACTTCTCATCCTATCTCTAAGGGAGAGCCCAGACACCCTGCGGAGGAAACTCATTTCGGCCGCTTGTACCCGAGATCTTGTTCTTTCTGTCGCGACCCACAGCTCGTGACCATAGGTGAGGGTCGGAACGTAGATCGACCGGTAAATCGAGAGCTTCGCCTTTTGGCTCAGCTCACTCTTCACCACGACAGACCGATACAGCGTCCGCATCACAGCGGAGGCTGCACCGATCCGCCTGTCGATCTCTCGCTCCGTCCTCCCCTCACTCGTAAACAAGACCCCAAGATACTTAAACTCCTCCACTTGGGGCAGGATCTCCTCCCCGAGCTGGAGAGGGCACTCCACCCTTTTCCGACTGAGAACCATGGTCTCAGATTCAGAGGTGCTCATCTTCATCCCAACCGCTTCACACTCGGCTGCGAACCGCTCCAGTGAGAGTTGGAGATCACGGCCTGAGGAAGCCAACAGTACCACATCATCTGCGAAAAGCAGAGATGAAATACTGTGGTCACCAAACCGGATCCCATCAGCACCTCGACTGCGCCTAGAAATTCTGTCCATAAAAGTTATGAACAGAATCGGCGACAAAGGGCAGCATTGGCGGAGTCCAACCCTCACTGGAAATGAATCCGACTTATTGCCAGCAATGCGGACCAAACTCTGACATCGGTGGTACAGGGACCCAACTGCCCGTATCAAGGGGCTCAGTACCCCGTACTCCCGGAGCACGCTCCACAGAACTCCCCGTGGGACACGGTCGAACGCCTTCTCCAAGTCCACAAAACACATGTAGACTGGTTAGACGAACTCCCATGCACCCTCAAGGACGCTGTAGAGAGTGTAGAGCTGGTCCACTGTTCCACGGCCAGGACGAAAACCACACTGCTCCTCTTGGATCTGAGATTCAACCTCCCGACGGACCCTCCTCTCCTGTACCCCTGAGTAGACCTTACCAGGGAGGCTGAGGAGTGTGATTCCTCTATAATTGGAACACACCCTCCGGTCCCCCTTCTTAAAAAGGGGGACCACCCCCCCGGTCTGCCAATCCAGAGGCACTGTCCCCGATGTCCACGCAATGTTGTAGAGGCGTGGCAACCATGACAGCCCCACAACATCCAGAGCCCTAAGGAACTCCGGGCGGATCTCATCCACCCCCGGGGCCTTGCCACCGAGGAGCTTGTTAACCACCTCGGTTACTTCAGCCCCTGAGATAGATGAGTCCACCACGGAGTCTTCAGGCTCTGCTTCCTCAATGGAAGGCGTGTCGGTAGAATTGAGGATCTTCGAAGTATTCTCCCCACCGACTCACAACGTCCCGAGTCGAGGTCAGCAGCACCCCATCTCCACTATAAATAGTGTTGATGGTGCACTGCTTCCCTCTCCTGAGACAACGGATGGTGGACCAGAATTTCTTCGAAGACGTCTGGAAGTCGTTTTCCATGGCCTCACCGAACTCCTCCCACGCCCGAGTTTTTGCTTCGGCAACCACCGAAGCCGTATTCTGCTTGGCCAGTCGGTACCTGTCAGCTGCCTCCGGAGTACCACAGGCCAGAAAGGCCCGATAGGACTCTTTCTTCAGCCTGACAGCATCCCTTACCGCCGGTGTCCACCAGCGGGTTCGGGGGTTGCCGCCACGACAGGCACCGACAACCTTGCGTCCACAGCTTCAATCGGCTGCCTCAACAATGGAGGCACGAAACATGGTCCTCTCAGACTGAATGTCCGCTGCCTCCCCCGGTACGTGGGCGAAGTTCTGCCGGAGGTGGGAGTTGAAACTCTTTCTGACAGGGGATTCTGCCAAGCGTTCCCAGCAGACCCTCACAATACGCTTGGGTCTGCCGGGTCGGACCGGCATCTTCCCCCACCATCGGAGCCAACTCACCACCAGGTGGTGATTAGTTGACAGCTCCGCCCCTCTCTTCACCCGAGTGTCCAAAACATGCGGCCGCAAATCCGATGACACGACTACAAAGTCGATCATCGAACTGCGGCCTAGGGTGTCCTGGTGCCAAGTGCACATATGGACACCCTAATGCTTGAACATGGTGTTTGTTATCGACAATCCATGACGAGCACAGAAGTCTAGTAACAGAACACCACTCGGGTTCAGATTGGGGGGGCCATTCCTCCCAATCACGCCCTTCCAGGTCTCATTGTCGTTACCCACGTGAGCATTGAAGTCCCCCAGCAGGACGAGGGAGTCTCCAGGGGGAACGCTCTCCAGCACACCCTCCAAAGACTCCAAAAAGGGTGGGAACTCTGAACTACTGTTTGGTGCATAAGCACAAACAACAGTCAGCACCCGTCCCCCCACCTTGAGGCGGAAGGAGGCTACCCTCTCGTCTACCGAGGTGAACCCCAGTGTACAGGCGCCAAGCCGGGGGGCAATAAGTATGCCCACACCTGCTCGGCGTCTCTCACCTTGGGCAACTCCAGAGTGGAAGAGTGTCCAACCCCTCTCAAGAGGACTGGCACCAGAACCGAAGCTGTGTGTGGAGGTGAGCCCGACTATATCTATTTAGAATTTCCCTGCCTCGCACACCAGCTCAGGCTCCTTCCCAGCCAGAGAGGTGACATTCCATGTCCCAAGAGCTAGTTTCTGTAGCCGGGGATCAGAGCGCCAAGGTCCCTGCCTCTTGCCGCTGCCCGACTTGCATTGCACCGAACCCCTTTGGCCCCTCCCACAGGTGGTGAGCCCATGTGAGGGGGAACCCACGTTGCCTCTTCGGGCTGAGCCCCATGGGTGCAGGCCCGGCCACCAGGCGCTCGCCAATGAGCCCCACCTCCAGGCCTGGCTCCAGAGGGGGGCCCCGGTGACCCGCGTCCGGGCAAGGGAAATCGTGGTCCATGTATTGTGGTCATCATTGGGGTTCTTGTGAGCCATGCTTTGTCTGGACCCTCACCTAGGACCTGTTTGCCAAGGGTGACAATACCAGGGGCAAAAAAGCCCCCGACAACTTAGCTCCTAGGATCATTGGGACACGCAAACCCCTCCACCATGATAAGGTGACAGCTCAATTAAATCAGTGTCTAAATATTAAAAGAATCAACGTCTAAGTGCAGTCCTGCTCTACCAAACCGAATATGACAGAAATGTTGCATTTCTTGACTTCCAAAAAACTTAAACTTCCGCATCGTCATTATGCTCAGCCACCATCTGGACTGGGAGCTACTTTTCAGTCCATGTGTTCAATTAAACCCGTCCCTCAGGGGATGTGGAGGGTTCTCTTGAAACATGCAAGGTTTTGAGAAATTAGAATCAGTCTTTAAATTGAAAGGGAACCAAAGTCTAAACACAGTCCTGGTCCAAGTAAACAGAGTTTAACCCAATACTACCTTTCTACACTTACAAAAATATCCAACTTCATCTTGGTTACTAAGCCATCTGAATTTAGAGACACTTTTCAGTCCTTTGGAAAACCACAAGAACTGATGAGGTGGCCGAGTGGTTAAGGCGATGGACTGCTAATCCATTGTGTTCTACACCCATGGGTTCGAATCCCATCCTCATCGAATCGCTGCATTTTCTTAGTTGGTTATATTGTGGGAAGGTTGTTTCACCCTGTTGTTTAGGATATGTTGAGGTATCTCTGGGATTTTTAATTGTCTAAAGCCAATTAAATCATCCACCCATCCATCCAATATCCTCCGCTTATCCGGGGTCGGGTCGCGGAGGCAGCAGCTTCAGCAGGGAAGCCCAGACTTCCCGATCCCCAGCCACATCTTTCAGCTCTGCCGGAGGGATGCCGAGCCGTTCCCAGGCCAGCTGGGAGACGTAGTCTCTCCAGCGTGTCCTGGGTCATCCTCTGGGCCTCCTGCCGGTGGGACATGCCCGGAACACCTCCCCAGGGAGGCGTCCACGAGGCATACTAAAGAGATGCCCCAGCCACCTCATCTGGCTCCTCTCTACGTGGAGGAACAGCGGCTCGACACTTATTCCCTCCCGGATGTTCGAACTTCTCACCCTATCTCCAAGGGAGACCCAGACACCCTGCGGAGGAAACTCATTTCGGCCGCTTGTACCCGAGATCTTTTTCTTTCGGTCGCAACCCACAGCTCGTGACCATAGGTGAGGGTCGGAACGTAGATCGACCGGGAAATCGAGAGCTTCGCCTTTTGGCTCAGCTCACTCTTCACCACGACAGACCGATACAGCGTCCGCATCACAGCGGAGTCTGCACCGATCCGCCTGTCGATCTCTCGCTCCGTCCTCCCCTCACTCGTAAACAAGACCGCAAGATACTTAAACTCCTCCACTTGGGGCAGGATCTCCTCCCCGAGCTGGAGAGGGCACTCCACCCTTTTCCGACTGAGAACCATGGTCTCAGATTCAGAGGTGCTCATCTTCATCCCAACCGCTTCATACTCGGCTGCGAACCGCTCCAGTGAGAGTTGGAGATCACGGCCTGAGGAAGCCAACAGTACCACATCATCTGCGAAAAGCAGAGATGAAATACTGTGGTCACCAAACCGGATCCCCTCAGCACCTCGACTGCGCCTAGAAATTCTGTCCATAAAAGTTATGAACAGAATCGGCGACAAAGGGCAGCATTGGCGGAGTCCAACCCTCACTGGAAATGAATCCGACTTATTGCCAGCAATGCGGACCAAACTCTGACATCGGTGGTACAGGGACCCAACTGCCCGTATCAAGGGGCTCGGTACCCCGTACTCCCGGAGCACGCTCCACAGAACTCCCCGTGGGACACGGTCGAACGCCTTCTCCAAGTCCACAAAACACATGTAGACTGGTTGGACGAACTCCCATGCACCCTCAAGGACGCTGTAGAGATTGTAGAGCTGGTCCACTGTTCCACGGCCAGGACGAAAACCACACTGCTCCTCTTGGATCTGAGATTCAACCTCCCGACGGATCTCCTCTCCTGTACCCCTGAGTAGACCTTACCAGGGAGGCTGAGGAGTGTGATTCCTCTAGAATTGGAACACACCCTCCGGTCCCCCTTCTTAAAAAGGGGGACCACCACCCCGGTCTGCCAATCCAGAGGCACTGTCCCCGATGTCCACGCAATGTTGTAGAGGCGTGGCAACCATGACAGCCCCACAACATCCAGAGCCCTAAGGAACTCCGGGCGGATCTCATCCACCCCCGGGGCCTTGCCACCGAGGAGCTTGTTAACCACCTCGGTTACTTCAGCCCCTGAGATAGATGAGTCCACCACGGAGTCCTCAGGCTCTGCTTCCTCAATGGAAGGCGTGTCGGTAGAATTGAGGATCTTCGAAGTATTCTCCCCACCGACTCACAACGTCCCGAGTAGAGGTCAGCAGCACCCCATCTCCACTATAAATAGTGTTGATGGTGCACTGCTTCCCTCTCCTGAGACGACGGATGGTGGACCAGAATTTCTTCGAAGCCGTCTGGAAGTCGTTTTCCATGGCCTCACCGAACTCCTCCCACGCCCGAGTTTTTGCTTCGGCAACCACCGAAGCCGTATTCTGCTTGTCCAGTTTGTACCTGTCAGCTGCCTCCGGAGTCCCACAGGCCAGAAAGGCCCGATAGGACTCTTTCTTCAGCCTGACAGCATCCCTTACCGCCGGTGTACACCAGCGGGTTCGGGGGTTGCCGCCACGACAGGCACCGACAACCTTGCGTCCACAGCTTCGATCGGCTGCCTCAACAATGGAGGCACGAAACATGGTCCTCTCAGACTGAATGTCCGCTGCCTCCCCCGGTACGTGGGCGAAGTTCTGCCGGAGGTGGGAGTTGAAACTCTTTCTGACAGGGGATTCTGCCAAGCGTTCCCAGCAGACCCTCACAATACGCTTGGGTCTGCCGGGTCGGACCGGCATCTTCCCCCACCATCGGAGCCAACTCACCACCAGGTGGTGATCAGTTGACAGCTCCGCCCCTCTCTTCACCCGAGTGTCCAAAACATGCGGCCGCAAATCCGATGACACGACTACAAAGTCGATCATCGAACTGCGGCCTAGGGTGTCCTGGTGCCAAGTGCACATATGGACACCCTAATGCTTGAACATGGTGTTCGTTATCGACAATCCATGACGAGCACAGAAGTCTAGTAACAGAACACCACTCGGGTTCATATTGGGGGGCCATTCCTCCCAATCACGCCCTTCCGGGTCTCATTGTCGTTACCCACGTGAGCATTGAAGTCCCCCAGCAGGACGAGGGAGTCTCCAGGGGGAACGCTCTCCAGCACACCCTCCAAAGACTCCAAAAAGGGTGGGTACTCTGAACTACTGTTTGGTGCATAAGCACAAACAACAGTCAGCACCCGTCCCCCCACCTTGAGGCGGAAGGAGGCTACCCTCTCGTCTACCGAGGTGAGCCCCAGTGTACAGGCGCCAAGCCGGGGGGCAATAAGTATGCCCACACCTGCTCGGCGTCTCTCACCTTGGGCAACTCCAGAGTGGAAGAGTGTCCAACCCCTCTCAAGAGGACTGGTACCAGAGCCTAAGCTGTGTGTGGAGGTGTGCCCGACTATATCTAGTCAGAATTTCCCTGCCTCGCACACCAGCTCAGGCTCCTTCCCAGCCAGAGTGGTGACATTCCATGTCCCAAGAGCTAGTTTCTGTAGCCGGGGATCAGAGCGCCAAGGTCCCTGCCTCTTTCCGCTGCCCGACTTGCATTGCACCGAACCCCTTTGGCCCCTCCCCCAGGTGGTGAGCCCATGTGAGGGGGAACCCACGTTGCCTCTTCGGGCTGAGCCCCGTGGGTGCAGGCCCGGCCACCAGGCGCTCGCCAATGAGCCCCACCTCCAGGCCTGGCTCCAGAGGGGTGCCCCGGTGACCCGCGTCCGGGCAAGGGAAATCGTGGTCCATGTATTGTGGTCATCATTGGGGTTCTTGTGAGCCATGCTTTGTCTGGACCCTCACCTAGGACCTGTGTGCCAAGGGTGACAATACCAGGGGCAAAAAAGCCCCCGACAACTTAGCTCCTAGGATCATTGGGACACGCAAACCCTTCCACCATGATAAGGTGACAGCTCAATTAAATCAGTATCTAAATATTAAAAGAATCAACGTCTAAGTGCAGTCCTGCTCTACCAAACCGAATATGACAGAAATGTTGCATTTCTTGACTTCCAAAAAACTTAAAGTTCCGCATCGTCATTATGCTCAGCCACCATCTGGACTGGGAGCTACTTTTCAGTCCATGTGTTCAATCAAACCCGTCCCTCAGGGGATGTGGAGGGTTCTCTTGAAACATGCAAGGTTTTGAGAAATTAGAATCAGTCTTTAAATTGAAAGGGAACCAAAGTCTAAACACAGTCCTGGTCCAAGTAAACAGAGTTTAACCCAATACTACCTTTCTACACTTACAAAAATATCCAACTTCATCTTGGTTACTAAGCCTTCTGAATTTAGAGACACTTTTCAGTCCTTTGGAAAACCACAAGAGCTGATGAGGTGGCCGAGTGGCTAATCCATTGTGTTCTACACCCATGGGTTCGAATCCCATCCTCATCGAATCGCTGCATTTTCTTAGTTGGTTATATTGTGGGAAGGTTGTTTCACCCTGTTGTTTAGGATATGTTGAGGTATCTCTGGGATTTTTAATTGTCTAAAGCCAATTAAATCATCCACCCATCCATCCAAAATCCTCCGCTTATCCGGGGTCGGGTCGCGGAGGCAGCAGCTTCAGCAGGGAAGCCCAGACTTCCCGCTCCCCAGCCACATCTTTCAGCTCTGCCGGAGGGATGCCGAGGCATTCCCAGGCCAGCTGGGAGACGTAGTCTCTCCAGCGTGTCCTGGGTCGTCCTCTGGGCCTCCTGCCGGTGGGACATGCCCGGAACACCTCCCCAGGGAGGCGTCCACGAGGCATCCTAAAGAGATGCCCCAGCCACCTCATCTGGCTCCTCTCTACGTGGAGGAACAGCGGCTCGACACTGAGTCCCTCCCGGATGTTCGAACTTCTCACCCTATCTCTAAGGGAGAGCCCAGACACCCTGCGGAGGAAACTCATTTCGGCCGCTTGTACCCGAGATCTTGTTCTTTCTGTCGCGACCCACAGCTCGTGACCATAGGTGAGGGTCGGAACGTAGATCGACCGGTAAATCGAGAGCTTCGCCTTTTGGCTCAGCTCACTCTTCACCACGACAGACCGATACAGCGTCCGCATCACAGCGGAGGCTGCACCGATCCGCCTGTCGATCTCTCGCTCCGTCCTCCCCTCACTCGTAAACAAGACCCCAAGATTCTTAAACTCCTCCACTTGGGGCAGGATCTCCTCCCCGAGCTGGAGAGGGCACTCCACCCTTTTCCGACTGAGAACCATGGTCTCAGATTCAGAGGTGCTCATCTTCATCCCAACCGCTTCACACTCGGCTGCGAACCGCTCCAGTGAGAGTTGGAGATCACGGCCTGAGGAAGCCAACAGTACCACATCATCTGCGAAAAGCAGAGATGAAATACTGTGGTCACCAAACCGGATCCCATCAGCACCTCGAATGCGCCTAGAAATTCTGTCCATAAAAGTTATGAACAGAATCGGCGACAAAGGGCAGCATTGGCGGAGTCCAACCCTCACTGGAAATGAATCCGACTTATTGCCAGCAATGCGGACCAAACTCTGACATCGGTGGTACAGGGACCCAACTGCCCGTATCAAGGGGCTCGGTACCCCGTACTCCCGGAGCACGCTCCACAGAACTCCCCGTGGGACACGGTCGAACGCCTTCTCCAAGTCCACAAAACACATGTAGACTGGTTGGACGAACTCCCATGCACCCTCAAGGACGCTGTAGAGAGTGTAGAGCTTGTCCACTGTTCCACGGCCAGGACGAAAACCACATTGCTCCTCTTGGATCTGAGATTCAACCTCCCGACGGACCCTCCTCTCCTGTACCCCTGAGTAGACCTTACCAGGGAGGCTGAGGAGTGTGACTCCTCTATAATTGGAACACACCCTCCGGTCCCCCTTCTTAAAAAGGGGGACAACCCCCCCGGTCTGCCAATCCAGAGGCACTGTCCCCGATGTCCACGCAATGTTGTAGAGGCGTGGCAACCATGACAGCCCCACAACATCCAGAGCCCTAAGGAACTCCGGGCGGATCTCATCCACCCCCGGGGCCTTGCCACCGAGGAGCTTGTTAACCACCTCGGTTACTTCAGCCCCTGAGATAGATGAGTCCACCACGGAGTCCTCAGGCTCTGCTTCCTCAATGGAAGGCGTGTCGGTAGAATTGAGGAGGTCTTCGAAGTATTCTCCCCACCGACTCACAACGTCCCGAGTCGAGGTCAGCAGCACCCCATCTCCACTATAAATAGTGTTGATGGTGCACTGCTTCCCTCGCCTGAGGCGACGGATGGTGGGCCAGAATTTCTTCGAAGCCGTCTGGAAGTCGTTTTCCATGGCCTCACCGAACTCCTCCCACGCCCGAGTTCTTGCTTCGGCAACCACCGAAGCCGTATTCTGCTTGGCCAGTCGGTACCTGTCAGCTGCCTCCGGAGTACCACAGGCCAGAAAGGCCCGATAGGACTCTTTCTTCAGCCTGACAGCATCCCTTACCGCCGGTGTCCACCAGCGGGTTCGGGGGTTGCCGCCACGACAGGCACCGACAACCTTGCGTCCACAGCTTCAATCGGCTGCCTCAACAATGGAGGCACGAAACATGGTCCTCTCAGACTGACTGTCCGCTGCCTCCCCCGGTACGTGGGCGAAGTTCTGCCGGAGGTGGGAGTTGAAACTCTTTCTGACAGGGGATTCTGCCAAGCGTTCCCAGCAGACCCTCACAATACGCTTGGGTCTGCCGGGTCGGACCGGCATCTTCCCCCACCATCGGCGCCAACTCACCACCAGGTGGTGATTAGTTGACAGCTCCGCCCCTCTCTTCACCCGAGTGTCCAAAACATGCGGCCGCAAATCCGATGACACGACTACAAAGTCGATCATCGAACTGCGGCCTAGGGTGTCCTGGTGCCAAGTGCACATATGGACACCCTAATGCTTGAACATGGTGTTCGTTATCGACAATCCATGACGAGCACAGAAGTCTAGTAACAGAACACCACTCGGGTTCAGATTGGGGGGGCCATTCCTCCCAATCACGCCCTTCCAGGTCTCATTGTCGTTACCCACGTGAGCATTGAAGTCCCCCAGCAGGACGAGGGAGTCTCCAGGGGGAACGCTCTCCAGCACACCCTCCAAAGACTCCAAAAAGGGTGGGTACTCTGAACTACTGTTTGGTGCATAAGCACAAACAACAGTCAGCACCCGTCCCCCCACCTTGAGGCGGAGGGAGGCTACCCTCTCGTCTACCGAGGTGAACCCCAGTGTACAGGCGCCAAGCCGGGGGGCAATAAGTATGCCCACACCTGCTCGGCGTCTCTCACCTTGGGCAACTCCAGAGTGGAAGAGTGTCCAACCCCTCTCAAGAGGACTGGTACCAGAGCCTAAGCTGTGTGTGGAGGTGTGCCCGACTATATCTAGTCAGAATTTCCCTGCCTCGCACACCAGCTCAGGCTCCTTCCCAGCCAGAGAGGTGACATTCCATGTCCCAAGAGCTAGTTTCTGTAGCCGGGGATCAGAGCGCCAAGGTCCCTGCCTCTTTCCGCTGCCCGACTTGCATTGCACCGAACCCCTTTGGCCCCTCCCCCAGGTGGTGAGCCCATGTGAGGGGGAACCCACGTTGCCTCTTCGGGCTGAGCCCCGTGGGTGCAGGCCCGGCCACCAGGCGCTCGCCAATGAGCCCCACCTCCAGGCCTGGCTCCAGAGGGGGGCCCCGGTGACCCGCGTCCGGGCAAGGGAAATCGTGGTCCATGTATTGTGGTCATCATTGGGGTTCTTGTGAGCCATGCTTTGTCTGGACCCTCACCTAGGACCTGTGTGCCAAGGGTGACAATACCAGGGGCAAAAAAGCCCCCGACAACTTAGCTCCTAGGATCATTGGGACACGCAAACCCTTCCACCATGATAAGGTGACAGCTCAATTAAATCAGTATCTAAATATTAAAAGAATCAACGTCTAAGTGCAGTCCTGCTCTACCAAACCGAATATGACAGAAATGTTGCATTTCTTGACTTCCAAAAAACTTAAACTTCCGCATCGTCATTATGCTCAGCCACCATCTGGACTGGGAGCTACTTTTCAGTCCATGTGTTCAATCAAACCCGTCCCTCAGGGGATGTGGAGGGTTCTCTTGAAACATGCAAGGTTTTGAGAAATTAGAATCAGTCTTTAAATTGAAAGGGAACCAAAGTCTAAACACAGTCCTTGTCCAAGTAAACAGAGTTTAACCCAATACTACCTTTCTACACTTACAAAAATATCCAACTTCATCTTGGTTACTAAGCCTTCTGAATTTAGAGACACTTTTCAGTCCTATGGAAAACCACAAGAACTGATGAGGTGGCCGAGTGGTTAAGGCGATGGACTGCTAATCCATTGTGTTCTACACCCATGGGTTCGAATCCCATCCTCATCGAATCACTGCATTTTCTTAGTTGGTTATATTGTGGGAAGGTTGTTTCACCCTGTTGTTTAGGATATGTTGAGGTATCTCTGGGATTTTTAATTGTCTAAAGCCAAAATAAAATCATCCACCCATCCATCCAATATCCTCCGCTTATCCGGGGTCGGGTCGCGGAGGCAGCAGCTTCAGCAGGGAAGCCCAGACTTCCCGCTCCCCAGCCACATCTTTCAGCTCTGCCGGAGGGATGCCGAGGCATTCCCAGGTCAGCTGGGAGACGTAGTCTCTCCAGCGTGTCCTGGGTCGTCCTCTGGGCCTCCTGCCGGTGGGACATGCCCGGAACACCTCCCCAGGGAGGCGTCCACGAGGCATCCTAAAGAGATGCCCCAGCCACCTCATCTGGCTCCTCTCTACGTGGAGGAACAGCGGCTTGACACTGAGTCCCTCCCGGATGTTCGAACTTCTCATCCTATCTCTAAGGGAGAGCCCAGACACCCTGCGGAGGAAACTCATTTCGGCCGCTTGTACCCGAGATCTTGTTCTTTCTGTCGCGACCCACAGCTCGTGACCATAGGTGAGGGTCGGAACGTAGATCGACCGGTAAATCGAGAGCTTCGCCTTTTGGCTCAGCTCACTCTTCACCACCACAGACCGATACAGCGTCCGCATCACAGCGGAGGCTGCACCGATCCGCCTGTCGATCTCTCGCTCCGTCCTCCCCTCACTCGTAAACAAGACCCCAAGATACTTAAACTCCTCCACTTGGGGCAGGATCTCCTCCGCGAGCTGGAGAGGGCACTCCACCCTTTTCCGACTGAGAACCATGGTCTCAGATTCAGAGGTGCTCATCTTCATCCCAACCGCTTCACACTTGGCTGCGAACCGCTCCAGTGAGAGTTGTAGATCACGGCCTGAGGAAGCCAACAGTACCACATCATCTGCGAAAAGCAGAGATGAAATACTGTGGTCACCAAACCGGATCCCATCAGCACCTCGACTGCGCCTAGAAATTCTGTCCATAAAAGTTATGAACAGAATCGGCGACAAAGGGCAGCATTGGCGGAGTCCAACCCTCACTGGAAATGAATCCGACTTATTGCCAGCAATGCGGACCAAACTCTGACATCGGTGGTACAGGGACCCAACTGCCCGTATCAAGGGGCTCAGTACCCCGTACTCCCGGAGCATGCTCCACAGAACTCCCCGTGGGACACGGTCGAACGCCTTCTCCAAGTCCACAAAACACATGTAGACTGGTTGGACGAACTCCCATGCACCCTCAAGGACGCTGTAGAGAGTGTAGAGCTGGTCCACTGTTCCACGGCCAGGACGAAAACCACACTGCTCCTCTTGGATCTGAGATTCAACCTCCCGACGGACCCTCCTCTCCTGTACCCCTGAGTAGACCTTACCAGGGAGGCTGAGGAGTGTGATTCCTCTATAATTGGAACACACCCTCCGGTCCCCCTTCTTAAAAAGGGGGACCACCCCCCCGGTCTGCCAATCCAGAGGCACTGTCCCCGATGTCCACGCAATGTTGTAGAGGCGTGGCAACCATGACAGCCCCACAACATCCAGAGCCCTAAGGAACTCCGGGCGGATCTCATCCACCCCCGGGGCCTTGCCACCGAGGAGCTTGTTAACCACCTCGGTTACTCCAGCCCCTGAGATAGATGAGTCCACCACGGAGTCCTCAGGCTCTGCTTCCTCAATGGAAGGCGTGTCGGTAGAATTGAGGAGGTCTTCGAAGTATTCTCCCCACCGACTCACAACGTCCCGAGTCGAGGTCAGCAGCACCCCATCTCCACTATAAATAGTGTTGATGGTGCACTGCTTCCCTCGCCTGAGGCGACGGATGGTGGACCAGAATTTCTTCGAAGCCGTCTGGAAGTCGTTTTCCATGGCCTCACCGAACTCCTCCCACGCCCGAGTTTTGGCTTCGGCAACCACCGAAGCCGTATTCTGCTTGGCCAGTCGGCTGCCTCCGGAGTACCACAGGCCAGAAAGGCCCGATAGGACTCTTTCTTCAGCCTGACAGCATCCCTTACCGCCGGTGTCCACCAGCGGGTTCGGGGGTTGCCGCCACGACAGGTACCGACAACCTTGCGTCCACAGCTTCAATCGGCTGCCTCAACAATGGAGGCACGAAACATGGTCCTCTCAGACTGAATGTCCGCTGCCTCCCCCGGTACGTGGGCGAAGTTCTGCCGGAGGTGGGAGTTGAAACTCTTTCTGACAGGGGATTCTGCCAAGCGTTCCCAGCAGACCCTCACAATACGCTTGGGTCTGCCGGGTCGGACCGGCATCTTCCCCCACCATCGGAGCCAACTCACCACCAGGTGGTGATCAGTTGACAGCTCCGCCCCTCTCTTCACCCGAGTGTCCAAAACATGCGGCCGCAAATCCGATGACACGACTACAAAGTCGATCATCGAACTGCGGCCTAGGGTGTCCTGGTGCCAAGTGCACATATGGACACCCTAATTCTTGAACATGGTGTTCGTTATCGACAATCCATGACGAGCACAGAAGTCTAGTAACAGAACACCACTCGGGTTCAGATTGGGGGGGCCATTCCTCCCAATCACGCCCTTCCAGGTCTCATTGTCGTTACCCACGTGAGCATTGAAGTCCCCCAGCAGGACGAGGGAGTCTCCAGGGGGAACGCTCTCCAGCACACCCTCCAAAGACTCCAAAAAGGGTGGGTACTCTGAACTACTGTTTGGTGCATAAGCACAAACAACAGTCAGCACCCGTCCCCCCACCTTGAGGCGGAAGGAGGCTACCCTCTCGTCTACCGAGGTGAACCCCAGTGTACAGGCGCCAAGCCGGGGGGCAATAAGTATGCCCACACCTGCTCGGCGTCTCTCACCTTGGGCAACTCCAGAGTGGAAGAGTGTCCAACCCCTCTCAAGAGGACTGGTACCAGAGCCTAAGCTGTGTGTGGAGGTGTGCCCGACTATATCTAGTCAGAATTTCCCTGCCTCGCACACTAGCTCAGGCTCCATCCCAGCCAGAGAGGTGACATTCCATGTCTCAAGAGCTAGTTTCTGTAGCCGGGGATCAGAGCGCCAAGGTCCCTGCCTCTTTCCGCTGCCCGACTTGCATTGCACCGAACCCCTTTGGCCCCTCCCCCAAGTGGTGAGCCCATGTGAGGGGGAACCCACGTTGCCTCTTCGGGCTGAGCCCCGTGAGTGCAGGCCCGGCCACCAGGCGCTCGCCAATGAGCCCCACCTCCAGGCCTGGCTCCAGAGGGGGGCCCCGGTGACCCGCGTCCGGGCAAGGGAAATCGTGGTCCATGTATTGTGGTCATCATTGGGGTTCTTGTGAGCCATGCTTTGTCTGGACCCTCACCTAGGACCTGTGTGCCAAGGGTGACAATACCAGGGGCAAAAAAGCCCCCGACAACTTAGCTCCTAGGATCATTGGGACACGCAAACCCTTCCACCATGATAAGGTGACAGCTCAATTAAATCAGTATCTAAATATTAAAAGAATCAACGTCTAAGTGCAGTCCTGCTCTACCAAACCGAATATGACAGAAATGTTGCATTTCTTGACTTCCAAAAAACTTAAAGTTCCGCATCGTCATTATGCTCAGCCACCATCTGGACTGGGAGCTACTTTTCAGTCCATGTGTTCAATCAAACCCGTCCCTCAGGGGATGTGGAGGGTTCTCTTGAAACATGCAAGGTTTTGAGAAATTAGAATCAGTCTTTAAATTGAAAGGGAACCAAAGTCTAAACACAGTCCTGGTCCAAGTAAACAGAGTTTAACCCAAAACTACCTTTCTACACTTACAAAAATATCCAACTTCATCTTGGTTACTAAGCCTTCTGAATTTAGAGACACTTTTCAGTCCTATGGAAAACCACAAGAACTGATGAGGTGGCCGAGTGGTTAAGGCGATGGACTGCTAATCCATTGTGTTCTACACCCATGGGTTCGAATCCCATCCTCATCGAATCACTGCATTTTCTTAGTTGGTTATATTGTGGGAAGGTTGTTTCACCCTGTTGTTTAGGATATGTTGAGGTATCTCTGGGATTTTTAATTGTCTAAAGCCAAAATAAAATCATCCACCTATCCATCCAATATCCTCCGCTTATCCGGGGTCGGGTCGCGGAGGCAGCAGCTTCAGCAGGGAAGCCCAGACTTCCCGCTCCCCAGCCACATCTTTCAGCTCTGCCGGAGGGATGCCGAGGCATTCCCAGGTCAGCTGGGAGACGTAGTCTCTCCAGCGTGTCCTGGGTCGTCCTCTGGGCCTCCTGCCGGTGGGACATGCCCGGAACACCTCCCCAGGGAGGCGTCCACGAGGCATCCTAAAGAGATGCCCCAGCCACCTCATCTGGCTCCTCTCTACGTGGAGGAACAGCGGCTCGACACTGAGTCCCTCCTGGATGTTCGAACTCCTCATCCTATCTCTAAGGGAGGGCCCAGACACCCTGCGGAGGAAACTCATTTCGGCCGCTTGTACCCGAGATCTTGTTCTTTCTGTCGCGACCCACAGCTCGTGACCATAGGTGAGGGTCGGAACGTAGATCGACCGGTAAATCGAGAGCTTCGCCTTTTGGCTCAGCTCACTCTTCACCACGACAGACCGATACAGCGTCCGCATCACAGCGGAGGCTGCACCGATCCGCCTGTCGATCTCTCGCTCCGTCCTCCCCTCACTCGTAAACAAGACCCCAAGATACTTAAACTCCTCCACTTGGGGCAGGATCTCCTCCCCGAGCTGAAGAGGGCACTCCACCCTTTTCCGACTGAGAACCATGGTCTCAGATTCAGAGGTGCTCATCTTCATCCCAACCGCTTCACACTCGGCTGCGAACCGCTCCAGTGAGAGTTGTAGATCACGGCCTGAGGAAGCCAACAGTACCACATCATCTGCGAAAAGCAGAGATGAAATACTGTGGTCACCAAACCGGATCCCATCAGCACCTCGACTGCGCCTAGAAATTCTGTCCATAAAAGTTATGAACAGAATCGGCGACAAAGGGCAGCATTGGCGGAGTCCAACCCTCACTGGAAATGAATCCGACTTATTGCCAGCAATGCGGACCAAACTCTGACATCGGTGGTACAGGGACCCAACTGCCCGTATCAAGGGGCTCAGTACCCCGTACTCCCGGAGCACGCTCCACAGAACTCCCCGTGGGACACGGTCGAACGCCTTCTCCAAGTCCACAAAACACATGTAGACTGGTTGGACGAACTCCCATGCACCCTCAAGGACGCTGTAGAGAGTGTAGAGCTGGTCCACTGTTCCACGGCCAGGACGAAAACCACACTGCTCCTCTTGGATCTGAGATTCAACCTCCCGACGGACCCTCCTCTCCTGTACCCCTGAGTAGACCTTACCAGGGAGGCTGAGGAGTGTGATTCCTCTATAATTGGAACACACCCTCCGGTCCCCCTTCTTAAAAAGGGGGACCACCCCCCCGGTCTGCCAATCCAGAGGCACTGTCCCCGATGTCCACGCAATGTTGTAGAGGCGTGGCAACCATGACAGCCCCACAACATCCAGAGCCCTAAGGAACTCCGGGCGGATCTCATCCACCCCCGGGGCCTTGCCACCGAGGAGCTTGTTAACCACCTCGGTTACTCCAGCCCCTGAGATAGATGAGTCCACCACGGAGTCCTCAGGCTCTGCTTCCTCAATGGAAGGCGTGTCGGTAGAATTGAGGAGGTCTTCGAAGTATTCTCCCCACCGACTCACAACGTCCCGAGTCGAGGTCAGCAGCACCCCATCTCCACTATAAATAGTGTTGATGGTGCACTGCTTCCCTCGCCTGAGGCGACGGATGGTGGACCAGAATTTCTTCGAAGCCGTCTGGAAGTCGTTTTCCATGGCCTCACCGAACTCCTCCCACGCCCGAGTTTTTGCTTCGGCAACCACCGAAGCCGTATTCTGCTTGGCCAGTCGGTACCTGTCAGCTGCCTCCGGAGTACCACAGGCCAGAAAGGCCCGATAGGACTCTTTCTTCAGCCTGACAGCATCCCTTACCGCCGGTGTCCACCAGCGGGTTCGGGGGTTGCCGCCACGACAGGCACCGACAACCTTGCGTCCACAGCTTCAATCGGCTGCCTCAACAATGGAGGCACGAAACATGGTCCTCTCAGACTGAATGTCCGCTGCCTCCCCCGGTACGTGGGCGAAGTTCTGCCGGAGGTGGGAGTTGAAACTCTTTCTGACAGGGGATTCTGCCAAGCGTTCCCAGCAGACCCTCACAATACGCTTGGGTCTGCCGGGTCGGACCGGCATCTTCCCCCACCATCGGAGCCAACTCACCACCAGGTGGTGATCAGTTGACAGCTCCGCCCCTCTCTTCACCCGAGTGTCCAAAACATGCGGCCGCAAATCCGATGACACGACTACAAAGTCGATCATCGAACTGCGGCCTAGGGTGTCCTGGTGCCAAGTGCACATATGGACACCCTAATGCTTGAACATGGTGTTCGTTATCGACAATCCATGACGAGCACAGAAGTCTAGTAACAGAACACCACTCGGGTTCAGATTGGGGGGGCCATTCCTCCCAATCACGCCCTTCCAGGTCTCATTGTCGTTACCCACGTGAGCATTGAAGTCCCCCAGCAGGACGAGGGAGTCTCCAGGGGGAACGCTCTCCAGCACACCCTCCAAAGACTCCAAAAAGGGTGGGTACTCTGAACTACTGTTTGGTGCATAAGCACAAACAACAGTCAGCACCCGTCCCCCCACCTTGAGGCGGAAGGAGGCTACCCTCTCGTCTACCGAGGTGAACCCCAGTGTACAGGCGCCAAGCCGGGGGGCAATAAGTATGCCCACACCTGCTCGGCGTCTCTCACCTTGGGCAACTCCAGAGTGGAAGAGTGTCCAACCCCTCTCAAGAGGACTGGTACCAGAGCCTAAGCTGTGTGTGGAGGTGTGCCCGACTATATCTAGTCAGAATTTCCCTGCCTCGCACACCAGCTCAGGCTCCATCCCAGCCAGAGAGGTGACATTCCATGTCCCAAGAGCTAGTTTCTGTAGCCGGGGATCAGAGCGCCAAGGTCCCTGCCTCTTTCCGCTGCCCGACTTGCATTGCACCGAACCCCTTTGGCCCCTCCCCCAGGTGGTGAGCCCATGTGAGGGGGAACCCACGTTGCCTCTTCGGGCTGAGCCCCGTGGGTGCAGGCCCGGCCACCAGGCGCTCGCCAATGAGCCCCACCTCCAGGCCTGGCTCCAGAGGGGGGCCCCGGTGACCCGCGTCCGGGCAAGGGAAATCGTGGTCCATGTATTGTGGTCATCATTGGGGTTCTTGTGAGCCATGCTTTGTCTGGACCCTCACCTAGGACCTGTGTGCCAAGGGTGACAATACCAGGGGCAAAAAAGCCCCCGACAACTTAGCTCCTAGGATCATTGGGACACGCAAACCCTTCCACCATGATAAGGTGACAGCTCAATTAAATCAGTATCTAAATATTAAAAGAATCAACGTCTAAGTGCAGTCCTGCTCTACCAAACCGAATATGACAGAAATGTTGCATTTCTTGACTTCCAAAAAACTTAAACTTCCGCATCGTCATTATGCTCAGCCACCATCTGGACTGGGAGCTACTTTTCAGTCCATGTGTTCAATCAAACCCGTCCCTCAGGGGATGTGGAGGGTTCTCTTGAAACATGCAAGGTTTTGAGAAATTAGAATCAGTCTTTAAATTGAAAGGGAACCAAAGTCTAAACACAGTCCTGGTCCAAGTAAACAGAGTTTAACCCAATACTACCTTTCTACACTTACAAAAATATCCAACTTCATCTTGGTTACTAAGCCTTCTGAATTTAGAGACACTTTTCAGTCCTATGGAAAACCACAAGAACTGATGAGGTGGCCGAGTGGTTAAGGCGATGGACTGCTAATCCATTGTGTTCTACACCCATGGGTTCGAATCCCATCCTCATCGAATCACTGCATTTTCTTAGTTGGTTATATTGTGGGAAGGTTGTTTCACCCTGTTGTTTAGGATATGTTGAGGTATCTCTGGGATTTTTAATTGTCTAAAGCCAAAATAAAATCATCCACCCATCCATCCAATATCCTCCGCTTATCCGGGGTCGGGTCGCGGAGGCAGCAGCTTCAGCAGGGAAGCCCAGACTTCCCGCTCCACAGCCACATCTTTCAGCTCTGCCGGAGAGATGCCGAGGCATTCCCAGGTCAGCTGGGAGACGTAGTCTCTCCAGCGTGTCCTGGGTCGTCCTCTGGGCCTCCTGCCGGTGGGACATGCCCGGAACACCTCCCCAGGGAGGCGTCCACGAGGCATCCTAAAGAGATGCCCCAGCCACCTCATCTGGCTCCTCTCTACGTGGAGGAACAGCGGCTCGACACTGAGTCCCTCCCGGATGTTCGAACTTCTCATCCTATCTCTAAGGGAGAGCCCAGACACCCTGCGGAGGAAACTCATTTCGGCCGCTTGTACCCGAGATCATGTTCTTTCTGTCGCGACCCACAGCTCGTGACCATAGGTGAGGGTCGGAACGTAGATCGACCGGTAAATCGAGAGCTTCGCATTTTGGCTCAGCTCACTCTTCACCACGACAGACCGATACAGCGTCCGCATCACAGCGGAGGCTGCACCGATCCGCCTGTCGATCTCTCGCTCCGTCCTCCCCTCACTCGTAAACAAGACCCCAAGATACTTAAACTCCTCCACTTGGGGCAGGATCTCCTCCCCGAGCTGGAGAGGGCACTCCACCCTTTTCCGACTGAGAACCATGGTCTCAGATTCAGAGGTGCTCATCTTCATCCCAACCGCTTCACACTCGGCTGCGAACCGCTCCAGTGAGAGTTGTAGATCACGGCCTGAGGAAGCCAACAGTACCACATCATCTGCGAAAAGCAGAGATGAAATACTGTGGTCACCAAACCGGATCCCATCAGCACCTCGACTGCGCCTAGAAATTCTGTCCATAAAAGTTATGAACAGAATCGGCGACAAAGGGCAGCATTGGCGGAGTCCAACCCTCACTGGAAATGAATCCGACTTATTGCCAGCAATGCGGACCAAACTCTGACATCGGTGGTACAGGGACCCAACTGCCCGTATCAAGGGGCTCAGTACCCCGTACTCCCGGAGCACGCTCCACAGAACTCCCCGTGGGACACGGTCGAACGCCTTCTCCAAGTCCACAAAACACATGTAGACTGGTTGGACGAACTCCCATGCACCCTCAAGGACGCTGTAGAGAGTGTAGAGCTGGTCCACTGTTCCACGGCCAGGACGAAAACCACACTGCTCCTCTTGGATCTGAGATTCAACCTCCCGACGGACCCTCCTCTCCTGTACCCCTGAGTAGACCTTACCAGGGAGGCTGAGGAGTGTGATTCCTCTATAATTGGAACACACCCTCCGGTCCCCCTTCTTAAAAAGGGGGACCACCCCCCCGGTCTGCCAATCCAGAGGCACTGTCCCCGATGTCCACGCAATGTTGTAGAGGCGTGGCAACCATGACAGCCCCACAACATCCAGAGCCCTAAGGAACTCCGGGCGGATCTCATCCACCCCCGGGGCCTTGCCACCGAGGAGCTTGTTAACCACCTCGGTTACTCCAGCCCCTGAGATAGATGAGTCCACCACGGAGTCCTCAGGCTCTGCTTCCTCAATGGAAGGCGTGTCGGTAGAATTGAGGAGGTCTTCGAAGTATTCTCCCCACCGACTCACAACGTCCCGAGTCGAGGTCAGCAGCACCCCATCTCCACTATAAATAGTGTTGATGGTGCACTGCTTCCCTCGCCTGAGGCGACGGATGGTGGACCAGAATTTCTTCGAAGCCGTCTGGAAGTCGTTTTCCATGGCCTCACCGAACTCCTCCCACGCCCGAGTTTTGGCTTCGGCAACCACCGAAGCCGTATTCTGCTTGGCCAGTCGGTACCTGTCAGCTGCCTCCGGAGTACCACAGGCCAGAAAGGCCCGATAGGACTCTTTCTTCAGCCTGACAGCATCCCTTACCGCCGGTGTCCACCAGCGGGTTCGGGGGTTGCCGCCACGACAGGCACCGACAACCTTGCGTCCACAGCTTCAATCGGCTGCCTCAACAATGGAGGCACGAAACATGGTCCTCTCAGACTGAATGTCCGCTGCCTCCCCCGGTACGTGGGCGAAGTTCTGCCGGAGGTGGGAGTTGAAACTCTTTCTGACAGGGGATTCTGCCAAGCGTTCCCAGCAGACCCTCACAATACGCTTGGGTCTGCCGGGTCGGACCGGCATCTTCCCCCACCATCGGAGCCAACTCACCACCAGGTGGTGATCAGTTGACAGCTCCGCCCCTCTCTTCACCCGAGTGTCCAAAACATGTGGCCGCAAATCCGATGACACGACTACAAAGTCGATCATCGAACTGCGGCCTAGGGTGTCCTGGTGCCAAGTGCACATATGGACACCCTAATGCTTGAACATGGTGTTCGTTATCGACAATCCATGACGAGCACAGAAGTCTAGTAACAGAACACCACTCGGGTTCAGATTGGGGGGGCCATTCCTCCCAATCACGCCCTTCCAGGTCTCATTGTCGTTACCCACGTGAGCATTGAAGTCCCCCAGCAGGACGAGGGAGTCTCCAGGGGGAACGCTCTCCAGCACACCCTCCAAAGACTCCAAAAAGGGTGGGTACTCTGAACTACTGTTTGGTGCATAAGCACAAACAACAGTCAGCACCCGTCCCCCCACCTTGAGGCGGAAGGAGGCTACCCTCTCGTCTACCGAGGTGAACCCCAGTGTACAGGCGCCAAGCCGGGGGGCAATAAGTATGCCCACACCTGCTCGGCGTCTCTCACCTTGGGCAACTCCAGAGTGGAAGAGTGTCCAACCCCTCTCAAGAGGACTGGTACCAGAGCCTAAGCTGTGTGTGGAGGTGTGCCCGACTATATCTAGTCAGAATTTCCCTGCCTCGCACACCAGCTCAGGCTCCATCCCAGCCAGAGAGGTGACATTCCATGTCCCAAGAGCTAGTTTCTGTAGCCGGGGATCAGAGCGCCAAGGTCCCTGCCTCTTTCCGCTGCCCGACTTGCATTGCACCGAACCCCTTTGGCCCCTCCCCCAGGTGGTGAGCCCATGTGAGGGGGAACCCACGTTGCCTCTTCGGGCTGAGCCCCGTGGGTGCAGGCCCGGCCACCAGGCGCTCGCCAATGAGCCCCACCTCCAGGCCTGGCTCCAGAGGGGGGCCCCGGTGACCCGCGTCCGGGCAAGGGAAATCGTGGTCCATGTATTGTGGTCATCATTGGGGTTCTTGTGAGCCATGCTTTGTCTGGACCCTCACCTAGGACCTGTGTGCCAAGGGTGACAATACCAGGGGCAAAAAAGCCCCCGACAACTTAGCTCCTAGGATCATTGGGACACGCAAACCCTTCCACCATGATAAGGTGACAGCTCAATTAAATCAGTATCTAAATATTAAAAGAATCAACGTCTAAGTGCAGTCCTGCTCTACCAAACCGAATATGACAGAAATGTTGCATTTCTTGACTTCCAAAAAACTTAAACTTCCGCATCGTCATTATGCTCAGCCACCATCTGGACTGGGAGCTACTTTTCAGTCCATGTGTTCAATCAAACCCGTCCCTCAGGGGATGTGGAGGGTTCTCTTGAAACATGCAAGGTTTTGAGAAATTAGAATCAGTCTTTAAATTGAAAGGGAACCAAAGTCTAAACACAGTCCTGGTCCAAGTAAACAGAGTTTAACCCAATACTACCTTTCTACACTTACAAAAATATCCAACTTCATCTTGGTTACTAAGCCTTCTGAATTTAGAGACACTTTTCAGTCCTTTGGAAAACCACAAGAACTGATGAGGTGGCCGAGTGGTTAAGGCGATGGACTGCTAATCCATTGTGTTCTACACCCATGGGTTCGAATCCCATCCTCATCGAATCGCTGCATTTTCTTAGTTGGTTATATTTTGGGAAGGTTGTTTCACCCTGTTGTTTAGGATATGTTGAGGTATCTCTGGGATTTTTAATTGTCTAAAGCCAATTAAATCATCCACCCATCCATCCAAAATCCTCCGCTTATCCGGGTCGGGTCGCGGAGGCAGCAGCTTCAGCAGGGAAGCCCAGACTTCCCGCTCCCCAGCCACATCTTTCAGCTCTGCCGGAGGGATGCCGAGGCATTCCCAGGCCAGCTGGGAGACGTAGTCTCTCCAGCGTGTCCTGGGTCGTCCTCTGGGCCTCCTGCCGGTGGGACATGCCCGGAACACCTCCCCAGGGAGGCGTCCACGAGGCATCCTAAAGAGATGCCCCAGCCACCTCATCTGGCTCCTCTCTACGTGGAGGAACAGCGGCTCGACACTGAGTCCCTCCCGGATGTTCGAACTTCTCACCCTATCTCTAAGGGGGAGCCCAGACACCCTGCGGAGGAAACTCATTTCGGCCGCTTGTACCCGAGATCTTGTTCTTTCTGTCGCGACCCACAGCTCGTGACCATAGGTGAGGGTCGGAACGTAGATCGACCGGTAAATCGAGAGCTTCGCCTTTTGGCTCAGCTCACTCTTCACCACGACAGACCGATACAGCGTCCGCATCACAGCGGAGGCTGCACCGATCCGCCTGTCGATCTCTCGCTCCGTCCTCCCCTCACTCGTAAACAAGACCCCAAGATACTTAAACTCCTCCACTTGGGGCAGGATCTCCTCCCCGAGCTGGAGAGGGCACTCCACCCTTTTCCGACTGAGAACCATGGTCTCAGATTCAGAGGTGCTCATCTTCATCCCAACCGCTTCACACTCGGCTGCGAACCGCTCCAGTGAGAGTTGTAGATCACGGCCTGAGGAAGCCAACAGTACCACATCATCTGCG
Source organism: Idiotropiscis lumnitzeri (assembly GCF_059441095.1). Lineage (NCBI taxonomy): Eukaryota > Metazoa > Chordata > Actinopteri > Syngnathiformes > Syngnathidae > Idiotropiscis > Idiotropiscis lumnitzeri. The sequence continues at coordinate 19,740,937 of NC_142399.1, read as the reverse complement.
AAAAGCAGAGATGAAATACTGTGGTCACCAAACCGGATCCCATCAGCACCTCGACTGCGCCTAGAAATTCTGTCCATAAAAGTTATGAACAGAATCGGCGACAAAGGGCAGCATTGGCGGAGTCCAACCCTCACTGGAAATGAATCCGACTTATTGCCAGCAATGCGGACCAAACTCTGACATCGGTGGTACAGGGACCCAACTGCCCGTATCAAGGGGCTCAGTACCCCGTACTCCCGGAGCATGCTCCACAGAACTCCCCGTGGGACACGGTCGAACGCCTTCTCCAAGTCCACAAAACACATGTAGACTGGTTGGACGAACTCCCATGCACCCTCAAGGACGCTGTAGAGAGTGTAGAGCTGGTCCACTGTTCCACGGCCAGGACGAAAACCACACTGCTCCTCTTGGATCTGAGATTCAACCTCCCGACGGACCCTCCTCTCCTGTACCCCTGAGTAGACCTTACCAGGGAGGCTGAGGAGTGTGATTCCTCTATAATTGGAACACACCCTCCGGTCCCCCTTCTTAAAAAGGGGGACCACCCCCCCGGTCTGCCAATCCAGAGGCACTGTCCCCGATGTCCACGCAATGTTGTAGAGGCGTGGCAACCATGACAGCCCCACAACATCCAGAGCCCTAAGGAACTCCGGGCGTATCTCATCCACCCCCGGGGCCTTGCCACCGAGGAGCTTGTTAACCACCTCGGTTACTTCAGCCCCTGAGATAGATGAGTCCACCACGGAGTCCTCAGGCTCTGCTTCCTCAATGGAAGGCGTGTCGGTAGAATTGAGGATCTTCGAAGTATTCTCCCCACCGACTCACAACGTCCCGAGTCGAGGTCAGCAGCACCCCATCTCCACTATAAATAGTGTTGATGGTGCACTGCTTCCCTCTCCTGAGACAACGGATGGTGGACCAGAATTTCTTCGAAGACGTCTGGAAGTCGTTTTCCATGGCCTCACCGAACTCCTCCCACGCCCGAGTTTTTGCTTCGGCAACCACCGAAGCCGTATTCTGCTTGGCCAGTCGGTACCTGTCAGCTGCCTCCGGAGTACCACAGGCCAGAAAGGCCCGATAGGACTCTTTCTTCAGCCTGACAGCATCCCTTACCGCCGGTGTCCACCAGCGGGTTCGGGGGTTGCCGCCACGACAGGCACCGACAACCTTGCGTCCACAGCTTCAATCGGCTGCCTCAACAATGGAGGCACGAAACATGGTCCTCTCAGACTGAATGTCCGCTGCCTCCCCCGGTACGTGGGCGAAGTTCTGCCGGAGGTGGGAGTTGAAACTCTTTCTGACAGGGGATTCTGCCAAGCGTTCCCAGCAGACCCTCACAATACGCTTGGGTCTGCCGGGTCGGACCGGCATCTTCCCCCACCATCGGAGCCAACTCACCACCAGGTGGTGATTAGTTGACAGCTCCGCCCCTCTCTTCACCCGAGTGTCCAAAACATGCGGCCGCAAATCCGATGACACGACTACAAAGTCGATCATCGAACTGCGGCCTAGGGTGTCCTGGTGCCAAGTGCACATATGGACACCCTAATGCTTGAACATGGTGTTTGTTATCGACAATCCATGACGAGCACAGAAGTCTACTAACAGAACACCACTCGGGTTCAGATTGGGGGGGCCATTCCTCCCAATCACGCCCTTCCAGGTCTCATTGTCGTTACCCACGTGAGCATTGAAGTCCCCCAGCAGGACGAGGGAGTCTCCAGGGGGAACGCTCTCCAGCACACCCTCCAAAGACTCCAAAAAGGGTGGGAACTCTGAACTACTGTTTGGTGCATAAGCACAAACAACAGTCAGCACCCGTCCCCCCACCTTGAGGCGGAAGGAGGCTACCCTCTCGTCTACCGAGGTGAACCCCAGTGTACAGGCGCCAAGCCGGGGGGCAATAAGTATGCCCACACCTTCTCGGCGTCTCTCACCTTGGGCAACTCCAGAGTGGAAGAGTGTCCAACCCCTCTCAAGAGGACTGGTACCAGAGCCTAAGCTGTGTGTGGAGGTGTGCCCGACTATATCTAGTCAGAATTTCCCTGCCTCGCACACCAGCTCAGGCTCCTTCCCAGCCAGAGTGGTGACATTCCATGTCCCAAGAGCTAGTTTCTGTAGCCGGGGATCAGAGCGCCAAGGTCCCTGCCTCTTTCCGCTGCCCGACTTGCATTGCACCGAACCCTTTTGGCCCCTCCCCCAGGTGGTGAGCCCATGTGAGGGGGAACCCACGTTGCCTCTTCGGGCTGAGCCCCGTGGGTGCAGGCCCGGCCACCAGGCGCTCGCCAATGAGCCCCACCTCCAGGCCTGGCTCCAGAGGGGGGCCCCGGTGACCCGCGTCCGGGCAAGGGAAATCGTTGTCCATGTATTGTGGTCATCATTGGGGTTCTTGTGAGCCATGCTTTGTCTGGACCCTCACCTAGGACCTGTGTGCCAAGGGTGACAATACCAGGGGCAAAAAAGCCCCCGACAACTTAGCTCCTAGGATCATTGGGACACGCAAACCCCTCCACCATGATAAGGTGACAGCTCAATTAAATCAGTATCTAAATATTAAAAGAATCAACGTCTAAGTGCAGTCCTGCTCTACCAAACCGAATATGACAGAAATGTTGCATTTCTTGACTTCCAAAAAACTTAAACTTCCGCATCGTCATTATGCTCAGCCACCATCTGGACTGGGAGCTACTTTTCAGTCCATGTGTTCAATCAAACCCGTCCCTCAGGGGATGTGGAGGGTTCTCTTGAAACATGCAAGGTTTTGAGAAATTAGAATCAGTCTTTAAATTGAAAGGGAACCAAAGTCTAAACACAGTCCTGGTCCAAGTAAACAGAGTTTAACCCAATACTACCTTTCTACACTTACAAAAATATCCAACTTCATCTTGGTTACTAAGCCTTCTGAATTTAGAGACACTTTTCAGTCCTATGGAAAACAACAAGAACTGATGAGGTGGCCGAGTGGTTAAGGCGATGGACTGCTAATCCATTGTGTTCTACACCCATGGGTTCGAATCCCATCCTCATCGAATCGCTGCATTTTCTTAGTTGGTTATTGTCAGGTTTAAAAGGTCCTGACGCCTTCATTAGACTGAATTAAATGCAGAGAACCAGAGGAATAACCAGGGAAGGTTTTGTCTTTTCTCCATCGCGATGGGAGGAGAAGCCAGGAAGTGAAGTAGACGTCTTGCCAGTTCACTCTCCCGCACTCTCACTGACTTCTTCGCCCATCCCTCTGGACTTTATTCAGAGAAAAACGAAACCTATGGAAAGTGAAACTTAAAACAAGCGTGTGGGTGTGCGCATGTGTGCTGAAGCAATGATGTGCGTGTCCATGAGTGTGTGTGTAATTATCATTGATACAAATAGTGTATAAAAAACATGATTAAAAATACACAAACTATTTACATACTCTCACATTTCCCCCCTGTTTGTCGGATTTAAATCATGTCCATACGGCTTTAAGATGAGTCATCAGGGAATAAAACATATAAAAATACATTTCAATGTGCCTAGTGAAAAATAACAAAACTGTCTCCACGCAGAGCTTGTCTCTGGGGGACTCGATGCAGGCCCCTTGCCTCGCTGTAGGAGGAGACAGCCGTCTTTACCTCCCGGATCTTTGCGTGTGGTGTATGTGTATGCATGTGTGGGGCTTGGGCGACAAGTCCATATTCATTTTACGTTTCAGTGTCCAGTTCGAGTTCGTCATTGTCCAGTTCGAGTTTGTCATACTCAACATCAATCAGATTGTAATGTTACTTTTGGGCAACAAACATGCAATTAATCATCATTTTTGTCATAAAAATAATGCAACAAAAACAGACTACACATAACAAAAAATGAAAACCATAATTATCCCGATATATATTGTGTCTTTCAAATTCTTCATAGTGGTCATAACATCAATAATTGTTTCATTTTTAAAACTTTAAATGCAATTATGTTCTTCAATCAAGGTTCAAATTTCTTTATGTACGTCATTAATTTCCAAACCATATCTAATCTTTTTATTCTGTGGCTTCAACATTCGTATCTGTGGCTGGTGGTGTGGTTCTGATGTGCGTGTGGTCCGAGATTGTGACTCGGGTGGACTCCTGTTCGAGGGATTCGCGTTGCTAGGCCTTTAGCTGGAAACCGGTGAAGCTTGTACTGCAACTGGTGGATCCAGCTGCCACGCCCCGCGACCTTTGCAGCGTCGGGGTCACCGCCATCATCTGGCGAGGGCCATCTCAGCATTCACTTCCCCCCAACGGAGTCGTTTCAACACCTTGAAGAAGAGTTGGTCTTCCACACGGACGTGAATTCTCTGTGAATCAGAAAAACACTTGACCAGTATTTGCGTCTTTTGCATCTTTTTCGGTCAAACATGTTTTTTGTTGGTGGTTCTGATGAACCTGAGAGTCTATAGGGGATAGTGTCCTTCCTTCGGCTGGCATTGTCCTCATTGCTGTGATTGAAACACAGTCTGGCCATTGTCTCCTTTTTTTTTTCTTTTTTTTTTCATTAGTGCGTTCCACAAGTCCTGCAGACTGTATGCACAGTGACGCTTTGAGTCCATTTTTAACAACTGTCCCACTTGTTACAACATCATTCACAAAATGCATCATTTTCACTTCAAATCACTTCTTGAAATTCCAAATGTCAGGATAATTTGATTACACAACACTTTTCCCAATCGTTTTTAGCATCAGCATGTGTTGTTGGAAACAGCTTGATCCATTTTGAAAACATATCAATCATAGTCAAACAATATTGCAACCCAAACAAATAACAGTGTCCAAAAAAAAATTTTTTTTTTTTTGTTGAAAAGTCTGTATGTGGGAACAATTTCACATCATACTTCCCCCTGTTGACACACGACTATCTGCTCGTGTGTCACTCAATGTTTGCATCATTGTCCACCCAATATGCATGTTCAATTAGTGGTGCCTTTTTCCCTGGCCTGAGATCAACTTGTCAAGTTGATTTACTGTGTGTGTGTGTGTGTGTGTGTGTGTGTGTGTGTGTGTGTGTGTGTGGGTGTGTGTGTGTGTGTGCTTTCATGAAACCTCTTGTGCTATGTTGACTCTGAGGTTATGGCTTGGCTCCAGCCTTTATTCAATCGTAATCGTGTCATTTTCTGTTCAGAAAATGTTTTTATTTACAAATACTTACTTAGACGTGCTTTATGCGCAACTTTTCTTTTATCTTTTGTGATTTTTAAAGCACCCGTTCGCCCAAAATCAACAGAACACAAGAACATTTTATCTTGACTGTGAGTTCACATTGTAACCATACAGCTCATACAAGATGGGAAACTCCAAATTTTAATTAGCTCACAACCGCCTACGCTCTTCCTGCTTATCCTAACAATTTCTCTCTTTTACAAGTTATCTGTTGGTATCGCACTACTAATACTCCCATCGCATAAAAGTCAGCGTGATTTCTTCCTACAACCTTGGTTCTCAGACACTTTCTTATCAGTCTGGAAGGTGCACCTGGTCTTCAAGTCCTACACGTCTTAACTCCTCCAGTCGGGAGGAAAATATGTCAAAAAGTCAAGTCATGGGTTTGGTGAAAATTTGGACGGCTCCACAGTCGTGTGGCGCCTTCTAAATGGTGCGTGGAAAAAGAATGACGCTGGGCTTAAATGCATCGCACCTTATTAATGTAATGTTACAATTAAATCGCCGTGCAATGTGAATGTCGTGTGATGGAATGTCATTTTTTCATTCCTTAAAGCAGCAGTGAAAGCTCTTGATCACACTCTTAAGTGGTTCTCTGCCACGAAATCCAAATTGTTGTGACTAATATGCAAATGGATTCACTTTCCTGTGTTTCTGCAGCAACACAAGTCCATGAGGCCATTTTTTGCAGTCACTGTTTGCCCAAATGGCTTATAATAATAATTTGGTAGTGCATTAAGATGCTTTGTAAATACAATCTTGCAGTGTATCTCCACAAGTTCCAACATACACAACCCATTTTATGGCCATGATACTATTGTTTTAAACTCACCCTAAGCCTGTTGGGCTGTTTCTCTGCCGCATAAATTACAGCCCTGAGAGACTTTGGGCTCCAACTTTATCTATGAAAGGTCAGGGACTTAATGGAGGTCATGAAAGTGCCAAGGAAGGTGTTTACACAACAGTGGTCTGGCAAAGATTTATTACTATTTTTCTTCCCGCTTATCACTGACAATGCGTCCTTTTAAAGTTTTGACTCTTGTTTAAATTCGCCCTTGCTTATTGATTCTGATATTAAAGTCCAATTGTCAGTGTATCACGGCCTAATAAGCAAAACGCATGTTGATGTAGAAGTCCTTCTACACACACTTTTTATGTTAGTTTTTTTCTTTCGCCATGTGATCTTCTATTGCTTCTCTCTTCGTCCTGAAAAGTTATTGTTTATCACAAGACTCTCTGCTTCCTTCTTTTTTTAAATGTTTTCTCTTTTCCTTCCTTCTGCTCAACACGTTCAAGCTTTTTGTGCATAATTTAGAATCTTCTTTTCCATTTTACACGTTGGCCAATTTAAATTAGGTTGTTTTATTTGAAAAGCCTGTAATTCTCTTTTTCCTTTTTCACATAATCACAAATTTCTTATCACAAAATGAACATGTTAATTCTACTTCAAAGTGGACAAGTACACATCAATGTTATTTGCAATTTCTAATTTCTTCTCTGCTTTAATGAAAATTATAGCCCTTGCCAAATTTTTCCTGTATCATTTATATTTCTGCATTTCATTGCATCTCTGGCCTTCTTTAATATAAACATCATCAACTGGAATATGAAATCTAAAATATTTATTTCTTCAATTCACCAAAAAGCAAAATCTAATTTCTATCCTCCTCCTCACAGGAGCCTCTCCACAGTCTGCTCCTAATTTCCAAATTCACTGTAGTTTTTCCACAACCACTCAAACCTACCAATGTCTCGAATCAAAATTTAAAAAATCAAGAAACATCTATGTTTTTGCAAAAATTCCTCATGTTCACTTTCAGAAGCTTCATCCAATTGTTAAAATTTCATAACACCTACTTCTCCCTTTCTGAAGGAGACGCAAGTATACAATTAAGTAAAAACCATCATCAAAATGATATATCTTGTCTATTGAATCATGTAAATATAAATTATCTCATCACTAAACTTTTTCTGTAAATTAATCACATCCCCACAACTTGGGCTCTCATTATTCTGTAAAAATAAAACTAATTTCAATTCATGCAACCAACTCAGTGGCCTTCTGGGTCCCTCAACCACACAGGTTCTAATTCTGTTACTCTATTAATTTTTCCACTTGCAAATCTGACTATGGCACCTTTCTCACTTGCCCTATCATTTGAAATTGATTTATTATAAGCAATCCTATCTGCACCAATGTCACATAAAAAGGGTAATTGGTGTCCCATTACCAATACGGTTATTTCAGCTCAATCATTTAATCAAAAGCCAATATCTTTTGTAAATTTAGGAAAACCTCTTCATTTAAAAACTCATCTGTTCTTTAATCTTTCTATCTTAGTCATGCTGAAGGCTGCTTCTTCTCAAGGCAATTTCTTGCGATCTGGCCTTCTTTTAGTGTGGTCTTCCTGTGTGGTCGACGGCAGTTTCTGGCAAAGTGTCCTGATCTGCCACAACTGTAAAAAATATCATCTCCGGTGGGAAGGCGTCCTTGTCTCAGCCTCTTCCACCTTGATAAAAGACTTTCTGACCTTTATTCTGATAAAAAGTGTCTATAGACCTCTGTTTCTTTTTATTTTCTATCTTCTCAGCATGGAGGGCGTGATTTACATACTCCTCCAGGGTACCTGTTGGCAGGCAAATGTAATGTTTATTTACCCACTTATGAATTTCCTCTCTTGATCCTGCATGTAAAGCATTCTTCAACTGCTGTTGAAATGCCCCATCCACGTCACCATCTTCCTGCAGCCCGCTGTGGTTTTGAAACACAGCTGTCATTCTCACTTTGTATTGCCCAAATGTCTCATCTTTTCTGTTTCTTGTCACCCTCTTCTCTTTTTAAGGCTACCCTCATCCAATATTCTGTTTCCTCAAAGCCATTTTTCTTCATCTTTTTGTGGTCTTTCTTTGTCTTTGCTATGATTGATTTCTGCAATGCGGCTATTTTTCGTGTTTTTAACTGACCATTAAAACCATGTTCAGCTTTCCATGAGTCTAAATACTGAATTTTATCAAGATCCTGTTTTTTTTTATGAACTTCCTTATCTTCACTCATCTTTTTAAACCAGCCTAGGCGTCTGGGTTCAATTTCTTTATTTTTCAGAAAACGCACATCAGGCTATTTCTCTCTTTTCTTTTAAGCCTATCCCGTTGTATAAGTTATTTTATTTAATTTCAAATTTAAATGAATTTATCTCCTCAAATCATCTTCTTTATTAATTTCTTTTGTAAATTTGGGAATTATTTTTCTCAATAAGATCTCGTCACTCATAAGTAGCCTTTTGTTGGTTACTAATCCTTGATTCCATTTTATCTCTACTTCATCAATCCTTTTAGCATAATTCCAACCACTTTGATCACTCTCCCTGACATTTAGACACACAGACAGACACTCAGACAGACACACAGACATATACACGGGCCCACAAAACGACACACACAGTTCTCAACACTGAACAACTTCAAACAAGAATAACATGTTAGTAATAACAGCAACACAATCCATCTTTATCTTTTGCCCATAATAAGTCCTTTAATTCAACTAATATCGCTCATAATTATGTGTGTGCAGCCCTATAGGGCCAATGCAGCCTCTGCCACAAATGCACACTGCCACTTATACACGCAACACATTGAGGTGAGCGCTTTTTTGGTTTATCTATCTTTTATTGGGGTTTTTTGTCTTATCGATGCAGTTCTGTCTGATCTAGTTCTCATTCTATGTGGCGTTACCTGATAATGTGGGTGGTGGGGGGGTAATTCAGGATGCAGGGGGCAGTTGCAACCCCGCCCCTTCTTTACCTTCTTCAACAACACTCTCTGTTATCCTCAAATACTATTCCTGTTTATAACCCTTATTGCATTATACGGGATAAAATACCAAATGGTATTTGTAATCCCCAATCATACCATTCACTCACTTTGCATACAGCAAAATGATCATTCCACATCTGGTGTTGTGTGTGCGGGTTTTTTTTTTTTTTTCTTCAGCTTCTCTGCAAATTCTTCTCTCACTACCCTGAAACCTGATCCTTCAGGCTTGGCCCAGCCAGACCTCTTCTTTTGCTGTTGTCTGGTCAGCTACTTCTCCAAACCCACACACACACACACGCGCACGCACGCACGCACACTCACGCACGTATGCTCTTTCTCAACTTTTTTTTTTCTCTTTGTCCTCATACACCCACACACACACACAGCTGCGCAGCTACAAAAAATATTCAAATAAAAATAATAAAAACCACCAAAAATAATGCCTTATTATTCCCTAAATTTCAATGTGAAATTGTGAGTAGACCTCTAAGTCGTCGATAATTTCTATTTATCGACACCGAGGAACTTTTAATAGACTCTACCGTGCTGTCGGTTTGAACGAGTTACGACCTAATTTCTTCTTTTTGTAACTCCCTAAACAACACGATCCGGTTTAGACGTACCGCAGGACGTTCTTTTTTACCACCGCGTTATCTGTAAGGAAGACCCAGTCTCCCGAGAAACCCAGTTTCTCAATGAGTTACGGCCTAATACTATTTGTAACTCCTTGAATAACGCGATCCGGTTTTTTTTCTTTTCTTCTTTTTTTTTATCAGACGGACCGCAGAACCGTCAATCAACGCAACCGTGCTTTCCGTAAGGGAGACCCAGTCTCCCGAGAAACCCAGTTTCTCAATGAGTTATGGCCTAATTATTTTTCTATAACTCCTTAGACGAGCACGATCCAGTTTCTTTTCTTTTCGACCGAACTACTGCAAAACGGCCGGCGCGCTCTTCCTTACTCACATAAATCACCCCTTACGAATTGTGTTAATATTTTAAATTTTAAAATGGTGGCACAAAATAATTTGAAAAACAATACCTGGCTTCCTCCGGATCCGCCTGGTCCGACAGGGAACCGACATCCGGACGGACGGCCGCGCCGCAGCTCAGGGACCCGCTTTCAAATGGTGAAGCGCTGACGTCAGATTCGTTGGCCCCCGAAATATCCAGCGACGTTCGCCCGCCCGGGTGTGGCTCCCGGGTTGACCGGCACCAATAAATGTCAGGTTTAAAAGGTCCTGACGCCTTCATTAGACTGAATTAAATGCAGAGAACCAGAGGAATAACCAGGGAAGGTTTTGTCTTTTCTCCATCGCGATGGGAGGAGAAGCCAGGAAGTGAAGTAGACGTCTTGCCAGTTCACTCTCCCGCACTCTCACTGACTTCTTCGCCCATCCCTCTGGACTTTATTCAGAGAAAAACGAAACCTATGGAAAGTGAAACTTAAAACAAGCGTGTGGGTGTGCGCATGTGTGCTGAAGCAATGATGTGCGTGTCCATGAGTGTGTGTGTAATTATCATTGATACAAATAGTGTATAAAAAACATGATTAAAAATACACAAACTATTTACATACTCTCACAGTTATATAGTGGGAAGGTTGTTTCACCCTGTTGTTTAGGATATGTTGAGGTATCTCTGGGATTTTTAATTGTCTAAAGCCAATTAAATCATCCACCCATCCATCCAATATCCTCCGCTTATCCGGGGTCGGGTCGCGGAGGCAGCAGCTTCAGCAGGGAAGCCCAGACTTCCCGCTCCCCAGCCACATCTTTCAGCTCTGCCGGAGGGATGCCGAGGCGTTCCCAGGCCAGCTGGGAGACGTAGTCTCTCCAGCGTGTCCTGGGTCGTCCTCTGGGCCTCCTGCCGGTGGGACATGCCCGGAACACCTCCCCAGGGAGGCGTCCACGAGGCATCCTAAAGAGATGCCCCAGCCACCTCATCTGGCTCCTCTCTACGTGGAGGAACAGCGGCTCGACACTGAGTCCCTCCCGGATGTTCGAACTTCTCATCCTATCTCTAAGGGAGAGCCCAGACACCCTGCGGAGGAAACTCATTTCGGCCGCTTGTACCCGAGATCTTGTTCTTTCTGTCGCGACCCACAGCTCGTGACCATAGGTGAGGGTCGGAACGTAGATCGACCGGTAAATCGAGAGCTTCGCCTTTTGGCTCAGCTCACTCTTCACCACGACAGACCGATACAGCGTCCGCATCACAGCGGAGGCTGCACCGATCCGCCTGTCGATCTCTCGCTCCGTCCTCCCCTCACTCGTAAACAAGACCCCAAGATACTTAAACTCCTCCACTTGGGGCAGGATCTCCTCCCCGAGCTGGAGAGGGCACTCCACCCTTTTCCGACTGAGAACCATGGTCTCAGATTCAGAGGTGCTCATCTTCATCCCAACCGCTTCACACTCGGCTGCGAACTTCTCCAGTGAGAGTTGGAGATCACGGCCTGAGGAAGCCAACAGTAGCACATCATCTGCGAAAAGCAGAGATGAAATACTGTGGTCACCAAACCGGATCCCATCAGCACCTCGACTGCGCCTAGAAATTCTGTCCATAAAAGTTATGAACAGAATCGGTGACAAAGGGCAGCATTGGCGGAGTCCAACCCTCACTGGAAATGAATCCGACTTATTGCCAGCAATGCGGACCAAACTCTGACATCGGTGGTACAGGGACCCAACTGCCCGTATCAAGGGGCTCGGTACCCCGTACTCCCGGAGCACGCTCCACAGAACTCCCCGTGGGACACGGTCGAACGCCTTCTCCATGTCCACAAAACACATGTAGACTGGTTGGACGAACTCCCATGCACCCTCAAGGACGCTGTAGAGAGTGTAGAGCTGGTCCACTGTTCCACGGCCAGGACGAAAACCATACTGCTCCTCTTGGATCTGAGATTCAACCTCCCGACGGACCCTCCTCTCCTATACCCCTGAGTAGACCTTACCAGGGAGGCTGAGGAGTGTGATTCCTCTATAATTGGAACACACCCTCCGGTCCCCCTTCTTAAAAAGGAGGACCACCCCCCCGGTCTGCCAATCCAGAGGCACTGTCCCCGATGTCCACGCAATGTTGTAGAGGCGTGGCAACCATGACAGCCCCACAACATCCAGAGCCCTAAGGAACTCCGGGCGGATCTCATCCACCCCCGGGGCCTTGCCACAGAGGAGCTTGTTAACCACCTCGGTTACTTCAGCCCCTGAGATAGATGAGTCCACCACGGAGTCCTCAGGCTCTGCTTCCTCAATGGAAGGCGTGTCGGTAGAATTGAGGAGGTCTTCGAAGTATTCTCCCCACCGACTCACAACGTCCCGAGTCGAGGTCAGCAGCACCCCATCTCCACTATAAATAGTGTTGATGGTGCACTGCTTCCCTCGCCTGAGGCGACGGATGGTGGACCAGAATTTCTTCGAAGCCGTCTGGAAGTCGTTTTCCATGGCCTCACCGAACTCCTCCCACGCCCGAGTTTTTGCTTCGGCAACCACCGAAGCCGTATTCTGCTTGGCCAGTCGGTACCTGTCAGCTGCCTCCGGAGTACCACAGGCCAGAAAGGCCCGATAGGACTCTTTCTTCAGCCTGACAGCATCCCTTACCGCCGGTGTCCACCAGCGGGTTCGGGGGTTGCCGCCACGACAGGCACCGACAACCTTGCGTCCACAGCTTCAATCGGCTGCCTCAACAATGGAGGCACGAAACATGGTCCTCTCAGACTGAATGTCCGCTGCCTCCCCCGGTACGTGGGCGAAGTTCTGCCGGAGGTGGGAGTTGAAACTCTTTCTGACAGGGGATTCTGCCAAGCGTTCCCAGCAGACCCTCACAATACGCTTGGGTCTGCCGGGTCGGACCGGCATCTTCCCCCACCATCGGAGCCAACTCACCACCAGGTGGTGATCAGTTGACAGCTCCGCCCCTCTCTTCACCCGAGTGTCCAAAACATGCGGCCGCAAATCCGATGACACGACTACAAAGTTGATCATCGAACTGCGGCCTAGGGTGTCCTGGTGCCAAGTGCACATATGGACACCCTAATGCTTGAACATGGTGTTCGTTATCGACAATCCATGACGATCACAGAAGTCTAGTAACAGAACACCACTCGGGATCATATTGGGGGGGCCATTCCTCCCAATCAGGCCCTTCCGGGTCTCATTGTCGTTACCCACGTGAGCATTGAAGTCCCCCAGCAGGACGAGGGAGTCTCCAGGGGGAACGCTCTCCAGCACACCCTCCAAAGACTCCAAAAAGGGTGGGTACTCTGAACTACTGTTTGGTGCATAAGCACAAACAACAGTCAGCACCCGTCCCCCCACCTTGAGGCGGAAGGAGGCTACCCTCTCGACTACCGAGGTGAACCCCAGTGTACAGGTGCCAAGCCGGGGGGCAATAAGTATGCCCACACCTGCTCGGCGTCTCTCACCTTGGGCAACTCCAGAGTGGAAGAGTGTCCAACCCCTCTCAAGAGGACTGGTACCAGAGCCTAAGCTGTGTGTGGAGGTGTGCCCGACTATATCTAGTCAGAATTTCCCTGCCTCGCACACCAGCTCAGGCTCCTTCCCAGCCAGAGAGGTGACATTCCATGACCCAAGAGCTAGTTTCTGTAGCCGGGGATCAGAGCGCCAAGGTCCCTGCCTCTTTCCGCTGCCCGACTTGCATTGCACCGAACCCCTTTGGCCCCTCCCCCAGGTGGTGAGCCCATGTGAGGGGGAACCCACGTTGCCTCTTCGGGCTGAGCCCCGTGGGTGCAGGCCCGGCCACCAGGCGCTCGCCAATGAGCCCCACCTCCAGGCCTGGCTCCAGAGGGGGGCCCCGGTGACCCGCGTCCGGGCAAGGGAAATCGTGGTCCATGTATTGTGGTCATCATTGGGGTTCTTTTGAGCCATGCTTTGTCTGGACCCTCACCTAGGACCTGTGTGCCAAGGGTGACAATACCAGGGGCAAAAAAGCCCCCGACAACTTAGCTCCTAGGATCATTGGGACACGCAAACCCCTCCACCATGATAAGGTGACAGCTCAATTAAATCAGTATCTAAATATTAAAAGAATCAACGTCTAAGTGCAGTCCTGCTCTACCAAACCGAATATGACAGAAATGTTGCATTTCTTGACTTCCAAAAAACTTAAACTTCCGCATCGTCATTAAGCTCAGCCACCATCTGGACTGGGAGCTACTTTTCAGTCCATGTGTTCAATCAAACCCGTCCCTCAGGGGATGTGGAGGGTTCTCTTGAAACATGCAAGGTTTTGAGAAATTAGAATCAGTCTTTAAATTGAAAGGGAACCAAAGTCTAAACACAGTCCTGGTCCAAGTAAACAGAGTTTAACCCAATACTACCTTTCTACACTTACAAAAATATCCAACTTCATCTTGGTTACTAAGCCTTCTGAATTTAGAGACACTTTTCAGTCCTATGGAAAACCACAAGAACTGATGAGGTGGACGAGTGGTTAAGGCGATGGACTGCTAATCCATTGTGTTCTACACCCATGGGTTCGAATCCCATCCTCATCGAATCGCTGCATTTTCTTAGTTGGTTATATTGTGGGAAGGTTGTTTCACCCTGTTGTTTAGGATATGTTGAGGTATCTCTGGGATTTTTAATTGTCTAAAGCCAATTAAATCATCCACCCATCCATCCAATATCCTCCGCTTATCCGGGGTCGGGTCGCGGAGGCAGCAGCTTCAGCAGGGAAGCCCAGACTTCCCGCTCCCCAGCCACATCTTTCAGCTCTGCCGGAGGGATGCCGAGGCATTCCCAGGCCAGCTGGGAGACGTAGTCTCTCCAGCGTGTCCTGGGTCGTCCTCTGGGCCTCCTGCCGGTGGGACATGCCCGGAACACCACCCCAGGGAGGCGTCCACGAGGCATCCTAAAGAGATGCCCCAGCCACCTCATCTGGCTCCTCTCTACGTGGAGGAACAGCGGCTCGACACTGAGTCCCTCCCGGATGTTCGAACTTCTCATCCTATCTCTAAGGGAGAGCCCAGACACCCTGCGGAGGAAACTCATTTCGGCCGCTTGTACCCGAGATCTTGTTCTTTCTGTCGCGACCCACAGCTCGTGACCATAGGTGAGGGTCGGAACGTAGATCGACCGGTAAATCGAGAGCTTCGCCTTTTGGCTCAGCTCACTCTTCACCACGACAGACCGATACAGCGTCCGCATCACAGCGGAGGCTGCACAGATCCGCCTGTCGATCTCTCGCTCCGTCCTCCCCTCACTCGTAAACAAGACCCCAAGATACTTAAACTCCTCCACTTGGGGCAGGATCTCCTCCCCGAGCTGGAGAGGGCACTCCACCCTTTTCCGACTGAGAACCATGGTCTCAGATTCAGAGGTGCTCATCTTCATCCCAACCGCTTCACACTCGGCTGCGAACCGCTCCAGTGAGAGTTGGAGATCACGGCCTGAGGAAGCCAACAGTACCACATCATCTGCGAAAAGCAGAGATGAAATACTGTGGTCACCAAACCGGATCCCATCAGCACCTCGACTGCGCCTAGAAATTCTGTCCATAAAAGTTATGAACAGAATCGGCGACAAAGGGCAGCATTGGCGGAGTCCAACCCTCACTGGAAATGAATCCGACTTATTGCCAGCAATGCGGACCAAACTCTGACATCGGTGGTACAGGGACCCAACTGCCCGTATCAAGGGGCTCAGTACCCCGTACTCCCGGAGCACGCTCCACAGAACTCCCCGTGGGACACGGTCGAACGCCTTCTCCAAGTCCACAAAACACATGTAGACTGGTTGGACGAACTCCCATGCACCCTCAAGGACGCTGTAGAGAGTGTAGAGCTGGTCCACTGTTCCACGGCCAGGAAGAAAACCACACTGCTCCTCTTGGATCTGAGATTCAACCTCCCGACGGACCCTCCTCTCCTGTACCCCTGAGTAGACCTTACCAGGGAGGCTGAGGAGTGTGATTCCTCTATAATTGGAACACACCCTCCGGTCCCCCTTCTTAAAAAGGGGGACCACCCCCCCGGTCTGCCAATCCAGAGGCACTGTCCCCGATGTCCACGCAATGTTGTAGAGGCGTGGCAACCATGACAGCCCCACAACATCCAGAGCCCTAAGGAACTCCGGGCGGATCTCATCCACCCCCGGGGCCTTGCCACCGAGGAGCTTGTTAACCACCTCGGTTACTTCAGCCCCTGAGATAGATGAGTCCACCACGGAGTCCTCAGGCTCTGCTTCCTCAATGGAAGGCGTGTCGGTAGAATTGAGGATCTTCGAAGTATTCTCCCCACCGACTCACAACGTCCCGAGTCGAGGTCAGCAGCACCCCATCTCCACTATAAATAGTGTTGATGGTGCACTGCTTCCCTCTCCTGAGACAACGGATGGTGGACCAGAATTTCTTCGAAGACGTCTGGAAGTCGTTTTCCATGGCCTCACCGAACTCCTCCCACGCCCGAGTTTTTGCTTCGGCAACCACCGAAGCCGTATTCTGCTTGGCCAGTCGGTACCTGTCAGCTGCCTCCGGAGTACCACAGGCCAGAAAGGCCCGATAGGACTCTTTCTTCAGCCTGACAGCATCCCTTACCGCCGGTGTCCACCAGCGGGTTCGGGGGTTGCCGCCACGACAGGCACCGACAACCTTGCGTCCACAGCTTCAATCGGCTGCCTCAACAATGGAGGCACGAAACATGGTCCTCTCAGACTGAATGTCCGCTGCCTCCCCCGGTACGTGGGCGAAGTTCTGCCGGAGGTGGGTGTTGAAACTCTTTCTGACAGGGGATTCTGCCAAGCGTTCCCAGCAGACCCTCACAATACGCTTGGGTCTGCCGGGTCGGACCGGCATCTTCCCCCACCATCGGAGCCAACTCACCACCAGGTGGTGATTAGTTGACAGCTCCGCCCCTCTCTTCACCCGAGTGTCCAAAACATGCGGCCGCAAATCCGATGACACGACTACAAAGTCGATCATCGAACTGCGGCCTAGGGTGTCCTGGTGCCAAGTGCACATATGGACACCCTAATGCTTGAACATGGTGTTTGTTATCGACAATCCATGACGAGCACAGAAGTCTAGTAACAGAACACCACTCGGGTTCAGATTGGGGGGGCCATTCCTCCCAATCACGCCCTTCCAGGTCTCATTGTCGTTACCCACGTGAGCATTGAAGTCCCCCAGCAGGACGAGGGAGTCTCCAGGGGGAACGCTCTCCAGCACACCCTCCAAAGACTCCAAAAAGGGTGGGTACTCTGAACTACTGTTTGGTGCATAAGCACAAACAACAGTCAGCACCCGTCCCCCCACCTTGAGGCGGAAGGAGGCTACCCTCTCGTCTACCGAGGTGAACCCCAGTGTACAGGCGCCAAGCTGGGGGGCAATAAGTATGCCCACACCTGCTCGGCGTCTCTCACCTTGGGCAACTCCAGAGTGGAAGAGTGTCCAACCCCTCTCAAGAGGACTGGTACCAGAGCCTAAGCTGTGTGTGGAGGTGTGCCCGACTATATCTAGTCAGAATTTCCCTGCCTCGCACACCAGCTCAGGCTCCTTCCCAGCCAGAGAGGTGACATTCCATGTCCCAAGAGCTAGTTTCTGTAGCCGGGGATCAGAGCGCCAAGGTCCCTGCCTCTTTCCGCTGCCCGACTTGCATTGCACCGAACCCTTTTGGCCCCTCCCCCAGGTGGTGAGCCCATGTGAGGGGGAACCCACGTTGCCTCTTCGGGCTGAGCCCCGTGGGTGCAGGCCCGGCCACCAGGCGCTCGCCAATGAGCCCCACCTCCAGGCCTGGCTCCAGAGGGGGGCCCCGGTGACCCGCGTCCGGGCAAGGGAAATCGTTGTCCATGTATTGTGGTCATCATTGGGGTTCTTGTGAGCCATGCTTTGTCTGGACCCTCACCTAGGACCTGTGTGCCAAGGGTGACAATACCAGGGGCAAAAAAGCCCCCGACAACTTAGCTCCTAGGATCATTGGGACACGCAAACCCCTCCACCATGATAAGGTGACAGCTCAATTAAATCAGTATCTAAATATTAAAAGAATCAACGTCTAAGTGCAGTCCTGCTCTACCAAACCGAATATGACAGAAATGTTGCATTTCTTGACTTCCAAAAAACTTAAACTTCCGCATCGTCATTATGCTCAGCCACCATCTGGACTGGGAGCTACTTTTCAGTCCATGTGTTCAATCAAACCCGTCCCTCAGGGGATGTGGAGGGTTCTCTTGAAACATGCAAGGTTTTGAGAAATTAGAATCAGTCTTTAAATTGAAAGGGAACCAAAGTCTAAACACAGTCCTGGTCCAAGTAAACAGAGTTTAACCCAATACTACCTTTCTACACTTACAAAAATATCCAACTTCATCTTGGTTACTAAGCCTTCTGAATTTAGAGACACTTTTCAGTCCTATGGAAAACAACAAGAACTGATGAGGTGGCCGAGTGGTTAAGGCGATGGACTGCTAATCCATTGTGTTCTACACCCATGGGTTCGAATCCCATCCTCATCGAATCGCTGCATTTTCTTAGTTGGTTATATTGTGGGAAGGTTGTTTCACCCTGTTGTTTAGGATATGTTGAGGTATCTCTGGGATTTTTAATTGTCTAAAGCCAATTAAATCATCCACCCATCCATCCAATATCCTCCGCTTATCCGGGGTCGGGTCGCGGAGGCAGCAGCTTCAGCAGGGAAGCCCAGACTTCCCGCTCCCCAGCCACATCTTTCAGCTCTGCCGGAGGGATGCCGAGGCATTCCCAGGCCAGCTGGGAGACGTAGTCTCTCCAGCGTGTCCTGGGTCGTCCTCTGGGCCTCCTGCCGGTGGGACATGCCCGGAACACCTCCCCAGGGAGGCGTCCACGAGGCATCCTAAAGAGATGCCCCAGCCACCTCATCTGGCTCCTCTCTACGTGGAGGAACAGCGGCTCGACACTGAGTCCCTCCCGGATGTTCGAACTTCTCATCCTGTCTCTAAGGGAGAGCCCAGACACCCTGCGGAGGAAACTCATTTCGGCCGCTTGTACCCGAGATCTTGTTCTTTCTGTCGCGACCCACAGCTCGTGACCATAGGTGAGGGTCGGAACGTAGATCGACCGGTAAATCGAGAGCTTCGCCTTTTGGCTCAGCTCACTCTTCACCACGACAGACCGATACAGCGTCCGCATCACAGCGGAGGCTGCACCGATCCGCCTGTCGATCTCTCGCTCCGTCCTCCCCTCACTCGTAAACAAGACCCCAAGATACTTAAACTCCTCCACTTGGGGCAGGATCTCCTCCCCGAGCTGGAGAGGGCACTCCACCCTTTTCCGACTGAGAACCATGGTCTCAGATTCAGAGGTGCTCATCTTCATCCCAACCGCTTCACACTCGGCTGCGAACTTCTCCAGTGAGAGTTGGAGATCACGGCCTGAGGAAGCCAACAGTAGCACATCATCTGCAAAAAGCAGAGATGAAATACTGTGGTCACCAAACCGGATCCCATCAGCACCTCGACTGCGCCTAGAAATTCTGTCCATAAAAGTTATGAACAGAATCGGTGACAAAGGGCAGCATTGGCGGAGTCCAACCCTCACTGGAAATGAATCCGACTTATTGCCAGCAATGCGGACCAAACTCTGACATCGGTGGTACAGGGACCCAACTGCCCGTATCAAGGGGCTCGGTACCCCGTACTCCCGGAGCACGCTCCACAGAACTCCCCGTGGGACACGGTCGAACGCCTTCTCCATGTCCACAAAACACATGTAGACTGGTTGGACGAACTCCCATGCACCCTCAAGGACGCTGTAGAGAGTGTAGAGCTGGTCCACTGTTCCACGGCCAGGACGAAAACCACACTGCTCCTCTTGGATCTGAGATTCAACCTCCCGACGGACCCTCCTCTCCTATACCCCTGAGTAGACCTTACCAGGGAGGCTGAGGAGTGTGATACCTCTATAATTGGAACACACCCTCCGGTCCCCCTTCTTAAAAAGGAGGACCACCCCCCCGGTCTGCCAATCCAGAGGCACTGTCCCCGATGTCCACGCAATGTTGTAGAGGCGTGGCAACCATGACAGCCCCACAACATCCAGAGCCCTAAGGAACTCCGGGCGGATCTCATCCACCCCCGGGGCCTTGCCACAGAGGAGCTTGTTAACCACCTCGGTTACTTCAGCCCCTGAGATAGATGAGTCCACCACGGAGTCCTCAGGCTCTGCTTCCTCAATGGAAGGCGTGTCGGTAGAATTGAGGAGGTCTTCGAAGTATTCTCCCCACCGACTCACAACGTCCCGAGTCGAGGTCAGCAGCACCCCATCTCCACTATAAATAGTGTTGATGGTGCACTGCTTCCCTCGCCTGAGGCGACGGATGGTGGACCAGAATTTCTTCGAAGCCGTCTGGAAGTCGTTTTCCATGGCCTCACCGAACTCCTCCCACGCCCGAGTTTTTGCTTCGGCAACCACCGAAGCCGTATTCTGCTTGGCCAGTCGGTACCTGTCAGCTGCCTCCGGAGTACCACAGGCCAGAAAGGCCCGATAGGACACTTTCTTCAGCCTGACAGCATCCCTCACCGCCGGTGTCCACCAGCGGGTTCGGGGGTTGCCTCAACAATGGAGGCACGAAACATGGTCCTCTCAGACTGAATGTCCGCTGCCTCCCCCGGTACGTGGGCGAAGTTCTGCCGGAGGTGGGAGTTGAAACTCTTTCTGACAGGGGATTCTGCCAAGCGTTCCCAGCAGACCCTCACAATACGCTTGGGTCTGCCGGGTCGGACCGGCATCTTCCCCCACCATCGGAGCCAACTCACCACCAGGTGGTGATCAGTTGACAACTCCGCCCCTCTCTTCACCCGAGTGTCCAAAACATGCGGCCGCAAATCCGATGACACGACTACAAAGTCGATCATCGAACTGCGGCCTAGGGTGTCCTGGTGCCAAGTGCACATATGGACACCCTAATGCTTGAACATGGTGTTCGTTATCGACAATCCATGACGAGCACAGAAGTCTAGTAACAGAACACCACTCGGGTTCAGATTGGGGGGGCCATTCCTCCCAATCACGCCCTTCCAGGTCTCATTGTCGTTACCCATGTGAGCATTGAAGTCCCCCAGCAGGACGAGGGAGTCTCCAGGGGGAACGGTCTCCAGCACACCCTCCAAAGACTCCAAAAAGGGTGGGTACTCTGAACTACTGTTTGGTGCATAAGCACAAACAACAGTCAGCACCCGTCCCCCCACCTTGAGGCGGAAGGAGGCTACCCTATCGTCTACCGAGGTGAACCCCAGTGTACAGGCGCCAAGCCGGGGGGCAATAAGTATGCCCACACCTGCTCGGCGTCTCTCACCTTGGGCAACTCCAGAGTGGAAGAGTGTCCAACCCCTCTCAAGAGGATTGGTACCAGAGCCTAAGCTGTGTGTGGAGGTGTGCCCGACTATATCTAGTCAGAATTTCCCTGCCTCGCACACCAGCTCAGGCTCCTTCCCAGCCAGAGAGGTGACATTCCATGTCCCAAGAGCTAGTTTCTGTAGCCGGGGATCAGAGCGCCAAGGTCCCTGCCTCTTTCCGCTGCCCGACTTGCATTGCACCGAACCCCTTTGGCCCCTCCCCCAGGTGGTGAGCCCATGTGAGGGGGAACCCACGTTGCCTCTTCGGGCTGAGCCCCGTGGGTGCAGGCCCGGCCACCAGGCGCTCGCCAATGAGCCCCACCTCCAGGCCTGGCTCCAGAGGGGGGCCCCGGTGACCCGCGTCCGGGCAAGGGAAATCGTGGTCCATGTATTGTGGTCATCATTGGGGTTCTTGTGAGCCATGCTTTGTCTGGACCCTCACCTAGGACCTGTTTGCCAAGGGTGACCCTACCAGGGGCAAAAAAGCCCCCGACAACTTAGCTCCTCGGATCATTGGGACACGCAAACCCCTCCACCATGATAAGGTGACAGCTCAATTAAATCAGTATCTAAATATTAAAAGAATCAACGTCTAAGTGCAGTCCTGCTCTACCAAACCGAATATGACAGAAATGTTGCATTTCTTGACTTCCAAAAAACTTAAACTTTCGCATCGTCATTATGCTCAGCCACCATCTGGACTGGGAGCTACTTTTCAGTCCATGTGTTCAATCAAACCCGTCCCTCAGGGGATGTGGAGGGTTCTCTTGAAACATGCAAGGTTTTGAGAAATTAGAATCAGTCTTTAAATTGAAAGGGAACCAAAGTCTAAACACAGTCCTGGTCCAAGTAAACAGAGTTTAACCCAATACTACCTTTCTACACTTACAAAAATATCCAACTTCATCTTGGTTACTAAGCCTTCTGAATTTAGAGACACTTTTCAGTCCTATGGAAAACAACAAGAACTGATGAGGTGGCCGAGTGGTTAAGGCGATGGACTGCTAATCCATTGTGTTCTACACCCATGGGTTCGAATCCCATCCTCATCGAATCGCTGCATTTTCTTAGTTGGTTATATTGTGGGAAGGTTGTTTCACCCTGTTGTTTAGGATATGTTGAGGTATCTCTGGGATTTTTAATTGTCTAAAGCCAATTAAATCATCCACCCATCCATCCAATATCCTCCGCTTATCCGGGGTCGGGTCGCGGAGGCAGCAGCTTCAGCAGGGAAGCCCAGACTTCCCGCTCCCCAGCCACATCTTTCAGCTCTGCCGGAGGGATGCCGAGGCGTTCCCAGGCCAGCTGGGAGACGTAGTCTCTCCAGCGTGTCCTGGGTCGTCCTCTGGGCCTCCTGCCGGTGGGACATGCCCGGAACACCTCCCCAGGGAGGCGTCCACGAGGCATCCTAAAGAGATGCCCCAGCCACCTCATCTGGCTCCTCTCTACGTGGAGGAACAGCGGCTCGACACTGAGTCCCTCCCGGATGTTCGAACTTCTCACCCTATCTCTAAGGGAGAGCCCAGACACCCTGCGGAGGAAACTCATTTCGGCCGCTTGTACCCGAGATCTTGTTCTTTCGGTCGCGACCCACAGCTCGTGACCATAGGTGAGGGTCGGAACGTAGATCGACCGGTAAATCGAGAGCTTCGCCTTTTGGCTCAGCTCACTCTTCACCACGACAGACCGATACAACGTCCGCATCACAGCGGAGGCTGCACCGATCCGCCTGTCGATCTCTCGCTCCGTCCTCCCCTCACTCGTAAACAAGACCCCAAGATACTTAAACTCCTCCACTTGGGGCAGGATCTCCTCCCCGACCTGGAGAGGGCACTCCACCCTTTTCCGACTGAGAACCATGGTCTCAGATTCAGAGGTGCTCATCTTCATCCCAACCGCTTCACACTTGGCTGCGAACCGCTCCAGTGAGAGTTGGAGATCAAGGCCTGAGGAAGCCAACAGTACCACACCATCTGCGAAAAGCAGAGATGAAATACTGTGGTCACCAAACCGGATCCCCTCATCACCTCGACTGCGCCTAGAAATTCTGTCCATAAAAGTTATGAACAGAATCGGCGACAAAGGGCAGCATTGGCGGAGTCCAACCCTCACTGGAAATGAATCCGACTTATTGCCAGCAATGCGGACCAAACTCTGACATCGGTGGTACAGGGACCCAACTGCCCGTATCAAGGGGCTCGGTACCCCGTACTCCCGGAGCACGCTCCACAGAACTCCCCGTGGGACACGGTCGAACGCCTTCTCCAAGTCCACAAAACACATGTAGACTGGTTGGACGAACTCCCATGCACCCTCAAGGACGCTGTAGAGAGTGTAGAGCTGGTCCACTGTTCCACGGCCAGGACGAAAACCACACTGCTCCTCTTGGATCTGAGATTCAACCTCCCGACGGACCCTCCTCTCCTGTACCCCTGAGTAGACCTTACCAGGGAGGCTGAGGAGTGTGATTCCTCTATAATTGGAACACACTCTCCGGTCCCCCTTCTTAAAAAGGGGGACCACCCCCCCGGTCTGCCAATCCAGAGGCACTGTCCCCGATGTCCACGCAATGTTGTAGAGGCGTGGCAACCATGACAGCCCCACAACATCCAGAGCCCTAAGGAACTCCGGGCGGATCTCATCCACCCCCGGGGCCTTGCCACCGAGGAGCTTGTTAACCACCTCGGTTACTTCAGCCCCTGAGATAGATGAGTCCACCACGGAGTCCTCAGGCTCTGCTTCCTCAATGGAAGGCGTGTCGGTAGAATTGAGGATCTTCGAAGTATTCTCCCCACCGACTCACAACGTCCCGAGTCGAGGTCAGCAGCACCCCATCTCCACTATAAATAGTGTTGATGGTGCACTGCTTCCCTCTCCTGAGACAACGGATGGTGGACCAGAATTTCTTCGAAGCCGTCTGGAAGTCGTTTTCCATGGCCTCACCGAACTCCTCCCACGCCCGAGTTTTTGCTTCGGCAACCACCGAAGCCGTATTCTGCTTGTCCAGTTTGTACCTGTCAGCTGCCTCCGGAGTCCCACAGGCCAGAAAGGCCCGATAGGACTCTTTCTTCAGCCTGACAGCATCCCTTACTGCCGGTGTACACCAGCGGGTTCGGGGGTTGCCGCCACGACAGGCACCGACAACCTTGCGTCCACAGCTTCGATCGGCTGCCTCAACAATGGAGGCACGAAACATGGTCCTCTCAGACTGAATGTCCGCTGCCTCCCCCGGTACGTGGGCGAAGTTCTGCCGGAGGTGGGAGTTGAAACTCTTTCTGACAGGGGATTCTGCCAAGCGTTCCCAGCAGACCCTCACAACACGCTTGGGTCTGCCGGGTCGGACCGGCATCTTCCCCCACCATCGGAGCCAACTCACCACCAGGTGGTGATCAGTTGACAGCTCCGCCCCTCTCTTCACGCGAGTGTCCAAAACATGCGGCCGCAAATCCGATGACACGACTACAAAGTTGATCATCGAACTGCGGCCTAGGGTGTCCTGGTGCCAAGTGCACATGTGGACACCCTAATGCTTGAACATGGTCTTCGTTATCGACAATCCATGACGAGCACAGAAGTCTAGTAACAGAACACCACTCGGGATCATATTGGGGGGGCCATTCCTCCCAATCAGGCCCTTCCGGGTCTCATTGTCGTTACCCACGTGAGCATTGAAGTCCCCCAGCAGGACGAGGGAGTCTCCAGGGGGAACGCTCTCCAGCACACCCTCCAAAGACTCCAAAAAGGGTGGGTACTCTGAACTACTGTTTGGTGCATAAGCACAAACAACAGTCAGCACCCATCCCCCCACCTTGAGGCGGAAGGAGGCTACCCTCTCGACTACCGAGGTGAACCCCAGTGTACAGGCGCCAAGCCGGGGGGCAATAAGTATGCCCACACCTGCTCGGCGTCTCTCACCTTGGGCAACTCCAGAGTGGAAGAGTGTCCAACCCCTCTCAAGAGGACTGGTACCAGAGCCTAAGCTGTGTGTGGAGGTGTGCCCGACTATATCTAGTCAGAATTTCCCTGCCTCGCACACCAGCTCAGGCTCCTTCCCAGCCAGAGAGGTGACATTCCATGTCCCAAGAGCTAGTTTCTGTAGCCGGGGATCAGAGCGCCAAGGTCCCTGCCTCTTTCCGCTGCCCGACTTGCATTGCACCGAACCCCTTTGGCCCCTCCCCCAGGTGGTGAGCCCATGTGAGGGGGAACCCACGTTGCCTCTTCGGGCTGAGCCCCGTGGGTGCAGGCCCGGCCACCAGGCGCTCGCCAATGAGCCCCACCTCCAGGCCTGGCTCCAGAGGGGGGCCCCGGTGACCCGCGTCCGGGCAAGGGAAATCGTGGTCCATGTATTGTGGTCATCATTGGGGTTCTTTTGAGCCATGCTTTGTCTGGACCCTCACCTAGGACCTGTGTGCCAAGGGTGACAATACCAGGGGCAAAAAAGCCCCCGACAACTTAGCTCCTAGGATCATTGGGACACGCAAACCCCTCCACCATGATAAGGTGACAGCTCAATTAAATCAGTATCTAAATATTAAAAGAATCAACGTCTAAGTGCAGTCCTGCTCTACCAAACCGAATATGACAGAAATGTTGCATTTCTTGACTTCCAAAAAACTTAAACTTCCGCATCGTCATTATGCTCAGCCACCATCTGGACTGGGAGCTACTTTTCAGTCCATGTGTTCAATCAAACCCGTCCCTCAGGGGATGTGGAGGGTTCTCTTGAAACATGCAAGGTTTTGAGAAATTAGAATCAGTCTTTAAATTGAAAGGGAACCAAAGTCTAAACACAGTCCTGGTCCAAGTAAACAGAGTTTAACCCAATACTACCTTTCTACACTTACAAAAATATCCAACTTCATCTTGGTTACTAAGCCTTCTGAATTTAGAGACACTTTTCAGTCCTATGGAAAACAACAAGAACTGATGAGGTGGCCGAGTGGTTAAGGCGATGGACTGCTAATCCATTGTGTTCTACACCCATGGGTTCGAATCCCATCCTCATCGAATCGCTGCATTTTCTTAGTTGGTTATATTGTGGGAAGGTTGTTTCACCCTGTTGTTTAGGATATGTTGAGGTATCTCTGGGATTTTTAATTGTCTAAAGCCAATTAAATCATCCACCCATCCATCCAATATCCTCCGCTTATCCGGGGTCGGGTCGCGGAGGCAGCAGCTTCAGCAGGGAAGCCCAGACTTCCCGCTCCCCAGCCACATCTTTCAGCTCTGCCGGAGGGATGCCGAGGCATTCCCAGGCCAGCTGGGAGACGTAGTCTCTCCAGCGTGTCCTGGGTCGTCCTCTGGGCCTCCTGCCGGTGGGACATGCCCGGAACACCTCCCCAGGGAGGCGTCCACGAGGCATCCTAAAGAGATGCCCCAGCCACCTCATCTGGCTCCTCTCTACGTGGAGGAACAGCGGCTCGACACTGAGTCCCTCCCGGATGTTCGAACTTCTCATCCTATCTCTAAGGGAGAGCCCAGACACCCTGCGGAGGAAACTCATTTCGGCCGCTTGTACCCGAGATCTTGTTCTTTCTGTCGCGACCCACAGCTCGTGACCATAGGTGAGGGTCGGAACGTAGATCGACCGGTAAATCGAGAGCTTCGCCTTTTGGCTCAGCTCACTCTTCACCACGACAGACCGATACAGCGTCCGCATCACAGCGGAGGCTGCACCGATCCGCCTGTCGATCTCTCGCTCCGTCCTCCCCTCACTCGTAAACAAGACCCCAAGATACTTAAACTCCTCCACTTGGGGCAGGATCTCCTCCCCGAGCTGGAGAGGGCACTCCACCCTTTTCCGACTGAGAACCATGGTCTCAGATTCAGAGGTGCTCATCTTCATCCCAACCGCTTCACACTCGGCTGCGAACTTCTCCAGTGAGAGTTGGAGATCACGGCCTGAGGAAGCCAACAGTACCACATCATCTGCGAAAAGCAGAGATGAAATACTGTGGTCACCAAACCGGATCCCATCAGCACCTCGACTGCGCCTAGAAATTCTGTCCATAAAAGTTATGAACAGAATCGGCGACAAAGGGCAGCATTGGCGGAGTCCAACCCTCACTGGAAATGAATCCGACTTATTGCCAGCAATGCGGACCAAACTCTGACATCGGTGGTACAGGGACCCAACTGCCCGTATCAAGGGGCTCGGTACCCCGTACTCCCGGAGCACGCTCCACAGAACTCCCCGTGGGACACGGTCGAACGCCTTCTCCATGTCCACAAAACACATGTAGACTGGTTGGACGAACTCCCATGCACCCTCAAGGACGCTGTAGAGAGTGTAGAGCTGGTCCACTGTTCCACGGCCAGGACGAAAACCACACTGCTCCTCTTGGATCTGAGATTCAACCTCCCGACGGACCCTCCTCTCCTATACCCCTGAGTAGACCTTACCAGGGAGGCTGAGGAGTGTGATTCCTCTATAATTGGAACACACCCTCCGGTCCCCCTTCTTAAAAAGGAGGACCACCCCCCCGGTCTGCCAATCCAGAGGCACTGTCCCCGATGTCCACGCAATGTTGTAGAGGCGTGGCAACCATGACAGCCCCACAACATCCAGAGCCCTAAGGAACTCCGGGCGGATCTCATCCACCCCCGGGGCCTTGCCACAGAGGAGCTTGTTAACCACCTCGGTTACTTCAGCCCCTGAGATAGATGAGTCCACCACGGAGTCCTCAGGCTCTGCTTCCTCAATGGAAGGCGTGTCGGTAGAATTGAGGAGGTCTTCGAAGTATTCTCCCCACCGACTCACAACGTCCCGAGTCGAGGTCAGCAGCACCCCATCTCCACTATAAATAGTGTTGATGGTGCACTGCTTCCCTCGCCTGAGGCGACGGATGGTGGACCAGAATTTCTTCGAAGCCGTCTGGAAGTCGTTTTCCATGGCCTCACCGAACTCCTCCCACGCCCGAGTTTTTGCTTCGGCAACCACCGAAGCCGAATTCTGCTTGGCCAGTCGGTACCTGTCAGCTGCCTCCGGAGTACCACAGGCCAGAAAGGCCCGATAGGACTCTTTCTTCAGCCTGACAGCATCCCTTACCGCCGGTGTCCACCAGCGGGTTCGGGGGTTGCCGCCACGACAGGCACCGACAACCTTGCGTCCACAGCTTCAATCGGCTGCCTCAACAATGGAGGCACGAAACATGGTCCTCTCAGGCTGAATGTCCGCTGCCTCCCCCGGTACGTGGGCGAAGTTCTGCCGGAGGTGGGAGTTGAAACTCTTTCTGACAGGGGATTCTGCCAAGCGTTCCCAGCAGACCCTCACAATACGCTTGGGTCTGCCGGGTCGGACCGGCATCTTTCCCCACCATCGGACCAACTCACCACCAGGTGGTGATCAGTTGACAGCTCCGCCCCTCTCTTCACCCGAGTGTCCAAAACATGCGGCCGCAAATCCGATGACACGACTACAAAGTCGATCATCGAACTGCGGCCAAGGGTGTCCTGGTGCCAAGTGCACATATGGACACCCTAATGCTTGAACATGGTGTTCGTTATCGACAATCCATGACGAGCACAGAAGTCTAGTAACAGAACACCACTCGGGTTCAGATTGGGGGGGCCATTCCTCCCAATCACGCCTTTCCGGGTCTCATTGTCGTTACCCACGTGAGCATTGAAGTCCCCCAGCAGGACGAGGGAGTCTCCAGGGGGAACGCTCTCCAGCACACCCTCCAAAGACTCCAAAAAGGGTGGGTACTCTGAATTACTGTTTGGTGCATAAGCACAAACAACAGTCAGCACCCGTCCCCCCACCTTGAGGCGGAGGGAGGCTACCCTCTCGTCTACCGAGGTGAACCCCAGTGTACAGGCGCCAAGCCGGGGGGCAATAAGTATGCCCACACCTGCTCGGCGTCTCTCACCTTGGGCAACTCCAGAGTGGAAGAGTGTCCAACCCCTCTCAAGAGGACTGGTACCAGAGCCTAAGCTGTGTGTGGAGGTGAGCCCGACTATATCTAGTCAGAATTTCCCTGCCTCGCACACCAGCTCAGGCTCCTTCCCAGCCAGACAGGTGACATTCCATGTCCCAAGAGCTAGTTTCTGTAGCCGGGGATCAGAGCGCCAAGGTCCCTGCCTCTTTCCGCTGCCCGACTTGCATTGCACCGAACCCCTTTGGCCCCTCCCCCAGGTGGTGAGCCCATGTGAGGGGGAACCCACGTTGCCTCTTCGGGCTGAGCCCCGTGGGTGCAGGCCCGGCCACCAGGCGCTCGCCAATGAGCCCCACCTCCAGGCCTGGCTCCAGAGGGGGGCCCCGGTGACCCGCAAGGGAAATCGTGGTCCATGTATTGTGGTCATCATTGGGGTTCTTGTGAGCCATGCTTTGTCTGGACCCTCACCTAGGACCTGTTTGCCAAGGGTGACCCTACCAGGGGCAAAAAAGCCCCCGACAACTTAGCTCCTAGGATCATTGGGACACGCAAACCCCTCCACCATGATAAGGTGACAGCTCAATTAAATCAGTATCTAAATATTAAAAGAATCAACGTCTAAGTGCAGTCCTGCTCTACCAAACCGAATATGACAGAAATGTTGCATTTCTTGACTTCCAAAGAACTTAAACTTCCGCATCGTCATGCTCAGCCACCATCTGGACTGGGAGCTACTTTTCAGTCCATGTGTTCAATCAAACCCGTCCCTCAGGGGATGTGGAGGGTTCTCTTGAAACATGCAAGGTTCTGAGAAATTAGAATCAGTCTTTAAATTGAAAGGGAACCAAAGTCTAAACACAGTCCTGGTCCAAGTAAACAGAGTTTAACCCAATACTACCTTTCTACACTTACAAAAATATCCAACTTCATCTTGGTTACTAAGCCTTCTGAATTTAGAGACACTTTTCAGTCCTTTGGAAAACTACAAGCACTGATGAGGTGGCCGAGTGGTTAAGGCGATGGACTGCTAATCCATTGTGTTCTACACCCATGGGTTCGAATCCCATCCTCATCGAATCGCTGCATTTTCTTAGTTGGTTATATTGTGGGAAGGTTGTTTCACCCTGTTGTTTAGGATATGTTGAGGTATCTCTGGGATTTTTAATTGTCTAAAGCCAATTAAATCATCCACCCATCCATCCAATATCCTCCGCTTATCCGGGGTCGGGTCGCGGAGGCAGCAGCTTCAGCAGGGAAGCCCAGACTTCCCGCTCCCCAGCCACATCTTTCAGCTCTGCCGCAGGGATGCCGAGGCGTTCCCAGGCCAGCTGGGAGACGTCGTCTCTCCAGCGTGTCCTGGGTCGTCCTCTGGGCCTCCTGCCGGTGGGACATGCCCGGAACACCTCCCCAGCGAGGCGTCCACGAGGCATCCTAAAGAGATGCCCCAGCCACCTCATCTGGCTCCTCTCTACGTGGAGGAACAGCGGCTCGACACTGAGTCCCTCCCGGATGTTCGAACTTCTCACCCTATCTCTAAGGGAGAGCCCAGACACCCTGCGGAGGAAACTCATTTCGGCCGCTTGTACCCGAGATCTTGTTCTTTCGGTCGCGACCCACAGCTCGTGACCATAGGTGAGGGTCGGAACGTAGATCGACCGTTAAATCGAGAGCTTCGCCTTTTGGCTCAGCTCACTCTTCACCACGACAGACCGATACAGCGTCCGCATCACAGCGGAGGCTGCACCGATCCGCCTGTCGATCTCTCGCTCCGTCCTCCCCTCACTCGTAAACAAGACCCCAAGATACTTAAACTCCTCCACTTGGGGCAGGATCTCCTCCCCGACCTGGAGAGGGCACTCCACCCTTTTCCGACTGAGAACCATGGTCTCAGATTCAGAGGTGCTCATCTTCATCCCAACCGCTTCACACTTGGCTGCGAACCGCTCCAGTGAGAGTTGGAGATCAAGGCCTGAGGAAGCCAACAGTACCACACCATCTGCGAAAAGCAGAGATGAAATACTGTGGTCACCAAACCGGATCCCCTCATCACCTCGACTGCGCCTAGAAATTCTGTCCATAAAAGTTATGAACAGAATCGGCGACAAAGGGCAGCATTGGCGGAGTCCAACCCTCACTGGAAATGAATCCGACTTATTGCCAGCAATGCGGACCAAACTCTGACATCGGTGGTACAGGGACCCAACTGCCCGTATCAAGGGGCTCGGTACCCCGTACTCCCGGAGCACGCTCCACAGAACTCCCCGTGGGACACGGTCGAACGCCTTTTCCAAGTCCACAAAACACATGTAGACTGGTTGGACGAACTCCCATGCACCCTCAAGGACGCTGTAGAGAGTGTAGAGCTGGTCCACTGTTCCACGGCCAGGACGAAAACCACACTGCTCCTCTTGGATCTGAGATTCAACCTCCCGACGGACCCTCCTCTCCTATACCCCTGAGTAGACCTTACCAGGGAGGCTGAGGAGTGTGATTCCTCTATAATTGGAACACACCCTCCGGTCCCCCTTCTTAAAAAGGAGGACCACCCCCCCGGTCTGCCAATCCAGAGGCACTGTCCCCGATGTCCACGCAATGTTGTAGAGGCGTGGCAACCATGACAGCCCCACAACATCCAGAGCCCTAAGGAACTCCGGGCGGATCTCATCCACCCCCGGGGCCTTGCCACAGAGGAGCTTGTTAACCACCTCGGTTACTTCAGCCCCTGAGATAGATGAGTCCACCACGGAGTCCTCAGGCTCTGCTTCCTCAATGGAAGGCGTGTCGGTAGAATTGAGGAGGTCTTCGAAGTATTCTCCCCACCGACTCACAACGTCCCGAGTCGAGGTCAGCAGCACCCCATCTCCACTATAAATAGTGTTGATGGTGCACTGCTTCCCTCGCCTGAGGCGACGGATGGTGGACCAGAATTTCTTCGAAGCCGTCTGGAAGTCGTTTTCCATGGCCTCACCGAACTCCTCCCACGCCCGAGTTTTTGCTTCGGCAACCACCGAAGCCGAATTCTGCTTGGCCAGTCGGTACCTGTCAGCTGCCTCCGGAGTACCACAGGCCAGAAAGGCCCGATAGGACTCTTTCTTCAGCCTGACAGCATCCCTTACCGCCGGTGTCCACCAGCGGGTTCGGGGGTTGCCGCCACGACAGGCACCGACAACCTTGCGTCCACAGCTTCAATCGGCTGCCTCAACAATGGAGGCACGAAACATGGTCCTCTCAGGCTGAATGTCCGCTGCCTCCCCCGGTACGTGGGCGAAGTTCTGCCGGAGGTGGGAGTTGAAACTCTTTCTGACAGGGGATTCTGCCAAGCGTTCCCAGCAGACCCTCACAATACGCTTGGGTCTGCCGGGTCGGACCGGCATCTTCCCCCACCATCGGAGCCAACTCACCACCAGGTGGTGATCAGTTGACAGCTCCGCCCCTCTCTTCACCCGAGTGTCCAAAACATGCGGCCGCAAATCCGATGACACGACTACAAAGTCGATCATCGAACTGCGGCCTAGGGTGTCCTGGTGCCAAGTGCACATATGGACACCCTAATGCTTGAACATGGTGTTCGTTATCGACAATCCATGACGAGCACAGAAATCTAGTAACAGAACACCACTCGGGTTCAGATTGGGGGGGCCATTCCTCCCAATCACGCCCTTCCAGGTCTCATTGTCGTTACCCACGTGAGCATTGAAGTCCCCCAGCAGGACGAGGGAGTCTCCAGGGGGAACGGTCTCCAGCACACCCTCCAAAGACTCCAAAAAGGGTGGGTACTCTGAACTACTGTTTGGTGCATAAGCACAAACAACAGTCAGCACCCGTCCCCCCACCTTGAGGCGGAAGGAGGCTACCCTATCGTCTACCGAGGTGAACCCCAGTGTACAGGCGCCAAGCCGGGGGGCAATAAGTATGCCCACACCTGCTCGGCGTCTCTCACCTTGGGCAACTCCAGAGTGGAAGAGTGTCCAACCCCTCTCAAGAGGATTGGTACCAGAGCCTAAGCTGTGTGTGGAGGTGTGCCCGACTATATCTAGTCAGAATTTCCCTGCCTCGCACACCAGCTCAGGCTCCTTCCCAGCCAGAGAGGTGACATTCCATGTCCAAAGAGCTAGTTTCTGTAGCCGGGGATCAGAGCGCCAAGGTCCCTGCCTCTTTCCGCTGCCCGACTTGCATTGCACCGAACCCCTTTGGCCCCTCCCCCAGGTGGTGAGCCCATGTGAGGGGGAACCCACGTTGCCTCTTCGGGCTGAGCCCCGTGGGTGCAGGCCCGGCCACCAGGCGCTCGCCAATGAGCCCCACCTCCAGGCCTGGCTCCAGAGGGGGGCCCCGGTGACCCGCTTCCGGGCAAGGGAAATCGTGGTCCATGTATTGTGGTCATCATTGGGGTTCTTGTGAGCCATGCTTTGTCTGGACCCTCACCTAGGACCTGTTTGCCAAGGGTGACCCTACCAGGGGCAAAAAAGCCCCCGACAACTTAGCTCCTAGGATCATTGGGACACGCAAACCCCTCCACCATGATAAGGTGACAGCTCAATTAAATCAGTATCTAAATATTAAAAGAATCAACGTCTAAGTGCAGTCCTGCTCTACCAAACCGAATATGACAGAAATGTTGCATTTCTTGACTTCCAAAAAACTTAAACTTCCGCATCGTCATTATGCTCAGCCACCATCTGGACTGGGAGCTACTTTTCAGTCCATGTGTTCAATCAAACCCGTCCCTCAGGGGATGTGGAGGGTTCTCTTGAAACATGCAAGGTTTTGAGAAATTAGAATCAGTCTTTAAATTGAAAGGGAACCAAAGTCTAAACACAGTCCTGGTCCAAGTAAACAGAGTTTAACCCAATACTACCTTTCTACACTTACAAAAATATCCAACTTCATCTTGTTTACTAAGCCTTCTGAATTTAGAGACACTTTTCAGTCCTTTGGAAAACCACAAGAACTGATGAGGTGGCCGAGTGGTTAAGGCGATGGACTGCTAATCCATTGTGTTCTACACCCATGGGTTCGAATCCCATCCTCATCGAATCGCTGCATTTTCTTAGTTGGTTATATTGTGGGAAGGTTGTTTCACCCTGTTGTTTAGGATATGTTGAGGTATCTCTGGGATTTTTAATTGTCTAAAGCCAATTAAATCATCCACCCATCCATCCAATATCCTCCGCTTATCCGGGGTCGGGTCGCGGAGGCAGCAGCTTCAGCAGGGAAGCCCAGACTTCCCGCCCCCCAGCCACATCTTTCAGCTCTGCCGGAGGGATGCCGAGGCGTTCCCAGGCCAGCTGGGAGACGTAGTCTCTCCAGCGTGTCCTGGGTCGTCCTCTGGGCCTCCTGCCGGTGGGACATGCCCGGAACACCTCCCCAGGGAGGCGTCCACGAGGCATCCTAAAGAGATGCCCCAGCCACCTCATCTGGCTCCTCTCTACGTGGAGGAACAGCGGCTCGACACTGAGTCCCTCCCGGATGTTCGAACTTCTCACCCTATCTCTAAGAGAGAGCCCAGACACCCTGCGGAGGAAACTCATTTCGGCCGCTTGTACCCGAGATCTTGTTCTTTCGGTCGCGACCCACAGCTCGTGACCATAGGTGAGGGTCGGAACGTAGATCGACCGGTAAATCGAGAGCTTCGCCTTTTGGCTCAGCTCACTCTTCACCACGACAGACCGATACAGCGTCCGCATCACAGCGGAGGCTGCACCGATCCGCCTGTCGATCTCTCGCTCCGTCCTCCCCTCACTCGTAAACAAGACCCCAAGATACTTAAACTCCTCCACTTGGGGCAGGATCTCCTCCCCGACCTGGAGAGGGCACTCCACCCTTTTCCGACTGAGAACCATGGTCTCAGATTCAGAGGTGCTCATCTTCATCCCAACCGCTTCACACTCGGCTGCGAACCGCTCCAGTGAGAGTTGGAGATCACGGCCTGAGGAAGCCAACAGTACCACATCATCTGCGAAAAGCAGAGATGAAATACTGTGGTCACCAAACCGGATCCCCTCAGCACCTCGACTGCGCCTAGAAATTCTGTCCATAAAAGTTATGAACAGAATCTGCGACAAAGGGCAGCATTGGCGGAGTCCAACCCTTACTGGAAATGAATCCGACTTATTGCCAGCAATGCGGACCAAACTCTGACATCGGTGGTACAGGGACCCAACTGCCCGTATCAAGGGGCTCGGTACCCCGTACTCCTGGAGCACGCTCCACAGAACTCCCCGTGGGACACGGTCGAACGCCTTCTCCAAGTCCACAAAACACATGTAGACTGGTTGGACGAACTCCCATGCACACTCAAGGACGCTGTAGAGAGTGTAGAGCTTGTCCACTGTTCCACGGCCAGGACGAAAACCACACTGCTCCTCTTGGATCTGAGATTCAACCTCCCGACGGACCCTCCTCTCCTGTACCCCTGAGTAGACCTTACCAGGGAGGCTGAGGAGTGTGATTCCTCTATAATTGGAACACACCCTCCGGTCCCCCTTCTTTAAAAGGGGGACCACCCCCCCGGTCTGCCAATCCAGAGGCACTGTCCCCGATGTCCACGCAATGTTGTAGAGGCGTGGCAACCATGACAGCCCCACAACATCCAGAGCCCTAAGGAACTCCGGGCGGATCTCATCCACCCCCGGGGCCTTGCCACCGAGGAGCTTGTTAACCACCTCGGTTACTTCAGCCCCTGAGATAGATGAGTCCACCACGGAGTCCTCAGGCTCTGCTTCCTCAATGGAAGGCGTGTCGGTAGAATTGAGGATCTTCGAAGTATTCTCCCCACCGACTCACAACGTCCCGAGTCGAGGTCAGCAGCACCCCATCTCCACTATAAATAGTGTTGATGGTGCACTGCTTCCCTCTCCTGAGACGACGGATGGTGGACCAGAATTTCTTCGAAGCCGTCTGGAAGTCGTTTTCCATGGCCTCACCGAACTCCTCCCACGCCCGAGTTTTTGCTTCGGCAACCACCGAAGCCGTATTCTGCTTGTCCAGTCGGTACCTGTCAGCTGCCTCCGGAGTCCCACAGGCCAGAAAGGCCCGATAGGACTCTTTCTTCAGCCTGACAGCATCCCTTACCGCCGGTGTACACCAGCGGGTTCGGGGGTTGCCGCCACGACAGGCACCGACAACCTTGCGTCCACAGCTTCGATCGGCTGCCTCAACAATGGAGGCACGAAACATGGTCCTCTCAGACTGAATGTCCGCTGCCTCCCCCGGTACGTGGGCGAAGTTCTGCCGGAGGTGGTAGTTGAAACTCTTTCTGACAGGGGATTCTGCCAAGCGTTCCCAGCAGACCCTCACAATACGCTTGGGTCTGCCGGGTCGGACCGGCATCTTTCCCCACCATCGGACCAACTCACCACCAGGTGGTGATCAGTTGACAGCTCCGCCCCTCTCTTCACCCGAGTGTCCAAAACATGCGGCCGCAAATCCGATGACACGACTACAAAGTCGATCATCGAACTGCGGCCAAGGGTGTCCTGGTGCCAAGTGCACATATGGACACCCTAATGCTTGAACATGGTGTTCGTTATCGACAATCCATGACGAGCACAGAAGTCTAGTAACAGAACACCACTCGGGTTCAGATTGGGGGGGCCATTCCTCCCAATCACGCCTTTCCGGGTCTCATTGTCGTTACCCACGTGAGCATTGAAGTCCCCCAGCAGGACGAGGGAGTCTCCAGGGGGAACGCTCTCCAGCACACCCTCCAAAGACTCCAAAAAGGGTGGGTACTCTGAATTACTGTTTGGTGCATAAGCACAAACAACAGTCAGCACCCGTCCCCCCACCTTGAGGCGGAGGGAGGCTACCCTCTCGTCTACCGAGGTGAACCCCAGTGTACAGGCGCCAAGCCGGGGGGCAATAAGTATGCCCACACCTGCTCGGCGTCTCTCACCTTGGGCAACTCCAGAGTGGAAGAGTGTCCAACCCCTCTCAAGAGGACTGGTACCAGAGCCTAAGCTGTGTGTGGAGGTGAGCCCGACTATATCTAGTCAGAATTTCCCTGCCTCGCACACCAGCTCAGGCTCCTTCCCAGCCAGACAGGTGACATTCCATGTCCCAAGAGCTAGTTTCTGTAGCCGGGGATCAGAGCGCCAAGGTCCCTGCCTCTTTCCGCTGCCCGACTTGCATTGCACCGAACCCCTTTGGCCCCTCCCCCAGGTGGTGAGCCCATGTGAGGGGGAACCCACGTTGCCTCTTCGGGCTGAGCCCCGTGGGTGCAGGCCCGGCCACCAGGCGCTCGCCAATGAGCCCCACCTCCAGGCCTGGCTCCAGAGGGGGGCCCCGGTGACCCGCAAGGGAAATCGTGGTCCATGTATTGTGGTCATCATTGGGGTTCTTGTGAGCCATGCTTTGTCTGGACCCTCACCTAGGACCTGTTTGCCAAGGGTGACCCTACCAGGGGCAAAAAAGCCCCCGACAACTTAGCTCCTAGGATCATTGGGACACGCAAACCCCTCCACCATGATAAGGTGACAGCTCAATTAAATCAGTATCTAAATATTAAAAGAATCAACGTCTAAGTGCAGTCCTGCTCTACCAAACCGAATATGACAGAAATGTTGCATTTCTTGACTTCCAAAGAACTTAAACTTCCGCATCGTCATGCTCAGCCACCATCTGGACTGGGAGCTACTTTTCAGTCCATGTGTTCAATCAAACCCGTCCCTCAGGGGATGTGGAGGGTTCTCTTGAAACATGCAAGGTTCTGAGAAATTAGAATCAGTCTTTAAATTGAAAGGGAACCAAAGTCTAAACACAGTCCTGGTCCAAGTAAACAGAGTTTAACCCAATACTACCTTTCTACACTTACAAAAATATCCAACTTCATCTTGGTTACTAAGCCTTCTGAATTTAGAGACACTTTTCAGTCCTTTGGAAAACTACAAGCACTGATGAGGTGGCCGAGTGGTTAAGGCGATGGACTGCTAATCCATTGTGTTCTACACCCATGGGTTCGAATCCCATCCTCATCGAATCGCTGCATTTTCTTAGTTGGTTATATTGTGGGAAGGTTGTTTCACCCTGTTGTTTAGGATATGTTGAGGTATCTCTGGGATTTTTAATTGTCTAAAGCCAATTAAATCATCCACCCATCCATCCAATATCCTCCGCTTATCCGGGGTCGGGTCGCGGAGGCAGCAGCTTCAGCAGGGAAGCCCAGACTTCCCGCTCCCCAGCCACATCTTTCAGCTCTGCCGCAGGGATGCCGAGGCGTTCCCAGGCCAGCTGGGAGACGTCGTCTCTCCAGCGTGTCCTGGGTCGTCCTCTGGGCCTCCTGCCGGTGGGACATGCCCGGAACACCTCCCCAGCGAGGCGTCCACGAGGCATCCTAAAGAGATGCCCCAGCCACCTCATCTGGCTCCTCTCTACGTGGAGGAACAGCGGCTCGACACTGAGTCCCTCCCGGATGTTCGAACTTCTCACCCTATCTCTAAGGGAGAGCCCAGACACCCTGCGGAGGAAACTCATTTCGGCCGCTTGTACCCGAGATCTTGTTCTTTCGGTCGCGACCCACAGCTCGTGACCATAGGTGAGGGTCGGAACGTAGATCGACCGTTAAATCGAGAGCTTCGCCTTTTGGCTCAGCTCACTCTTCACCACGACAGACCGATACAGCGTCCGCATCACAGCGGAGGCTGCACCGATCCGCCTGTCGATCTCTCGCTCCGTCCTCCCCTCACTCGTAAACAAGACCCCAAGATACTTAAACTCCTCCACTTGGGGCAGGATCTCCTCCCCGACCTGGAGAGGGCACTCCACCCTTTTCCGACTGAGAACCATGGTCTCAGATTCAGAGGTGCTCATCTTCATCCCAACCGCTTCACACTTGGCTGCGAACCGCTCCAGTGAGAGTTGGAGATCAAGGCCTGAGGAAGCCAACAGTACCACACCATCTGCGAAAAGCAGAGATGAAATACTGTGGTCACCAAACCGGATCCCCTCATCACCTCGACTGCGCCTAGAAATTCTGTCCATAAAAGTTATGAACAGAATCGGCGACAAAGGGCAGCATTGGCGGAGTCCAACCCTCACTGGAAATGAATCCGACTTATTGCCAGCAATGCGGACCAAACTCTGACATCGGTGGTACAGGGACCCAACTGCCCGTATCAAGGGGCTCGGTACCCCGTACTCCCGGAGCACGCTCCACAGAACTCCCCGTGGGACACGGTCGAACGCCTTTTCCAAGTCCACAAAACACATGTAGACTGGTTGGACGAACTCCCATGCACCCTCAAGGACGCTGTAGAGAGTGTAGAGCTGGTCCACTGTTCCACGGCCAGGACGAAAACCACACTGCTCCTCTTGGATCTGAGATTCAACCTCCCGACGGACCCTCCTCTCCTATACCCCTGAGTAGACCTTACCAGGGAGGCTGAGGAGTGTGATTCCTCTATAATTGGAACACACCCTCCGGTCCCCCTTCTTAAAAAGGAGGACCACCCCCCCGGTCTGCCAATCCAGAGGCACTGTCCCCGATGTCCACGCAATGTTGTAGAGGCGTGGCAACCATGACAGCCCCACAACATCCAGAGCCCTAAGGAACTCCGGGCGGATCTCATCCACCCCCGGGGCCTTGCCACAGAGGAGCTTGTTAACCACCTCGGTTACTTCAGCCCCTGAGATAGATGAGTCCACCACGGAGTCCTCAGGCTCTGCTTCCTCAATGGAAGGCGTGTCGGTAGAATTGAGGAGGTCTTCGAAGTATTCTCCCCACCGACTCACAACGTCCCGAGTCGAGGTCAGCAGCACCCCATCTCCACTATAAATAGTGTTGATGGTGCACTGCTTCCCTCGCCTGAGGCGACGGATGGTGGACCAGAATTTCTTCGAAGCCGTCTGGAAGTCGTTTTCCATGGCCTCACCGAACTCCTCCCACGCCCGAGTTTTTGCTTCGGCAACCACCGAAGCCGAATTCTGCTTGGCCAGTCGGTACCTGTCAGCTGCCTCCGGAGTACCACAGGCCAGAAAGGCCCGATAGGACTCTTTCTTCAGCCTGACAGCATCCCTTACCGCCGGTGTCCACCAGCGGGTTCGGGGGTTGCCGCCACGACAGGCACCGACAACCTTGCGTCCACAGCTTCAATCGGCTGCCTCAACAATGGAGGCACGAAACATGGTCCTCTCAGGCTGAATGTCCGCTGCCTCCCCCGGTACGTGGGCGAAGTTCTGCCGGAGGTGGGAGTTGAAACTCTTTCTGACAGGGGATTCTGCCAAGCGTTCCCAGCAGACCCTCACAATACGCTTGGGTCTGCCGGGTCGGACCGGCATCTTCCCCCACCATCGGAGCCAACTCACCACCAGGTGGTGATCAGTTGACAGCTCCGCCCCTCTCTTCACCCGAGTGTCCAAAACATGCGGCCGCAAATCCGATGACACGACTACAAAGTCGATCATCGAACTGCGGCCTAGGGTGTCCTGGTGCCAAGTGCACATATGGACACCCTAATGCTTGAACATGGTGTTCGTTATCGACAATCCATGACGAGCACAGAAGTCTAGTAACAGAACACCACTCGGGTTCAGATTGGGGGGGCCATTCCTCCCAATCACGCCCTTCCAGGTCTCATTGTCGTTACCCACGTGAGCATTGAAGTCCCCCAGCAGGACGAGGGAGTCTCCAGGGGGAACGGTCTCCAGCACACCCTCCAAAGACTCCAAAAAGGGTGGGTACTCTGAACTACTGTTTGGTGCATAAGCACAAACAACAGTCAGCACCCGTCCCCCCACCTTGAGGCGGAAGGAGGCTACCCTATCGTCTACCGAGGTGAACCCCAGTGTACAGGCGCCAAGCCGGGGGGCAATAAGTATGCCCACACCTGCTCGGCGTCTCTCACCTTGGGCAACTCCAGAGTGGAAGAGTGTCCAACCCCTCTCAAGAGGATTGGTACCAGAGCCTAAGCTGTGTGTGGAGGTGTGCCCGACTATATCTAGTCAGAATTTCCCTGCCTCGCACACCAGCTCAGGCTCCTTCCCAGCCAGAGAGGTGACATTCCATGTCCAAAGAGCTAGTTTCTGTAGCCGGGGATCAGAGCGCCAAGGTCCCTGCCTCTTTCCGCTGCCCGACTTGCATTGCACCGAACCCCTTTGGCCCCTCCCCCAGGTGGTGAGCCCATGTGAGGGGGAACCCACGTTGCCTCTTCGGGCTGAGCCCCGTGGGTGCAGGCCCGGCCACCAGGCGCTCGCCAATGAGCCCCACCTCCAGGCCTGGCTCCAGAGGGGGGCCCCGGTGACCCGCTTCCGGGCAAGGGAAATCGTGGTCCATGTATTGTGGTCATCATTGGGGTTCTTGTGAGCCATGCTTTGTCTGGACCCTCACCTAGGACCTGTTTGCCAAGGGTGACCCTACCAGGGGCAAAAAAGCCCCCGACAACTTAGCTCCTAGGATCATTGGGACACGCAAACCCCTCCACCATGATAAGGTGACAGCTCAATTAAATCAGTATCTAAATATTAAAAGAATCAACGTCTAAGTGCAG
Source organism: Idiotropiscis lumnitzeri (assembly GCF_059441095.1). Lineage (NCBI taxonomy): Eukaryota > Metazoa > Chordata > Actinopteri > Syngnathiformes > Syngnathidae > Idiotropiscis > Idiotropiscis lumnitzeri. The sequence continues at coordinate 19,699,265 of NC_142399.1, read as the reverse complement.
TCCTGCTCTACCAAACCGAATATGACAGAAATGTTGCATTTCTTGACTTCCAAAAAACTTAAACTTCCGCATCGTCATTATGCTCAGCCACCATCTGGACTGGGAGCTACTTTTCAGTCCATGTGTTCAATCAAACCCGTCCCTCAGGGGATGTGGAGGGTTCTCTTGAAACATGCAAGGTTTTGAGAAATTAGAATCAGTCTTTAAATTGAAAGGGAACCAAAGTCTAAACACAGTCCTGGTCCAAGTAAACAGAGTTTAACCCAATACTACCTTTCTACACTTACAAAAATATCCAACTTCATCTTGTTTACTAAGCCTTCTGAATTTAGAGACACTTTTCAGTCCTTTGGAAAACCACAAGAACTGATGAGGTGGCCGAGTGGTTAAGGCGATGGACTGCTAATCCATTGTGTTCTACACCCATGGGTTCGAATCCCATCCTCATCGAATCGCTGCATTTTCTTAGTTGGTTATATTGTGGGAAGGTTGTTTCACCCTGTTGTTTAGGATATGTTGAGGTATCTCTGGGATTTTTAATTGTCTAAAGCCAATTAAATCATCCACCCATCCATCCAATATCCTCCGCTTATCCGGGGTCGGGTCGCGGAGGCAGCAGCTTCAGCAGGGAAGCCCAGACTTCCCGCTCCCCAGCCACATCTTTCAGCTCTGCCGGAGGGATGCCGAGGCGTTCCCAGGCCAGCTGGGAGACGTAGTCTCTCCAGCGTGTCCTGGGTCGTCCTCTGGGCCTCCTGCCGGTGGGACATGCCCGGAACACCTCCCCAGGGAGGCGTCCACGAGGCATCCTAAAGAGATGCCCCAGCCACCTCATCTGGCTCCTCTCTACGTGGAGGAACAGCGGCTCGACACTGAGTCCCTCCCGGATGTTCGAACTTCTCACCCTATCTCTAAGGGAGAGCCCAGACACCCTGCGGAGGAAACTCATTTCGGCCGCTTGTACCCGAGATCTTGTTCTTTCGGTCGCGACCCACAGCTCGTGACCATAGGTGAGGGTCGGAACGTAGATCGACCGGTAAATCGAGAGCTTCGCCTTTTGGCTCAGCTCACTCTTCACCACGACAGACCGATACAGCGTCCGCATCACAGCGGAGGCTGCACCGATCCGCCTGTCGATCTCTCGCTCCGTCCTCCCCTCACTCGTAAACAAGACCCCAAGATACTTAAACTCCTCCACTTGGGGCAGGATCTCCTCCCCGACCTGGAGAGGGCACTCCACCCTTTTCCGACTGAGAACCATGGTCTCAGATTCAGAGGTGCTCATCTTCATCCCAACCGCTTCACACTCGGCTGCGAACCGCTCCAGTGAGAGTTGGAGATCACGGCCTGAGGAAGCCAACAGTACCACATCATCTGCGAAAAGCAGAGATGAAATACTGTGGTCACCAAACCGGATCCCCTCAGCACCTCGACTGCGCCTAGAAATTCTGTCCATAAAAGTTATGAACAGAATCTGCGACAAAGGGCAGCATTGGCGGAGTCCAACCCTTACTGGAAATGAATCCGACTTATTGCCAGCAATGCGGACCAAACTCTGACATCGGTGGTACAGGGACCCAACTGCCCGTATCAAGGGGCTCGGTACCCCGTACTCCTGGAGCACGCTCCACAGAACTCCCCGTGGGACACGGTCGAACGCCTTCTCCAAGTCCACAAAACACATGTAGACTGGTTGGACGAACTCCCATGCACACTCAAGGACGCTGTAGAGAGTGTAGAGCTTGTCCACTGTTCCACGGCCAGGACGAAAACCACACTGCTCCTCTTGGATCTGAGATTCAACCTCCCGACGGACCCTCCTCTCCTGTACCCCTGAGTAGACCTTACCAGGGAGGCTGAGGAGTGTGATTCCTCTATAATTGGAACACACCCTCCGGTCCCCCTTCTTTAAAAGGGGGACCACCCCCCCGGTCTGCCAATCCAGAGGCACTGTCCCCGATGTCCACGCAATGTTGTAGAGGCGTGGCAACCATGACAGCCCCACAACATCCAGAGCCCTAAGGAACTCCGGGCGGATCTCATCCACCCCCGGGGCCTTGCCACCGAGGAGCTTGTTAACCACCTCGGTTACTTCAGCCCCTGAGATAGATGAGTCCACCACGGAGTCCTCAGGCTCTGCTTCCTCAATGGAAGGCGTGTCGGTAGAATTGAGGATCTTCGAAGTATTCTCCCCACCGACTCACAACGTCCCGAGTCGAGGTCAGCAGCACCCCATCTCCACTATAAATAGTGTTGATGGTGCACTGCTTCCCTCTCCTGAGACGACGGATGGTGGACCAGAATTTCTTCGAAGCCGTCTGGAAGTCGTTTTCCATGGCCTCACCGAACTCCTCCCACGCCCGAGTTTTTGCTTCGGCAACCACCGAAGCCGTATTCTGCTTGTCCAGTCGGTACCTGTCAGCTGCCTCCGGAGTCCCACAGGCCAGAAAGGCCCGATAGGACTCTTTCTTCAGCCTGACAGCATCCCTTACCGCCGGTGTACACCAGCGGGTTCGGGGGTTGCCGCCACGACAGGCACCGACAACCTTGCGTCCACAGCTTCGATCGGCTGCCTCAACAATGGAGGCACGAAACATGGTCCTCTCAGACTGAATGTCCGCTGCCTCCCCCGGTACGTGGGCGAAGTTCTGCCGGAGGTGGTAGTTGAAACTCTTTCTGACAGGGGATTCTGCCAAGCGTTCCCAGCAGACCCTCACAATACGCTTGGGTCTGCCGGGTCGGACCGGCATCTTTCCCCACCATCGGACCAACTCACCACCAGGTGGTGATCAGTTGACAGCTCCGCCCCTCTCTTCACCCGAGTGTCCAAAACATGCGGCCGCAAATCCGATGACACGACTACAAAGTCGATCATCGAACTGCGGCCAAGGGTGTCCTGGTGCCAAGTGCACATATGGACACCCTAATGCTTGAACATGGTGTTCGTTATCGACAATCCATGACGAGCACAGAAGTCTAGTAAAAGAACACCACTCGGGTTCAGATTGGGGGGGCCATTCCTCCCAATCACGCCTTTCCGGGTCTCATTGTCGTTACCCACGTGAGCATTGAAGTCCCCCAGCAGGACGAGGGAGTCTCCAGGGGGAACGCTCTCCAGCACACCCTCCAAAGACTCCAAAAAGGGTGGGTACTCTGAATTACTGTTTGGTGCATAAGCACAAACAACAGTCAGCACCCGTCCCCCCACCTTGAGGCGGAGGGAGGCTACCCTCTCGTCTACCGAGGTGAACCCCAGTGTACAGGCGCCAAGCCGGGGGGCAATAAGTATGCCCACACCTGCTCGGCGTCTCTCACCTTGGGCAACTCCAGAGTGGAAGAGTGTCCAACCCCTCTCAAGAGGACTGGTACCAGAGCCTAAGCTGTGTGTGGAGGTGAGCCCGACTATATCTAGTCAGAATTTCCCTGCCTCGCACACCAGCTCAGGCTCCTTCCCAGCCAGACAGGTGACATTCCATGTCCCAAGAGCTAGTTTCTGTAGCCGGGGATCAGAGCGCCAAGGTCCCTGCCTCTTTCCGCTGCCCGACTTGCATTGCACCGAACCCCTTTGGCCCCTCCCCCAGGTGGTGAGCCCATGTGAGGGGGAACCCACGTTGCCTCTTCGGGCTGAGCCCCGTGGGTGCAGGCCCGGCCACCAGGCGCTCGCCAATGAGCCCCACCTCCAGGCCTGGCTCCAGAGGGGGGCCCCGGTGACCCGCAAGGGAAATCGTGGTCCATGTATTGTGGTCATCATTGGGGTTCTTGTGAGCCATGCTTTGTCTGGACCCTCACCTAGGACCTGTTTGCCAAGGGTGACCCTACCAGGGGCAAAAAAGCCCCCGACAACTTAGCTCCTAGGATCATTGGGACACGCAAACCCCTCCACCATGATAAGGTGACAGCTCAATTAAATCAGTATCTAAATATTAAAAGAATCAACGTCTAAGTGCAGTCCTGCTCTACCAAACCGAATATGACAGAAATGTTGCATTTCTTGACTTCCAAAGAACTTAAACTTCCGCATCGTCATGCTCAGCCACCATCTGGACTGGGAGCTACTTTTCAGTCCATGTGTTCAATCAAACCCGTCCCTCAGGGGATGTGGAGGGTTCTCTTGAAACATGCAAGGTTCTGAGAAATTAGAATCAGTCTTTAAATTGAAAGGGAACCAAAGTCTAAACACAGTCCTGGTCCAAGTAAACAGAGTTTAACCCAATACTACCTTTCTACACTTACAAAAATATCCAACTTCATCTTGGTTACTAAGCCTTCTGAATTTAGAGACACTTTTCAGTCCTTTGGAAAACTACAAGCACTGATGAGGTGGCCGAGTGGTTAAGGCGATGGACTGCTAATCCATTGTGTTCTACACCCATGGGTTCGAATCCCATCCTCATCGAATCGCTGCATTTTCTTAGTTGGTTATATTGTGGGAAGGTTGTTTCACCCTGTTGTTTAGGATATGTTGAGGTATCTCTGGGATTTTTAATTGTCTAAAGCCAATTAAATCATCCACCCATCCATCCAATATCCTCCGCTTATCCGGGGTCGGGTCGCGGAGGCAGCAGCTTCAGCAGGGAAGCCCAGACTTCCCGCTCCCCAGCCACATCTTTCAGCTCTGCCGCAGGGATGCCGAGGCGTTCCCAGGCCAGCTGGGAGACGTCGTCTCTCCAGCGTGTCCTGGGTCGTCCTCTGGGCCTCCTGCCGGTGGGACATGCCCGGAACACCTCCCCAGCGAGGCGTCCACGAGGCATCCTAAAGAGATGCCCCAGCCACCTCATCTGGCTCCTCTCTACGTGGAGGAACAGCGGCTCGACACTGAGTCCCTCCCGGATGTTCGAACTTCTCACCCTATCTCTAAGGGAGAGCCCAGACACCCTGCGGAGGAAACTCATTTCGGCCGCTTGTACCCGAGATCTTGTTCTTTCGGTCGCGACCCACAGCTCGTGACCATAGGTGAGGGTCGGAACGTAGATCGACCGTTAAATCGAGAGCTTCGCCTTTTGGCTCAGCTCACTCTTCACCACGACAGACCGATACAGCGTCCGCATCACAGCGGAGGCTGCACCGATCCGCCTGTCGATCTCTCGCTCCGTCCTCCCCTCACTCGTAAACAAGACCCCAAGATACTTAAACTCCTCCACTTGGGGCAGGATCTCCTCCCCGACCTGGAGAGGGCACTCCACCCTTTTCCGACTGAGAACCATGGTCTCAGATTCAGAGGTGCTCATCTTCATTCTAACCGCTTCACACTCGGCTGCGAACCGCTCCAGTGAGAGTTGGAGATCACGGCCTGAGGAAGCCAACAGTACCACATCATCTGCGAAAAGCAGAGATGAAATACTGTGGTCACCAAACCGGATCCCCTCATCACCTCGACTGCGCCTAGAAATTCTGTCCATAAAAGTTATGAACAGAATCGGCGACAAATGGCAGCATTGGCGGAGTCCAAACCTCACTGGAAACGAATCCGACTTATTGCCAGCAATGCGGACCAAACTCTGACATCGGTGGTACAGGGACCCAACTGCCCGTATCAAGGGGCTCGGTACCCCGTACTCCCGGAGCACGCTCCACAGAACTCCCCGTGGGACACGGTCGAACGCCTTCTCCAAGTCCACAAAACACATGTAGACTGGTTGGACGAACTCCCATGCACCCTCAAGGACGCTGTAGAGAGTGTAGAGCTGGTCCACTGTTCCACGGCCATGACGAAAACCACACTGCTCCTCTTGGATCTGAGATTCAACCTCCCGACGGACCCTCCTCTCCTGTACCCCTGAGTAGATCTTACCAGGGAGGCTGAGGAGTGTGATTCCTCTATAATTGGAACAAACCCTCTGGTCCCCCTTCTTAAAAAGGGGGACCACCACCCCGGTCTGCCAATCCAGAGGCACTGTCCACGATGTCCACGCAATGTTGTAGAGGCGTGGCAACCATGACAGCCCCACAACATCCAGAGCCCTAAGGAACTCCGGGCGGATCTCATCCACCCCCGGGGCCTTGCCACCGAGGAGCTTGTTAACCACCTCGGGTACTTCAGCCCCTGAGATAGATGAGTCCACCACGGAGTCCTCAGGCTCTGCTTCCTCAATGGAAGGCGTGTCGGTAGAATTGAGGAGGTCTTCGAAGTATTCTCCCCACCGACTCACAACGTCCCGAGTCGAGGTCAGCAGCACCCCATCTCCACTATAAATAGTGTTGATGGTGCGCTGCTTCCCTCGCCTGAGACGACGGATGGTGGACCAGAATTTCTTCGAAGCCGTCTGGAAGTCGTTTTCCATGGCCTCACCGAACTCCTCCCACGCCCGAGTTTTTGCTTCGGCAACCACGAAGCCGTATTCTGCTTCGCCAGTCGGTACCTGTCAGCTGCCTCCGGAGTCCCACAGGCCAGAAAGGCCCGATAGGACTCTTTCTTCAGCCTGACAGCCTCCCTTACCGCCGGTGTCCACCAGCGGGTTCGGGGGTTGCCGCCACGACAGGCACCGACAACCTTGCGTCCACAGCTTTGATCGGCTGCCTCAACAATGGAGGCACGACACATGGTCCTCTCAGACTGAATGTCCGCTGCCTCCCCCGGTACGTGGGCGAAGTTCTGCCGGAGGTGGGAGTTGAAACTCTTTCTGACAGGGGATTCTGCCAAGCGTTCCCAGCAGACCCTCACAATACGCTTGGGTCTGCCGGGTCGGACCGGCATCTTTCCCCACCATCGGAGCCAACTCACCACCAGGTGTTGATCAGTTGACAGCTCCGCCCCTCTCTTCACCCGAGTGTCCAAAACATGCGGCCGCAAATCCGATGACACGACTACAAAGTCGATCATCGAACTGCGGCCTAGGGTGTCCTGGTGCCAAGTGCACATATGGACACCCTAATGCTTGAACATGGTGTTCGTTATCGACAATCCATGACGAGCACAGAAGTCTAGTAACAGAACACCACTCGGGTTCAGATTGGGGGGGCCATTCCTCCCAATCACGCCCTTCCGGGTCTCATTGTCGTTACCCACGTGAGCATTGAAGTCCCCCAGCAGGACGAGGGAGTCTCCAGGGGGAACGCTCTCCAGCACACCCTCCAAAGACTCCAAAAAGGGTGGGTACTCTGAACTACTGTTTGGTGCATAAGCACAAACAACAGTCAGCACCCGTCGCCCCACCTTGAGGCGGAGGGAGGCTACCCTCTCGTCTACCGAGGTGAACCCCAGTGTACAGGCGCCAAGCCGGGGGGCAATAAGTATGCCCACACCTGCTCGGCGTCTCTCACCTTGGGCAACTCCAGAGTGGAAGAGTGTCCAACCCCTCTCAAGAGGACTGGTACCAGAGCCTAAGCTGTGTGTGGAGGTGAGCCCGACTATATCTAGTCAGAATTTCCCTGCCTCGCACACCAGCTCAGGCTCCTTCCCAGCCAGAGAGGTGACATTCCATGTCCCAAGAGCTACTTTCTGTAGCCGGGGATCAGAGCGCCAAGGTCCCTGCCTCTTGCCGCTGCCCGACTTGCATTGCACCGAACCCCTTTGGCCCATCCCACAGGTGGTGAGCCCATGTGAGGGGGAACCCACGTTGCCTCTTCGGGCTGAGCCCCGTGGGTGCAGGCCCGGCCACCAGGCGCTCGCCAATGAGCCCCACCTCCAGGCCTGGCTCCAGAGGGGGGCCCCGGTGACCCGCGTCCGTGCAAGGGAAATCGTGGTCAATGTATTGTGGTCATCATTGGGGTTCTTGTGAGCCATGCTTTGTCTGGACCCTCACCTAGGACCTGTGTGCCAAGGGTGACAATACCAGGGGCAAAAAAGCCCCCGACAACTTAGCTCCTAGGATCATTGGGACACGCAAATCCCACCACCATGATAAGGTGACAGCTCAATTAAATCAGTATCTAAATATTAAAAGAATCAACGTCTAAGTGCAGTCCTGCTTTACCAAACCGAATATGACAGAAATGTTGCATTTCTTGACTTCCAAAAAACTTAAACTTCCGCATCGTCATTATGCTCAGCCACCATCTGGACTGGGAGCTATTTTTCAGTCCATGTGTTCAATCAAACCCGTCCCTCAGCGGATGTGGAGGGTTCTCTTGAAACATGCAAGGTTTTGAGAAATTAGAATCAGTCTTTAAATTGAAAGGGAACCAAAGTATAAACACAGTCCTGGTCCAAGTAAACAGAGTTTAACCCAATACTACCTTTATACACTTACAAAAATATCCAACTTCATCTTGGTTACTAAGCCTTCTGAATTTAGAGACACTTTTCAGTCCTTTGGAAAACCCCAAGAACTAATGAGGTGGCCGAGTGGTTAAGGCGATGGACTGCTAATCCATTGTGTTCTACACCCATGGGTTCAAATCCCATCCTTATCGAATCGCTGCATTTTCTTAATTGGTTATATTGTGGGAAGGTTGTTTCACCCTGTTGTTTAGGATATGTTGAGGTATCTCTGGGATTTTTAATTGTCTAAAGCCAATTAAATCATCCACCCGTCCATCCAATATCCTGCGCTTATCCGGGGTTGGGTCGCGGAGGCAGCAGCTTCAGCAGGGAACCCCAGACTTCCCGCTCCCCAGCCACATCTTTCAGCTCTGCCGGAGGGATGCCGAGGCGTTCTCATGCCAGCTGGGAGACGTAGTCTCTCCAGCGTGTCCTGGGTCGTCCTCTGGGCCTCCTGCCGGTGGGACATGCCCGGAACACCTCCCCAGGGAGGCGTCCACGAGGCATCCTAAAGAGATGCCCCAGCCACCTCATCTGGCTCCTCTCTACGTGGAGGAACAGCGGCTCGACACTGAGTCCCTCCCGGATGTTCGAACTTCTCACCCTATCTCTAAGGGAGAGCCCAGACCCCCTGCGGAGGAAACTCATTTCGGCCGCTTGTACCCGAGATCTTGTTCTTTCGGTCGCGACCCACAGCTCGTGACCATAGGTGAGGGTCGGAACGTAGATCGACCGGTAAATCGAGAGCTTCGCCTTTTGGCTCAGCTCACTCTTCACCACGACAGACCGATACAGCGTCCGCATCACAGCGGAGATGCACCGATCCGCCTGTCGATCTCTCGCTCCGTCCTCCCCTCACTCGTAAACAAGACCCCAAGATACTTAAACTCCTCCACTTGGGGCAGGATCTCCTCCCCGACCTGGAGAGGGCACTCCACCCTTTTCCGACTGAGAACCATGGTCTCAGATTCAGAGGTGCTCATCTTCATCCCAACCGCTTCACACTCGGCTGCGAACCGCTCCAGTGAGAGTTGGAGATCAAGGCCTGAGGAAGCCAACAGTACCACATCATCTGCGAAAAGCAGAGATGAAATACTGTGGTCACCAAACCGGATCCCCTCAGCACCTCGACTGCGCCTAGAAATTCTGTCCATAAAAGTTATGAACAGAATCGGCGACAAAGGGCAGCATTGGCGGAGTCCAACCCTCACTGGAAATGAATCCGACTTATTGCCAGCAATGCGGACCAAACTCTGACATCGGTGGTACAGGGACCCAACTGCCCGTATCAAGGGGCTCGGTACCCCGTACTCCCGGAGCACGCTCCACAGAACTCCCCGTGGGACACGGTCGAACGCCTTCTCCAAGTCCACAAAACACATGTAGACTGGTTGGACGAACTCCAATGCACCCTCAAGGACGCTGTAGAGAGTGTAGAGCTGGTCTACTGTTCCACGGCCAGGACGAAAACCAAACTGCTCCTCTTGGATCTGAGATTCCACCTCCCGACGGACCCTCCTCTCCTGTACCCCTGAGTAGACCTTACCAGGGAGGCTGAGGAGTGTGATTCCTCTATAATTGGAACACACCCTCCGGTCCCCCTTCTTAAAAAGGGGGACCACCACCCCGGTCTGCCAATCCAGAGGCACTGTCCCCGATGTCCACGCAATGTTGTTGAGGCGTGGCAACCATGACAGCCCCACAACATCCAGAGCCCTAAGGAACTCCGGGCGGATCTCATCCACCCCCGGGGCCTTGCCACCGAGGAGCTTGTTAACCACCTCGGTTACTTCAGCCCCTGAGATAGATGAGTCCACCACGGAGTCCTCAGGCTCTGCTTCCTCAATGGAAGGCGTGTCGGTAGAATTGAGGAGGTCTTCGAAGTATTCTCCCCACCGACTCACAACGTCCCGAGTCGAGGTCAGCAGCACCCCATCTCCACTATAAATAGTGTTGATGGTGCACTGCTTCCCTCTCCTGAGACGACGGATGGTGGACCAGAATTTCTTCGAAGCCGTCTGGATGTCGTTTTCCATGGCCTCACCGAACTCCTCCCACGCCCGAGTTTTTGCTTCGGCAACCACCGAAGCCGTATTCTGCTTGGCCAGTCGGTACCTGTCAGCTGCCTCCGGAGTCCCACAGGCCAGAAAGGCCCGATAGGACTCTTTCTTCAGCCTGACAGCATCCCTTACCACCGGTGTCCACCAGCGGGTTCGGGGGTTGCCGCCACGACAGGCACCGACAACCTTGCGTCCACAGCTTTGATCGGCTGCCTCAACAATGGAGGCACGAAACATGGTCCTCTCAGACTGAATGTCCGCTGCCTCCCCCGGTACGTGGGTGAAGTTCTGCCGGAGGTGGGAGTTGAAACTCTTTCTGACAGGGGATTCTGCCAAGCGTTCCCAGCAGACCCTCACAATACGCTTGGGTCTGCCGGGTCGGACCGGCATCTTTCCCCACCATCGGACCAACTCACCACCAGGTGGTGATCAGTTGACAGCTCCGCCCCTCTCTTCACCCGAGTGTCTAAAACATGCGGCCGCAAATCCGATGACACGACTACAAAGTCGATCATCGAACTGCGGCCTAGGGTGTCCTGGTGCCAAGTGCACATATGGACACCCTAATGCTTGAACATGGTGTTCGTTATCGACAATCCATGACGAGCACAGAAGTCTAGTAACAGAACACCACTCGGGTTCAGATTGGAGGGGCCATTCCTCCCAATCACGCCCTTCCGGGTCTCATTGTCGTTACCCACGTGAGCATTGAAGTCCCCCAGCAGGACGAGGGAGTCTCCAGGGGGAACGCTCTCCAGCACACCCTCCAAAGACTCCAAAAAGGGTGGGTACTCTGAACTACTGTTTGGTGCATAAGCACAAACAACAGTCAGCGCCCGTCCCCCCACCTTGAGGCGGAGGGAGGCTACCCTCTCGTCTACCGAGGTGAACCCCAGTGTACAGGCGCCAAGCCGGGGGGCAATAAGTATGCCCACACCTGCTCGGCGTCTCTCACCTTGGGCAACTCCAGAGTGGAAGAGTGTCCAACCCCTCTCAAGAGGACTGGTACCAGAGCCTAAGCTGTGTGTGGAGGTGTGCCCGACTATATCTAGTCAGAATTTCCCTGCCTCGCACACCAGCTCAGACTCCTTCCCAGCCAGACAGGTGACATTCCATGTCCCAAGAGCTAGTTTCTGTAGCCGGGGATCAGAGCGCCAAGGTCCCTGCCTCTTGCTGCTGCCCGACTTGCATTGCACCGAACCCCTTTGGCCCCTCCCCCAGGTGGTGAGCCCATGTGAGGGGGAACCCACGTTGCCTCTTCGGGCTGAGCCCCGTGGGTGCAGGCCCGGCTACCAGGCGCTCGCCAATGAGCCCCACCTCCAGGCCTGGCTCCAGAGGGGGGCCCCGGTGACCCGCGTCCGGGCAAAGGAAATCGTGGTCCATGTATTGTGGTCATCATTGGGGTTCTTGTGAGCCATGCTTTGTCTGGACCCTCACCTAGGACCTGTTTGCCAAGGGTGACCCTACCAGGGGCAAAAAAGCCCCCGACAACTTAGCTCCTAGGATCATTGGGACACGCAAACCCCTCCACCATGATAAGGTGACAGCTCAATTAAATCAGTATCTAAATATTAAAAGAATCAACGTCTAAGTGCAGTCCTGCTCTACCAAACCGAATATGACAGAAATGTTGCATTTCTTGACTTCCAAAAAACTTAAACTTCCGCATCGTCATTATGCTCAGCCACCATCTGGACTGGGAGCTAATTTTCAGTCCATGTGTTCAATCAAACCCGTCCCTCAGGGGATGTGGAGGGTTCTCTTGAAACATGCAAGGTTTTGAGAAATTAGAATCAGTCTTTAAATTGAAAGGGAACCAAAGTCTAAACACAGTCCTGGTCCAAGTAAACAGAGTTTAACCCAATACTACCTTTCTACACTTACAAAAATATCCAACTTCATCTTGGTTACTAAGCCTTCTGAATTTAGAGACACTTTTCAGTCCTTTGGAAAATCACAAGAACTGATGAGGTGGCTGAGTGGTTAAGGCGATGGACTGCTAATCCATTGTGTTCTACACCCATGGGTTCGAATCCCATCCTCATCGAATTGCTGCATTTTCTTAGTTGGTTATATTGTGGGAAGGTTGTTTCACCCTGTTGTTTAGGATATGTTGAGGTATCTCTGGGATTTTTAATTGTCTAAAGCCAATTAAATCATCCACCCATCCATCCAATATCCTCCGCTTATCCGGGGTCGGGTCGCGGAGGCAGCAGCTTCAGCAGGGAAGCCCAGACTACCCGCTCCCCAGCCACATCTTTCAGCTCTGCCGGAGGGATGCCGAGGCGTTCCCAGGCCAGCTGGGAGACGTAGTCTCTCCAGCGTGTCCTGGGTCGTCCTCTGGGCCTCCTGCCGGTGGGACATGCCCGGAACACCTCCCCAGGGAGGCGTCCACGAGGCATCCTAAAGAGATGCCCCAGCCACCTCATCTGGCTCCTCTCTACGTGGAGGAACAGCGGCTCGACACTGAGTCCCTCCCGGATGTTCGAACTTCTCACCCTATCGCTAAGGGAGAGCCCAGACACCCTGCGGAGGAAACTCATTTCGGCCGCTTGTACCCGAGATCTTGTTCTTTCGGTCGCGACCCACAGCTCGTGACCATAGGTGAGGGTCGGAACGTAGATCGACCGGTAAATCGAGAGCTTCGCCTTTTTGCTCAGCTCACTCTTCACCACGACAGACCGATACAGCGTCCGCATCACAGCGGAGGCTGCACCGATCCGCCTGTCGATCTCTCGCTCCGTCCTCCCCTCACTCGTAAACAAGACCCCAAGATACTTAAACTCCTCCACTTGGGGCAGGATCTCCTCCCCGACCTGGAGAGGGCACTCCACCCTTTTCCGACTGAGAACCATGGTCTCAGATACAGAGGTGCTCATCTTCATCCCAACCGCTTCACACTCGGCTGCGAACCGCTCCAGTGAGAGTTGGAGATCACGGCCTGAGGAAGCCAACAGTACCACATCATCTGCGAAAAGCAGAGATGAAATACTGTGGTCACCAAACCGGATCCCCTCAGCACCTCGACTGCGCCTAGAAATTCTGTCCATAAAAGTTATGAACAGAATCGGCGACAAAGGGCAGCATTGGCGGAGTCCAACCCTCACTGGAAATGAATCCGACTTATTGCCAGCAATGCGGACCAAACTCTGACATCGGTGGTACAGGGACCCAACTGCCCGTATCAAGGGGCTCGGTACCCCGTACTCCCGGAGCACGCTCCACAGAACTCCCCGTGGGACACGGTCGAACGCCTTCTCCAAGTCCACAAAACACATGTAGACTGGTTGGACGAACTCCCATGCACCCTCAAGGACGCTGTAGAGAGTGTAGAGCTGGTCCACTGTTCCACGGCCAGGACGAAAACCACATTGCTCCTCTTGGATCTGAGATTCAACCTCCCGACGGACCCTCCTCTCCTGTACCCCTGAGTAGACCTTACCAGGGAGGCTGAGGAGTGTGATTCCTCTATAATTGGAACACACCCTCCGGTCCCCCTTCTTAAAAAGGGGGACCACCCCCCCGGTCTGCCAATCCAGAGGCACTGTCCCCGATGTCCACGCAATGTTGTAGAGGCGTGGCAACCATGACAGCCCCACAACATCCAGAGCCCTAAGGAACTCTGGGCGGATCTCATCCACCCCCGGGGCCTTGCCACCGAGGAGCTTGTTAACCACCTCGGTTACTTCAGCCCCTGAGATAGATGAGTCCACCACGGAGTCCTCAGGCTCTGCTTCCTCAATGGAAGGCGTGTCGGTAGAATTGAGACAGGTCTTCGAAGTATTCTCCCCACCGACTCACAACGTCCCGAGTCGAGGTCAGCAGCACCCCATCTCCACTATAAATAGTGTTGATGGTGCACTGCTTCCCTCTCCTGAGACGACGGATGGTGGACCAGAATTTCTTCGAAGCCGTCTGGAAGTCGTTTTCCATGGCCTCAACGAACTCCTCCCACGCCCGAGTTTTTGCTTCGGCAACCACCGAAGCCGTATTCTGCTTGTCCAGTCGGTACCTGTCAGCTGCCTCCGGAGTCCCACAGGCCAGAAAGGCCCGATAGGACTCTTTCTTCAGCATGACAGCATCCCTTACCGCCGGTGTACACCAGCGGGTTCGGGGGTTGCCGCCACGACAGGCATCGACAACCTTGCGTCCACAGCTTCGATCGGCTGCCTCAACAATGGAGGCACGAAACATGGTCCTCTCAGACTGAATGTCCGCTGCCTCCCCCGGCACGTGGGCGAAGTTCTGCCGGAGGTTGGAGTTGAAACTCTTTCTGACAGGGGATTCTGCCAAGCGTTCCCAGCAGACCCTCACAATACGCTTGGGTCTGCCGGGTCGGACCGGCATCTTCCCCCACCATCGGAGCCAACTCACCACCAGGTGGTGATCAGTTGACAGCTCCGCCCCTCTCTTCACCCGAGTGTCCAAAACATGCGGCCGCAAATCCGATGACACGACTACAAAGTCGATCATCGAACTGCGGCCTAGGGTGTCCTGGTGCCAAGTGCACATATGGACACCCTAATGCTTGAACATGGTGTTCGTTATCGACAATCCATGACGAGCACAGAAGTCTATTAACAGAACACCACTCGGGTTCAGATTGGGGGGGCCATTCCTCCCAATCACGCCCTTCCGGGTCTCATTGTCGTTACCCACGTGAGCATTGAAGTCCCCCAGCAGGACGAGGGAGTCTCCAGGGGGAACGCTCTCCAGCACACCCTCCAAAGACTCCAAAAAGGGTGGGTACTCTGAACTACTGTTTGGTGCATAAGCACAAACAACAGTCAGCACCCGTCCCCCCACCTTGAGGCGGAGGGAGGCTACCCTCTCGTCTACCGAGGTGAACCCCAGTGTACAGGCGCCAAGCCGGGGGGCAATAAGTATGCCCACACCTGCTCGGCGTCTCTCACCTTGGGCAACTCCAGAGTGGAAGAGTGTCCAACCCCTCTCAAGAGGACTGGTACCAGAGCCTAAGCTGTGTGTGGAGGTGAGCCCGACTATATCTAGTCAGAATTTCCCTGCCTCGCACACCAGCTCAGGCTCCTTCCCAGCCAGAGAGGTGACATTCCATGTCCCAAGAGCTAGTTTCTGTAGCCGGGGATCAGAGCGCCAAGGTCCCTGCCTCTTTCCGCTGCCCGACTTGCATTGCACCGAACCCCTTTGGCCCCTCCCCCAGGTGGTGAGCCCATGTGAGGGGGAACCCACGTTGCCTCTTCGGGCTGAGCCCCGTGGGTGCAGGCCCGGCCACCAGGCGCTCGCCAATGAGCCCCACCTCCAGGCCTGGCTCCAGAGGGGGGCCCCGGTGACCCGCGTCCGGGCAAGGGAAATCGTGGTCCATGTATTGTGGTCATCATTGGGGTTCTTGTGAGCCATGCTTTATCTGGACCCTCACCTAGGACCTGTTTGCCAAGGGTGACAATACCAGGGGCAAAAAAGCCCCCGACAACTTAGCTCCTAGGATCATTGGGACACGCAAACCCCTCCACCATGATAAGGTGACAGCTCAATTAAATCAGTATCTAAATATTAAAAGAATCAACGTCTAAGTGCAGTCCTGCTCTACCAAACCGAATATGACAGAAATGTTGCATTTCTTGACTTCCAAAAAACTTAAACTTCCGCATCGTCATTATGCTCAGCCACCATCTGGACTGGGAGCTACTTTTCAGTCCATGTGTTCAATTAAACCCGTCCCTCAGGGGATGTGGAGGGTTCTCTTGAAACATGCAAGGTTTTGAGAAATTAGAATCAGTCTTTAAATTGAAAGGGAACCAAAGTCTAAACACAGTCCTGGTCCAAGTAAACAGAGTTTAACCCAATACTACCTTTCTACACTTACAGAAATATCCAACTTCATCTTGGTTACTAAGCCTTCTGAATTTAGAGACACTTTTCAGTCCTTTGGAAAACCACAAGAACTGATGAGGTGGCCGTCCCTTGCAGCGGTGGGACTGCAAAACTTTCCTAACAAAGTCCTAACAGATCCTAACACTTACTAACACTTCCTAACCAAGTCCTAACACTTCCTAACCAAGTCCTAACACTTTCCTAACACTTTCCTAACGCGAGTTCCTAACACGGAGGATTTCCTAACAGAGGGGTAAAAGAGCCAATCATCTTTCGACTTCCTGACTTGGGGGCGGAGCAAATGGACCAATCATGGCCCTTTGTTTAACTTGGGGGCGAGGCAAATGAACCAATCATGGCCCTTTGTTTAACTTGGGGGGCGGGGTGGATGAACCAATGACGGCTCGTCTCATCGCGCTATCCACAATCGCTTCCGTGAATGGAGGCTCCGGATCGCTTTCGTGAATCGAGGCTGCGGAGAGCGACCCTCGAAGACCAAGAGGGAGAAGAGGCGAGTCACATAAGAAGCATACAACATATCCAATTGTAAGGAAACATTCCTAATGTCTGCCCATGGTACAGAGGAGTGATAAAATTACTGTAATGGTAAAAGTACTGCAATGATAAACAAATGCTGCAATGACAGAAAATACTGCAATGATAAAAACAATGATTTATTTATTTTATAATTGTTTTTATTTTGTCATTTTTGCTTTCAAGTGTGTATTTTTTATTATTTATTTATTTTATAATTGTTTATATTTTGTAAGTTTTTGCTTTCTTTATATAAGTTTATATATACTGTTAATGTTTTCCTTTTTTATTATTTATTTTATAATTGTTTATATTTTGTAAGTTTTTGCTTTCTCTATACAACTTTATATATACTGTTAACGTTTCCCTGTTTTATTATGTATTTACTTATTTTATAATTGTTTATATTTTGTAAGTTTTGCTCTCTTATCTATACAAGTTTGTATATACTGTTAATAAAGATAAAGATGTCATTTAATAGTCCCACAATGGGTAAATTTGCAGTGTTACAGCAGCAAAGATATAGATCACACAGAGGTGGCGGCGTAATGTAGCCGTTAATGTATAACATTAGCAGCAGACATTCATAAAAAGCATGCAAATATACACAGTATATACGTCTATATACAAATCCATGGTACAGAGGGGTGATAAAAGTACTGTAATGGTAAAAGTACTGCAATGATAAAAACAATGATTTATTTTATAATTGTTTATATTTTGTAATATTTGTTTTCTCTATACAAGTTTGTATTTACTGTTCATATTTCCCTTTATTAAACAAAACACAACAAGAACACAACTGTTGTGGTTGTGGTGTAACAGAAACACGCTCATCCTTTGGGGTCGGAGTTTCTAGGTGCAAATCCTGGCAAGAGTGTGGAACTTGTTGGTTAAACCAATACTTCAATTAAACCGTATTTCTATTCGGAGAAACAATGAATTAAACGTATTAGATTTTGATACAATGTATTAGACTTTATAATTGTTTATATTTTGTAATTTTTGCTTTCGCTATACAAGTTTGAATTTACTGTTAATAATTACCTCTTTTATCATTTATTTTATAATTCTTTCACTTTTTTAATTTTTACTTTCTTATCCATACAAGTTTGTAATACTGTTAATATTTCCCTTTTTTATTATTTATTTATTTAATTAGTTTATAATTGTTTATATTTTGTAAGTTTTTGCTTTCTCTATATAAGTTTATACATACTGTTAATGTTTCCCTTTTTTATTATTTATTTATTTTATAATAGTTTATATTTTGTAAGTTTTTGCTTTCTCTATGCAACTTTATATATACTGTTAACGTTTCCCTGTTTTATTATGTATTTACTTATTTTATAATTGTTTATATTTTGTAAGTTTTTGCTTTCTCTATACAAGTTTATATATACCGTTAATGTTTCCCACCAAGCCCGCGCCGAGATTCGAACCGCCTCAGTTTCCTCGTCCTCTCCCCTCCTCCTCCTCCTTCCCCCTCCCTTCTCCCCCCTTTTTTCCTCTTTCTTTCCCCCGCGAGACAGTCCATTACCGCTGCAAGGGACGGCCACCTCATCAGTTCTTGTGGTTTTCCATAGGACTGAAAAGTGTCTCTAAATTCAGAAGGCTTAGTAACCAAGATGAAGTTGGATATTTTTGTAAGTGTAGAAAGGTAGTATTGGGTTAAACTCTGTTTACTTGGACCAGGACTGTGTTTAGACTTTGGTTCCCTTTCAATTTAAAGACTGATTCTAATTTCTCAAAACCTTGCATGTTTCAAGAGAACCCTCCACATCCCCTGAGGGACGGGTTTGATTGAACACATGGACTGAAAAGTAGCTCCCAGTCCAGATGGTGGCTGAGCATAATGACGATGCGGAAGTTTAAGTTTTTTGGAAGTCAAGAAATGCAACATTTCTGTCATATTCGGTTTGGTAGAGCAGGACTGCACTTAGACGTTGATTCTTTTAATATTTAGATACTGATTTAATTGAGCTGTCACCTTATCATGGTGGAGGGGTTTGCGTGTCCCAATGATCCTAGGAGCTAAGTTGTCGGGGGCTTTTTTGCCCCTGGTATTGTCACCCTTGGCACACAGGTCCTAGGTGAGGGTCCAGACAAAGCATGGCTCACAAGAACCCCAATGATGACCACAATACATGGACCACGATTTCCCTTGCCCGGACGCGGGTCACCGGGGCCCCCCTCTGGAGCCAGGCCTGGAGGTGGGGCTCATTGGCGAGCGCCTGGTGGCCGGGCCTGCACCCACGGGGCTCAGCCCGAAGAGGCAACGTGGGTTCCCCCTCACATGGGCTCACCACCTGGGGGAGGGGCCAAAGGGGTTCGGTGCAATGCAAGTCGGGCAGCGGAAAGAGGCAGGGACCTTGGCGCTCTGATCCCCGGCTACAGAAACTAGCTCTTGGGACATGGAATGTCACCTCTCTGGCTGGGAAGGAGCCTGAGCTGGTGTGCGAGGCAGGGAAATTCTGACTAGATATAGTCGGGCACACCTCCACACACAGCTTAGGCTCTGGTACCAGTCCTCTTGAGAGGGGTTGGACACTCTTCCACTCTTGAGTTGCCCAAGGTGAGAGACGCCGAGCAGGTGTGGGCATACTTATTGCCCCCCGGCTTGGCGCCTGTACACTGGGGTTCACCTCGGTAGACGAGAGGGTAGCCTCCTTCCGCCTCAAGGTGGGGGGACGGGTGCTGACTGTTGTTTGTGCTTATGCACCAAACAGTAGTTCAGAGTACCCACCCTTTTTGGAGTCTTTGGAGGGTGTGCTGGAGAGCGTTCCCCCTGGAGACTCCCTCGTCCTGCTGGGGGACTTCAATGCTCACGTGGGTAACGACAATGAGACCTGGAAGGGCGTGATTGGGAGGAATGGCCCCCCCAATCTGAACCCGAGTGGTGTTCTGTTACTAGACTTCTGTGCTCGTCATGGATTGTCGATAACGAACACCATGTTCAAGCATTAGGGTGTCCATATGTGCACTTGGCACCAGGACACCCTAGGCCGCAGTTCGATGATCGACTTTGTAGTCGTGTCATCGGATTTGCGGCCGCATGTTTTGGACACTCGGGTGAAGAGAGGGGCGGAGCTGTCAACTATTCACCACCTGGTGGTGAGTTGGCGCCGATGGTGGGGGAAGATGCCGGTCCGACCCGGCAGACCCAAGCGTATTGTGAGGGTCTGCTGGGAACGCTTGGCAGAATCCCCTGTCAGAAAGAGTTTCAACTCCCACCTCCGGCAGAACTTCGCCCACGTACCGGGGGAGGCAGCGGACATTCAGTCTGAGAGGACCATGTTTCGTGCCTCCATTGTTGAGGCAGCCGATTGAAGCTGTGGACGCAAGGTTGTCGGTGCCTGTCGTGGCGGCAACCCCCGAACCCGCTGGTGGACACCGGCGGTAAGGGATGCTGTCAGGCTGAAGAAAGAGTCCTATCGGGCCTTTCTGGCCTGTGGTACTCCGGAGGCAGCTGACAGGTACCGACTGGCCAAGCAGAATACGGCTTCGGTGGTTGCCGAAGCAAGAACTCGGGCGTGGGAGGAGTTCGGTGAGGCCATGGAAAACGACTTCCAGACGGCTTCGAAGAAATTCTGGTCCACCATCCGTCGCCTCAGGCGAGGGAAGCAGTGCACCATCAACACTATTTATAGTGGAGATGGGGTGCTGCTGACCTCGACTCGGGACGTTGTGAGTCGGTGGGGAGAATACTTCGAAGACCTCCTCAATTCTACCGACACACCTTCCATTGAGGAAGCAGAGCCTGAGGACTCCGTGGTGGACTCATCTATCTCAGGGGCTGAAGTAACCGAGGTGGTTAACAAGCTCCTCGGTGGCAAGGCCCCGGGGGTGGATGAGATCCGCCCGGAGTTCCTTAGGGCTCTGGATGTTGTGGGGCTGTCATGGTTGCCACGCCTCTACAACATTGCGTGGACATCGGGGACAGTGCCTCTGGATTGGCAGACCGGGGGGGTTGTCCCCCTTTTTAAGAAGGGGGACCGGAGGGTGTGTTCCAATTATAGAGGAATCACACTCCTCAGCCTCCCTGGTAAGGTCTACTCAGGGGTACAGGAGAGGAGGGTCCGTCGGGAGGTTGAATCTCAGATCCAAGAGGAGCAATGTGGTTTTCGTCCTGGCCGTGGAACAGTGGACAAGCTCTACACTCTCTACAGCGTCCTTGAGGGTGCATGGGAGTTCGTCCAACCAGTCTACATGTGTTTTGTGGACTTGGAGAAGGCGTTCGACCGTGTCCCACGGGGAGTTCTGTGGAGCGTGCTCCGGGAGTACGGGGTACCGAGCCCCTTGATACGGGCAGTTGGGTCCCTGTATCACCGATGTCAGAGTTTGGTCCGCATTGCTGGCAATAAGTCGGATTCATTTCCAGTGAGGGTTGGACTCCGCCAATGCTGCCCTTTGTCGCCGATTCTGTTCATAACTTTTATGGACAGAATTTCTAGGCGCATTCGAGGTGCTGATGGGATCCGGTTTGGTGACCACAGTATTTCATCTCTGCTTTTCGCAGATGATGTGGTACTGTTGGCTTCCTCAGGCCGTGATCTCCAAGTCTCACTGGAGCGGTTCGCAGCCGAGTGTGAAGCGGTTGGGATGAAGATGAGCACCTCTGAATCTGAGACCATGGTTCTCAGTCGGAAAAGGGTGGAGTGCCCTCTCCAGCTCGGGGAGGAGATCCTGCCCCAAGTGGAGGAGTTTAAGAATCTTGGGGTCTTGTTTACGAGTGAGGGGAGGACGGAGCGAGAGATCGACAGGCGGATCGGTGCAGCCTCCGCTGTGATGCGGACGCTGTATCGGTCTGTCGTGGTGAAGAGTGAGCTGAGCCAAAAGGCGAAGCTCTCGATTTACCGGTCGATCTACGTTCCGACCCTCACCTATGGTCACGAGCTGTGGGTCGCGACAGAAAGAACAAGATCTCGGGTACAAGCGGCCGAAATGAGTTTCCTCCGCAGGGTGTCTGGGCTCTCCCTTAGAGATAGGGTGAGAAGTTCGAACATCCGGGAGGGACTCAGTGTCGAGCCGCTGTTCCTCCACATAGAGAGGAGCCAGATGAGATGGCTGGGGCATCTCTTTAGGATGCCTCGTGGACGCCTCCCTGGGGAGGTGTTCCGGGCATGTCCCACCAGCAGGAGGCCCAGAGGACGACCCAGGACACGCTGGAGAGACTACGTCTCCCAGCTGGCCTGGGAATGCCTCGGCATCCCTCCGGCAGAGCTGAAAGATGTGGCTGGGGAGCGGGAAGTCTGGGCTTCCCTGCTGAAGCTGCTGCCTCCGCGACCCGACCCCGGATAAGCGGAGGATTTTGGATGGATGGGTGGATGATTTAATTGGCTTTAGACAATTAAAAATCCCAGAGATACCTCAACATATCCTAAACAACAGGGTGAAACAACCTTCCCACAATATAACCAACTAAGAAAATGCAGCGATTCGATGAGGATGGGATTCGAACCCATGGGTGTAGAACACAATGGATTAGCAGTCCATCGCCTTAACCACTCGGCCACCTCATCAGCTCTTGTGGTTTTCCGAAGGACTGAAAAGTGTCTCTAAATTCAGAAGGCTTAGTAACCAAGATGAAGTTGGATATTTTTGTCAGTGTAGAAAGGTAGTATTGGGTTAAACTCTGTTTACTTGGACCAGGACTGTGTTTAGACTTTGGTTCCCTTTCAATTTAAAGACTGATTCTAATTTCTCAAAACCTTGCATGTTTCAAGAGAACCCTCCACATCCCCTGAAGGACGGGTTTGATTGAACACATGGACTGAAAAGTAGCTCCCAGTCCAGATGGTGGCTGAGCATAATGACGATGCGGAACTTTAAGTTTTTTGGAAGTCAAGAAATGCAACATTTCTGTCATATTCGGTTTGGTAGAGCAGGACTGCACTTAGACGTTGATTCTTTTAATATTTAGATACTGATTTAATTGAGCTGTCACCTTATCATGGTGGAAGGGTTTGCGTGTCCCAATGATCCTAGGAGCTAAGTTGTCGGGGGCTTTTTTGCCCCTGGTATTGTCACCCTTGGCACACAGGTCCTAGGTGAGGGTCCAGACAAAGCATGGCTCACAAGAACCCCAATGATGACCACAATACATGGACCACGATTTCCCTTGCCCGGACGCGGGTCACCGGGGCCCCCCTCTGGAGCCAGGCCTGGAGGTGGGGCTCATTGGCGAGCGCCTGGTGGCCGGGCCTGCACCCACGGGGCTCAGCCCGAAGAGGCAACGTGGGTTCCCCCTCACATGGGCTCACCACCTGGGGGAGGGGCCAAAGGGGTTCGGTGCAATGCAAGTCGGGCAGCGGAAAGAGGCAGGGACCTTGGCGCTCTGATCCCCGGCTACAGAAACTAGCTCTTGGGACATGGAATGTCACCACTCTGGCTGGGAAGGAGCCTGAGCTGGTGTGCGAGGCAGGGAAATTCTGACTAGATATAGTCGGGCACACCTCCACACACAGCTTAGGCTCTGGTACCAGTCCTCTTGAGAGGGGTTGGACACTCTTCCACTCTGGAGTTGCCCAAGGTGAGAGACGCCGAGCAGGTGTGGGCATACTTATTGCCCCCCGGCTTGGCGCCTGTACACTGGGGTTCACCTCGGTAGACGAGAGGGTAGCCTCCTTCCGCCTCAAGGTGGGGGGACGGGTGCTGACTGTTGTTTGTGCTTATGCACCAAACAGTAGTTCAGAGTACCCACCCTTTTTGGAGTCTTTGGAGGGTGTGCTGGAGAGCTTTCCCCCTGGAGACTCCCTCGTCCTGCTGGGGGACTTCAATGCTCACGTGGGTAACGACAATGAGACCTGGAAGGGCGTGATTGGGAGGAATGGCCCCCCCAATCTCAACCCGAGTGGTGTTCTGTTACTAGACTTCTGTGCTCGTCATGGATTGTCGATAACGAACACCATGTTCAAGCATTAGGGTGTCCATATGTGCACTTGGCACCAGGACACCCTAGGCCGCAGTTCGATGATCGACTTTGTAGTCGTGTCATCGGATTTGCGGCCGCATGTTTTGGACACTCGGGTGAAGAGAGGGGCGGAGCTGTCAACTGATCACCACCTGGTGGTGAGTTGGCTCCGATGGTGGGGGAAGATGCCGGTCCGACCCGGCAGACCCAAGCGTATTGTGAGGGTCTGCTGGGAACGCTTGGCAGAATCCCCTGTCAGAAAGAGTTTCAACTCCCACCTCCGGCAGAACTTCGCCCACGTACCGGGGGAGGCAGCGGACATTCAGTCTAAGAGGACCATGTTTCGTGCCTCCATTGTTGAGGCAGCCGATTGAAGCTGTGGACGCAAGGTTGTCGGTGCCTGTCGTGGCGGCAACCCCCGAACCCGCTGGTGGACACCGGCGGTAAGGGATGCTGTCAGGCTGAAGAAAGAGTCCTATCGGGCCTTTCTGGCCTGTGGTACTCCGGAGGCAGCTGACAGGTACCGACTGGCCAAGCAGAATACGGCTTCGGTGGTTGCCGAAGCCAAAACTCGGGCGTGGGAGGAGTTCGGTGAGGCCATGGAAAACGACTTCCAGACGGCTTCGAAGAAATTCTGGTCCACCATCCGTCGCCTCAGGCGAGGGTTGCAGTGCACCATCAACACTATTTATAGTGGAGATGGGGTGCTGCTGACCTCGACTCGGGACGTTGTGAGTCGGTGGGGAGAATACTTCGAAGACCTCCTCAATTCTACCGACACGCCTTCCATTGAGGAAGCAGAGCCTGAGGACTCCGTGGTGGACTCATCTATCTCAGGGGCTGGAGTAACCGAGGTGGTTAACAAGCTCCTCGGTGGCAAGGCCCCGGGGGTGGATGAGATCCGCCCGGAGTTCCTTAGGGCTCTGGATGTTGTGGGGCTGTCATGGTTGCCACGCCTCTACAACATTGCGTGGACATCGGGGACAGTGCCTCTGGATTGGCAGTATGGGGGGGTGGTCCCCCTTTTTAAGAAGGGGGACCGGAGGGTGTGTTCCAATTATAGAGGAATCACACTCCTCAGCCTCCCTGGTAAGGTCTACTCAGGGGTACAGGAGAGGAGGGTCCGTCGGGAGGTTGAATCTCAGATCCAAGAGGAGCAGTGTGGTTTTCGTCCTGGCCGTGGAACAGTGGACAAGCTCTACACTCTCTACAGCGTCCTTGAGTGTGCATGGGAGTTCGTCCAACCAGTCTACATGTGTTTTGTGGACTTGGAGAAGGCGTTCGACCGTGTCCCACGGGGAGTTCTGTGGAGCGTGCTCCGGGAGTACGGGGTACCGAGCCCCTTGATACGGGCAGTTGGGTCCCTGTACCACCGATGTCAGAGTTTGGTCCGCATTGCTGGCAATAAGTCGGATTCATTTCCAGTGAGGGTTGGACTCCGCCAATGCTGCCCTTTGTCGCCGATTCTGTTCATAACTTTTATGGACAGAATTTCTAGGCGCATTCGAGGTGCTGATGGGATCCGGTTTGGTGACCACAGTATTTCATCTCTGCTTTTCGCAGATGATGTGGTACTGTTGGCTTCCTCAGGCCGTGATCTCCAACTCTCACTGGAGCGGTTCGCAGCCGAGTGTGAAGCGGTTGGGATGAAGATGAGCACCTCTGAATCTGAGACCATGGTTCTCAGTCGGAAAAGGGTGGAGTGCCCTCTCCTGCTCGGGGAGGAGATCCTGCCCCAAGTGGAGGAGTTTAAGTATCTTGGGGTCTTGTTTACGAGTGAGGGGAGGACGGAGCGAGAGATCGACAGGCGGATCGGTGCAGCCTCCGCTGTGATGCGGACGCTGTATCGGTCTGTCGTGGTGAAGAGTGAGCTGAGCCAAAAGGCGAAGCTCTCGATTTACCGGTCGATCTACGTTCCGACCCTCACCTATGGTCACGAGCTGTGGGTCGCGACAGAAAGAACAAGATCTCGGGTACAAGCGGCCGAAATGAGTTTCCTCCGCAGGGTGTCTGGGCTCTCCCTTAGAGATAGGGTGAGAAGTTCGAACATCCGGGAGGGACTCAGTGTCGAGCCGCTGTTCCTCCACGTAGAGAGGAGCCAGATGAGGTGGCTGGGGCATCTCCTTAGGATGCCTTGTGGACGCCTCCCTGGGGAGGTGTTCCGGGCATGTCCCACCGGCAGGAGGCCCAGAGGACGACCCAGGACACGCTGGAGAGACTACGTCTCCCAGCTGGCCTGGGAATGCCTCGGCATCCCTCCGGCAGAGCTGAAAGATGTGGCTGGGGAGCGGGAAGTCTGGGCTTCCCTGCTGAAGCTGCTGCCTCCGCGACCCGACCCCGGATAAGCAGAGGATTTTGGATGGATGGGTGGATGATTTAATTGGCTTTAGACAATTAAAAATCCCAGAGATACCTCAACATATCCTAAACAACAGGGTGAAACAACCTTCCCACAATATAACCAACTAAGAAAATGCAGCGATTCGATGAGGATGGGATTCGAACCCATGGGTGTAGAACACAATGGATTAGCAGTCCATCGCCTTAACCACTCGGCCACCTCATCAGCTCTTGTGGTTTTCCAAAGGACTGAAAAGTGTCTCTAAATTCAGAAGGCTTAGTAACCAAGATGAAGTTGGATATTTTTGTAAGTGTAGAAAGGTAGTATTGGGTTAAACTCTGTTTACTTGGACCAGGACTGTGTTTAGACTTTGGTTCCCTTTCAATTTAAAGACTGATTCTAATTTCTCAAAACCTTGCATGTTTCAAGAGAACCCTCCACATCCCCTGAGGGACGGGTTTGATTGAACACATGGACTGAAAAGTAGCTCCCAGTCCAGATGGTGGCTGAGCATAATGACGATGCGGAACTTTAAGTTTTTTGGAAGTCAAGAAATGCAACATTTCTGTCATATTCGGTTTGGTAGAGCAGGACTGCACTTAGACGTTGATTCTTTTAATATTTAGATACTGATTTAATTGAGCTGTTACCTTATCATGGTGGAAGGGTTTGCGTGTCCCAATGATCCTAGGAGCTAAGTTGTCGGGGGCTTTTTTGCCCCTGGTATTGTCACCCTTGGCACACAGGTCCTAGGTGAGGGTCCAGACAAAGCATGGCTCACAAGAACCCCAATGATGACCACAATACATGGACCACGATTTCCCTTGCCCGGACGCGGGTCACCGGGGCCCCCTTCTGGAGCCAGGCCTGGAGGTGGGGCTCATTGGCGAGCGCCTGGTGGCCGGGCCTGCACCCACGGGGCTCAGCCCGAAGAGGCAACGTGGGTTCCCCCTCACATGGGCTCACCACCTGGGGGAGGGGCCAAAGGGGTTCGGTGCAATGCAAGTCGGGCAGCGGAAAGAGGCAGGGACCTTGGCGCTCTGATCCCCGGCTACAGAAACTAGCTCTTGGGACATGGAATGTCACCTCTCTGGCTGGGAAGGAGCCTGAGCTGGTGTGCGAGGCAGGGAAATTCTGACTAGATATAGTCGGGCACACCTCCACACACAGCTTAGGCTCTGGTACCAGTCCTCTTGAGAGGGGTTGGACACTCTTCCACTCTGGAGTTGCCCAAGGTGAGAGACGCCGAGCAGGTGTGGGCATACTTATTGCCCCCCGGCTTGGCGCCTGTACACTGGGGTTCACCTCGGTAGACGAGAGGGTAGCCTCCTTCCGCCTCAAGGTGGGGGGACGGGTGCTGACTGTTGTTTGTGCTTATGCACCAAACAGTAGTTCAGAGTACCCACCCTTTTTGGAGTCTTTGGAGGGTGTGCTGGAGAGCGTTCCCCCTGGAGACTCCCTCGTCCTGCTGGGGGACTTCAATGCTCACGTGGGTAACGACAATGAGACCTGGAAGGGCGTGATTGGGAGGAATGGCCCCCCCAATCTGAACCCGAGTGGTGTTCTGTTACTAGACTTCTGTGCTCGTCATGGATTGTCGATAACGAACACCATGTTCAAGCATTAGGGTGTCCATATGTGCACTTGGCACCAGGACACCCTAGGCCGCAGTTCGATGATCGACTTTGTAGTCGTGTCATCGGATTTGCGGCCGCATGTTTTGGACACTCGGGTGAAGAGAGGGGCGGAGCTGTCAACTAATCACCACCTGGTGGTGAGTTGGCGCCGATGGTGGGGGAAGATGCCGGTCCGACCCGGCAGACCCAAGCGTATTGTGAGGGTCTGCTGGGAACGCTTGGCAGAATCCCCTGTCAGAAAGAGTTTCAACTCCCACCTCCGGCAGAACTTCGCCCACGTACCGGGGGAGGCAGCGGACATTCAGTCTGAGAGGACCATGTTTCGTGCCTCCATTGTTGAGGCAGACGATTGAAGCTGTGGACGCAAGGTTGTCGGTGCCTGTCGTGGCGGCAACCCCCGAACCCGCTGGTGGACACCGGCGGTAAGGGATGCTGTCAGGCTGAAGAAAGAGTCCTATCGGGCCTTTCTGGCCTGTGGTACTCCGGAGGCAGCTGACAGGTACCGACTGGCCAAGCAGAATACGGCTTCGGTGGTTGCCGAAGCAAGAACTCGGGCGTGGGAGGAGTTCGGTGAGGCCATGGAAAACGACTTCCAGACGGCTTCGAAGAAATTCTGGTCCACCATCCGTCGCCTCAGGCGAGGGAAGCAGTGCACCATCAACACTATTTATAGTGGAGATGGGGTGCTGCTGACCTCGACTCGGGACGTTGTGAGTCGGTGGGGAGAATACTTCGAAGACCTCCTCAATTCTACCGACACGCCTTCCATTGAGGAAGCAGAGCCTGAGGACTCCGTGGTGGACTCATCTATCTCAGGGGCTGAAGTAACCGAGGTGGTTAACAAGCTCCTCGGTGGCAAGGCCCCGGGGGTGGATGAGATCCGCCCGGAGTTCCTTAGGGCTCTGGATGTTGTGGGGCTGTCATGGTTGCCACGCCTCTACAACATTGCGTGGACATCGGGGACAGTGCCTCTGGATTGGCAGACCGGGGGGGTTGTCCCCCTTTTTAAGAAGGGGGACCGGAGGGTGTGTTCCAATTATAGAGGAATCACACTCCTCAGCCTCCCTGGTAAGGTCTACTCAGGGGTACAGGAGAGGAGGGTCCGTCGGGAGGTTGAATCTCAGATCCAAGAGGAGCAATGTGGTTTTCGTCCTGGCCGTGGAACAGTGGACAAGCTCTACACTCTCTACAGCGTCCTTGAGGGTGCATGGGAGTTCGTCCAACCAGTCTACATGTGTTTTGTGGACTTGGAGAAGGCGTTCGACCGTGTCCCACGGGGAGTTCTGTGGAGCGTGCTCCGGGAGTACGGGGTACCGAGCCCCTTGATACGGGCAGTTGGGTCCCTGTACCACCGATGTCAGAGTTTGGTCCGCATTGCTGGCAATAAGTCGGATTCATTTCCAGTGAGGGTTGGACTCCGCCAATGCTGCCCTTTGTCGCCGATTCTGTTCATAACTTTTATGGACAGAATTTCTAGGCGCATTCGAGGTGCTGATGGGATCCGGTTTGGTGACCACAGTATTTCATCTCTGCTTTTCGCAGATGATGTGGTACTGTTGGCTTCCTCAGGCCGTGATCTCCAACTCTCACTGGAGCGGTTCGCAGCCGAGTGTGAAGCGGTTGGGATGAAGATGAGCACCTCTGAATCTGAGACCATGGTTCTCAGTCGGAAAAGGGTGGAGTGCCCTCTCCAGCTCGGGGAGGAGATCCTGCCCCAAGTGGAGGAGTTTAAGAATCTTGGGGTCTTGTTTACGAGTGAGGGGAGGACGGAGCGAGAGATCGACAGGCGGATCGGTGCAGCCTCCGCTGTGATGCGGACGCTGTATCGGTCTGTCGTGGTGAAGAGTGAGCTGAGCCAAAAGGCGAAGCTCTCGATTTACCGGTCGATCTACGTTCCGACCCTCACCTATGGTCACGAGCTGTGGGTCGCGACAGAAAGAACAAGATCTCGGGTACAAGCGGCCGAAATGAGTTTCCTCCGCAGGGTGTCTGGGCTCTCCCTTAGAGATAGGGTGAGAAGTTCGAACATCCGGGAGGGACTCAGTGTCGAGCCGCTGTTCCTCCACGTAGAGAGGAGCCAGATGAGGTGGCTGGGGCATCTCTTTAGGATGCCTCGTGGACGCCTCCCTGGGGAGGTGTTCCGGGCATGTCCCACCGGCAGGAGGCCCAGAGGACGACCCAGGACACGCTGGAGAGACTACGTCTCCCAGCTGGCCTGGGAATGCCTCGGCATCCCTCCGGCAGAGCTGAAAGATGTGGCTGGGGAGCGGGAAGTCTGGGCTTCCCTGCTGAAGCTGCTGCCTCCGCGACCCGACCCCGGATAAGCGGAGGATTTTGGATGGATGGGTGGATGATTTAATTGGCTTTAGACAATTAAAAATCCCAGAGATACCTCAACATATCCTAAACAACAGGGTGAAACAACCTTCCCACAATATAACCAACTAAGAAAATGCAGCGATTCGATGAGGATGGGATTCGAACCCATGGGTGTAGAACACAATGGATTAGCAGTCCATCGCCTTAACCACTCGGCCACCTCATCAGCTCTTGTGGTTTTCCAAAGGACTGAAAAGTGTCTCTAAATTCAGAAGGCTTAGTAACCAAGATGAAGTTGGATATTTTTGTCAGTGTAGAAAGGTAGTATTGGGTTAAACTCTGTTTACTTGGACCAGGACTGTGTTTAGACTTTGGTTCCCTTTCAATTTAAAGACTGATTCTAATTTCTCAAAACCTTGCATGTTTCAAGAGAACCCTCCACATCCCCTGAAGGACGGGTTTGATTGAACACATGGACTGAAAAGTAGCTCCCAGTCCAGATGGTGGCTGGGCATAATGACGATGCGGAACTTTAAGTTTTTTGGAAGTCAAGAAATGCAACATTTCTGTCATATTCGGTTTGGTAGAGCAGGACTGCACTTAGACGTTGATTCTTTTAATATTTAGATACTGATTTAATTGAGCTGTCACCTTATCATGGTGGAAGGGTTTGCGTGTCCCAATGATCCTAGGAGCTAAGTTGTCGGGGGCTTTTTTGCCCCTGGTATTGTCACCCTTGGCACACAGGTCCTAGGTGAGGGTCCAGACAAAGCATGGCTCACAAGAACCCCAATGATGACCACAATACATGGACCACGATTTCCCTTGCCCGGACGCGGGTCACCGGGGCCCCCCTCTGGAGCCAGGCCTGGAGGTGGGGCTCATTGGCGAGCGCCTGGTGGCCGGGCCTGCACCCACGGGGCTCAGCCCGAAGAGGCAACGTGGGTTCCCCCTCACATGGGCTCACCACCTGGGGGAGGGGCCAAAGGGGTTCGGTGCAATGCAAGTCGGGCAGCGGAAAGAGGCAGGGACCTTGGCGCTCTGATCCCCGGCTACAGAAACTAGCTCTTGGGACATGGAATGTCACCACTCTGGCTGGGAAGGAGCCTGAGCTGGTGTGCGAGGCAGGGAAATTCTGACTAGATATAGTCGGGCACACCTCCACACACAGCTTAGGCTCTGGTACCAGTCCTCTTGAGAGGGGTTGGACACTCTTCCACTCTGGAGTTGCCCAAGGTGAGAGACGCCGAGCAGGTGTGGGCATACTTATTGCCTCCCGGCTTGGCGCCTGTACACTGGGGTTCACCTCGGTAGACGAGAGGGTAGCCTCCTTCCGCCTCAAGGTGGGGGGACGGGTGCTGACTGTTGTTTGTGCTTATGCACCAAACAGTAGTTCAGAGTACCCACCCTTTTTGGAGTCTTTGGAGGGTGTGCTGGAGAGCGTTCCCCCTGGAGACTCCCTCGTCCTGCTGGGGGACTTCAATGCTCACGTGGGTAACGACAATGAGACCTGGAAGGGCGTGATTGGGAGGAATGGCCCCCCCAATCTGAACCCGAGTGGTGTTCTGTTACTAGACTTCTGTGCTCGTCATGGATTGTCGATAACGAACACCATGTTCAAGCATTAGGGTGTCCATATGTGCACTTGGCACCAGGACACCCTAGGCGGCAGTTCGATGATCGACTTTGTAGTCGTGTCATCGGATTTGCGGCCGCATGTTTTGGACACTCGGGTGAAGAGAGGGGCGGAGCTGTCAACTGATCACCACCTGGTGGTGAGTTGGCTCCGATGGTGGGGGAAGATGCCGGTCCGACCCGGCAGACCCAAGCGTATTGTGAGGGTCTGCTGGGAACGCTTGGCAGAATCCCCTGTCAGAAAGGGTTTCAACTCCCACCTCCGGCAGAACTTCGCCCACGAACCGGGGGAGGCAGCGGACATTCAGTCTGAGAGGACCATGTTTCGTGCCTCCATTGTTGAGGCAGCCGATTGAAGCTGTGGACGCAAGGTTGTCGGTGCCTGTCGTGGCGGCAACCCCCGAACCCGCTGGTGGACACCGGCGGTAAGGGATGCTGTCAGGCTGAAGAAAGAGTCCTATCGGGCCTTTCTGGCCTGTGGTACTCCGGAGGCAGCTGACAGGTACCGACTGGCCAAGCAGAATACGGCTTCGGTGGTTGCCGAAGCAAAAACTCGGGCGTGGGAGGAGTTCGGTGAGGCCATGGAAAACGACTTCCAGACGGCTTCGAAGAAATTCTGGTCCACCATCCGTCGCCTCAGGCGAGGGAAGCAGTGCACCATCAACACTATTTATAGTGGAGATGGGGTGCTGCTGACCTCGACTCGGGACGTTGTGAGTCGGTCGGGAGAATACTTCGAAGACCTCCTCAATTCTA
Organism: Idiotropiscis lumnitzeri; assembly: GCF_059441095.1. Taxonomy (NCBI): domain Eukaryota; kingdom Metazoa; phylum Chordata; class Actinopteri; order Syngnathiformes; family Syngnathidae; genus Idiotropiscis; species Idiotropiscis lumnitzeri. The sequence continues at coordinate 19,667,023 of NC_142399.1, read as the reverse complement.
CCGACACGCCTTCCATTGAGGAAGCAGAGCCTGAGGACTCCGTGGTGGACTCATCTATCTCAGGGGCTGAAGTAACCGAGGTGGTTAACAAGCTCCTCGGTGGCAAGGTCCCGGGGGTGGATGAGATCCGCCCGGAGTTCCTTAGGGCTCTGGATGTTGTGGGGCTGTCATGGTTGCCACGCCTCTACAACATTGCGTAGACATCGGGGACAGTGCCTCTGGATTGGCAGACCGGGGGGGTGGTCCCCCTTTTTAAGAAGGGGGACCGGAGGGTGTGTTCCAATTATAGAGGAATCACACTCCTCAGCCTCCCTGGTAAGGTCTACTCAGGGGTACAGGAGAGGAGGGTCCGTCGGGAGGTTGAATCTCAGATCCAAGAGGAGCAGTGTGGTTTTCGTCCTGGCCGTGGAACAGTGGACCAGCTCTACACTCTCTACAGCGTCCTTGAGGGTGCATGGGAGTTCGTCCAACCAGTCTACATGTGTTTTGTGGACTTGGAGAAGGCGTTCGACCGTGTCCCACGGGGAGTTCTGTGGAGCGTGCTCCGGGAGTACGGGGTACTGAGCCCCTTGATACGGGCAGTTGGGTCCCTGTACCACCGATGTCAGAGTTTGGTCCGCATTGCTGGCAATAAGTCGGATTCATTTCCAGTGAGGGTTGGACTCCGCCAATGCTGCCCTTTGTCGCCGATTCTGTTCATAACTTTTATGGACAGAATTTCTAGGCGCAGTTGAGGTGCTGATGGGATCCGGTTTGGTGACCACAGTATTTCATCTCTGCTTTTCGCAGATGATGTGGTACTGTTGGCTTCCTCAGGCCGTGATCTCCAACTCTCACTGGAGCGGTTCGCAGCCGAGTGTGAAGCGGGTGGGATGAAGATGAGCACCTCTGAATCTGAGACCATGGTTCTCAGTCGGAAAAGGGTGGAGTGCCCTCTCCAGCTCGGGGAGGAGATCCTGCCCCAAGTGGAGGAGTTTAAGTATCTTGGGGTCTTGTTTACGAGTGAGGGGAGGACGGAGCGAGAGATCGACAGGCGGATCGGTGCAGCCTCCGCTGTGATGCGGACGCTGTATCGGTCTGTCGTGGTGAAGAGTGAGCTGAGCCAAAAGGCGAAGCTCTCGATTTACCGGTCGATCTACGTTCCGACCCTCACCTATGGTCACGAGCTGTGGGTCGCGACAGAAAGAACAAGATCTCGGGTACAAGCGGCCGAAATGAGTTTCCTCCGCAGGGTGTCTCGGCTCTCCCTTAGAGATAGGATGAGAAGTTCGAACATCCGGGAGGGACTCAGTGTCGAGCCGCAGTTCCTCCACGTAGAGAGGAGCCAGATGAGGTGGCTGGGGCATCTCTTTAGGATGCCTCGTGGACGCCTCCCTGGGGAGGTGTTCCGGGCATGTCCCACAGGCAGGAGGCCCAGAGGACGACCCAGGGCACGCTGGAGAGACTACGTCTCCCAGCTGACCTGGGAATGCCTCGGCATCCCTCCGGCAGAGCTGAAAGATGTGGCTGGGGAGCGGGAAGTCTGGGCTTCCCTGCTGAAGCTGCTGCCTCCGCGACCCGACCCCGGATAAGCGGAGGATATTGGATGGATGGGTGGATGATTTTATTTTGGCTTTAGACAATTAAAAATCCCAGAGATACCTCAACATATCCTAAACAACAGGGTGAAAACACCTTCCCACAATATAACCAACTAAGAAAATGCAGCGATTCGATGCGGATGGGATTCGAACCCATGGGTGTAGAACACAATGGATTAGCAGTCCATCGCCTTAACCACTCGGCCACCTCATCAGTTCTTGTGGTTTTCCATAGGACTGAAAAGTGTCTCTAAATTCAGAAGGCTTAGTAACCAAGATGAAGTTGGATATTTTTGTAAGTGTAGAAAGGTAGTATTGGGTTAAACTCTGTTTACTTGGACCAGGACTGTGTTTAGACTTTGGTTCCCTTTCAATTTAAAGACTGATTCTAATTTCTCAAAACCTTGCATGTTTCAAGAGAACCCTCCACATCCCCTGAGGGACGGGTTTGATTGAACACATGGACTGAAAAGTAGCTCCCAGTCCAGATGGTGGCTGAGCATAATGACGATGCGGAAGTTTAAGTTTTTTGGAAGTCAAGAAATGCAACATTTCTGTCATATTCGGTTTGGTAGAGCAGGACTGCACTTAGACGTTGATTCTTTTAATATTTAGATACTGATTTAATTGAGCTGTCACCTTATCTTGGTGGAGGGGTTTGCGTGTCCCAATGATCCTAGGAGCTAAGTTGTCGGGGGCTTTTTTGCCCCTGGTAGGGTCACCCTTGGCACACAGGTCCTAGGTGAGGGTCCAGAGAAAGCATGGCTCACAAGAACCCCAATGATGACCACAATACATGGACCACGATTTCCCTTGCCCGGACGCGGGTCACCGGGGCCCCCCTCTGGAGCCAGGCCTGGAGGTGGGGCTCATTGGCGAGCGCCTGGTGGCCGGGCCTGCACCCACGGGGCTCAGCCCGAAGAGGCAACGTGGGTTCCCCCTCACATGGGCTCACCACCTGTGGGAGGGGCCAAAGGGGTTCGGTGCAATGCAAGTCGGGCAGCGGCAAGAGGCAGGGACCTTGGCGCTCTGATCCCCGGCTACATAAACTAGCTCTTGGGACATGGAATGTCACCTCTCTGGCTGGGAAGGAGCCTGAGCTGGTGTGCGAGGCAGGGAAATTCTGACTAGATATAGTCGGGCTCACCTCCACACACAGCTTAGGCTCTGGTACCAGTCCTCTTGAGAGGGGTTGGACACTCTTCCACTCTGGAGTTGCCCAAGGTGAGAGACGCCGAGCAGGTGTGGGCATACTTATTGCCCCCCGGCTTGGCGCCTGTACACTGGGGTTCACCTCGGTAGACGAGAGGGTAGCCTCCTTCCGCCTCAAGGTGGGGGGACGGGTGCTGACTGTTGTTTGTGCTTATGCACCAAACAGTAGTTCAGAGTACCCACCCTTTTTGGAGTCTTTGGAGGGTGTGCTGGAGAGCGTTCCCCCTGGAGACTCCCTCGTCCTGCTGGGGGACTTCAATGCTCACGTGGGTAACGACAATGAGACCTGGAAGGGCGTGATTGGGCGGAATGGCCCCCCCAATCTGAACCCGAGTGGTGTTCTGTTACTAGACTTCTGTGCTCGTCATGGATTGTCGATAACGAACACCATGTTCAAGCATTAGGGTGTCCATATTTGCACTTGGCACCAGGACACCCTAGGCCGCAGTTCGATGATCGACTTTGTAGTCGTGTCATCGAATTTGCGGCCGCATGTTTTGGACACTCGGGTGAAGAGAGGGGCGGAGCTGTCAACTAATCACCACCTGGTGGTGAGTTGGCTCCGATGGTGGGGGAAGATGCCGGTCCGACCCGGCAGACCCAAGCGTATTGTGAGGGTCTGCTGGGAACGCTTGGCAGAATCCCCTGTCAGAAAGAGTTTCAACTCCCACCTCCGGCAGAACTTCGCCCACGTACCGGGGGAGGCAGCGGACATTCAGTCTGAGAGGACCATGTTTCGTGCCTCCATTGTTGAGGCAGCCGATCAAAGCTGTGGACGCAAGGTTGTCGGTGCCTGTCGTGGCGGCAACCCCCGAACCCGCTGGTGTACACCGGCGGTAAGGGATGCTGTCAGGCTGAAGAAAGAGTCCTATCGGGCCTTTCTGGCCTGTGGTACTCCGGAGGCAGCTGACAGGTACCGACTGGCCAAGCAGAATACGGCTTCGGTGGTTGCCGAAGCAAAAACTCGGGCGTGGGAGGAGTTCGGTGAGGCCATGGAAAACGACTTCCAGACGGCTTCGAAGAAATTCTGGTCCACCATCCGTTGTCTCAGGAGAGGGAAGCAGTGCATCATCAACACTATTTATAGTGGAGATGGGGTGCTGCTGACCTCGACTCGGGACGTTGTGAGTCGGTGGGGAGAATACTTCGAAGATCCTCAATTCTACCGACACGCCTTCCATTGAGGAAGCAGAGCCTGAGGACTCCGTGGTGGACTCATCTATCTCAGGGGCTGAAGTAACCGAGGTGGTTAACAAGCTCCTCGGTGGAAAGGCCCCGGGGGTGGATGAGATCCGCCCGGAGTTCCTTAGGGCTCTGGATGTTGTGGGGCTGTCATGGTTGCCACGCCTCTACAACATTGCGTGGACATCGGGGACAGTGCCTCTGGATTGGCAGACCGGGGGGGTGGTCCCCCTTTTTAAGAAGGGGGACCGGAGGGTGTGTTCCAATTATAGAGGAATCACACTCCTCAGCCTCCCTGGTAAGGTCTACTCAGGGGTACAGGAGAGGAGGGTCCGTCGGGTGGTTGAATCTCAGATCCAAGAGGAGCAGTGTGGTTTTCGTCCTGGCCGTGGAACAGTGGACCAGCTCTACACTCTCTACAGCGTTCTTGAGGGTGCATGGGAGTTCGTCCAACCAGTCTACATGTGTTTTGTGGACTTGGAGAAGGCGTTCGACCGTGTCCCACGGGGAGTTCTGTGGAGCGTGCTCCGGGAGTACGGGGTACCGAGCCCCTTGATACGGGCAGTTGGGTCCCTGTACCACCGATGTCAGAGTTTGGTCCGCATTGCTGGCAATAAGTCGGATTCATTTCCAGTGAGGGTTGGACTCCGCCAATGCTGCCCTTTGTCGCCGATTCTGTTCATAACTTTTATGGACAGAATTTCTAGGCGCAGTCGAGGTGATGAGGGGATCCGGTTTGGTGACCACAGTATTTCATCTCTGCTTTTCGCAGATGATGTGGTACTGTTGGCTTCCTCAGGCCTTGATCTCCAACTCTCACTGGAGCGGTTCGCAGCCAAGTGTGAAGCGGTTGGGATGAAGATGAGCACCTCTGAATCTGAGACCATGGTTCTCAGTCGGAAAAGGGTGGAGTGCCCTCTCCAGGTCGGGGAGGAGATCCTGCCCCAAGTGGAGGAGTTTAAGTATCTTGGGGTCTTGTTTACGAGTGAGGGGAGGACGGAGCGAGAGATCGACAGGCGGTTCGGTGCAGCCTCCGCTGTGATGCGGACGCTGTATCGGTCTGTCGTGGTGAAGAGTGAGCTGAGCCAAAAGGCGAAGCTATCGAATTAACGGTCGATCTACGTTCCGACCCTCACCTATGGTCACGAGCTGTGGGTCGCGACCGAAAGAACAAGATCTCGGGTACAAGCGGCCGAAATGAGTTTCCTCCGCAGGGTGTCTGGGCTCTCCCTTAGAGATAGGGTGAGAAGTTCGAACATCCGGGAGGGACTCAGTGTCGAGCAGCTGTTCCTCCACGTAGAGAGGAGCCAGATGAGGTGGCTGGGGCATCTCTTTAGGATGCCTCGTGGACGCCTCCCTGGGGAGGTGTTCCGGGCATGTCCCACCGGCAGGAGGCCCAGAGGACGACCCAGGACACGCTGGAGAGACTATGTCTCCCAGCTGGCATGGGAACGCCTCGGCATCCCTCCGGCAGAGCTGAAAGATGTGGCTGGGGAGTGGGAAGTCTGGGCTTCCCTGCTGAAGCTGCTGCCTCCGCGACCCGACCCCGGATAAGCGGAGGATATTGGATGATTTAATTGGCTTTAGACAATTAAAAATCCCAGAGATACCTCAACATATCCTAAACAACAGGGTGAAACAACCTTCCCACAATATAACCAACTAAGAAAATGCAGCGATTCGATGAGGATGGGATTCGAACCCATGGGTGTAGATCACAATGGATTAGCAGTCCATCGCCTTAACCACTCGGCCACCTCATCAGCTCTTGTGTCAAGTCAAGTCAAGTCAATTTTATTTGTATAGCCCTTAATCACAGACAGTCTCAAAGGGCTTTACATAGCCACAATCGACATCCCCGATCTTAACCCCCAGGAGGGCAAGGAAAAACTCACAAAACCTCATTAGGGGAAAAGTGAGAAACCTTGAGAAGGGACCACAGATGGGGGAATCCCACTTCCAGGATGTCCAGGCTGCAATGGATGCCAACTGGGCAACATTTGACACATACAATGATGCTATGCAATAATAGATGAGATAATATAAGAGTCAATTGAATGAAGTGCTGCAGGAAGATGACTTCAGTGGAGTGGGTCCTCATCCAGGGCCGTAATATCCATGGCAGCATATCCGAAGATGAGCCTTCGATCTTGTACCGGTCAGTTGGTGTAAATTCAGTACAGCCACTTCCAAGTGAATCGCCATCACCTAATTCGGGGAATTGGGAACAGAAAAGAAAGAACAGAAATAGCAAACAGGCCAACAAGTAGTTCAATGAAGTGCTGAAATATAAGGAAATCAGAAAAGGCGCTGCATGAAGACGACTTCGGCAGAGCAGGTCCCTTCCCGGTTTGTCAGTGCCGTAATCTTCAAAGCATGTCCCCATCACCTAATTCCCAAGCAGGGGAAGGAGGGGGCAGAAAAGAGAAGAAGCGGCAGTAAACAGGCCAACAAATAATTAAATTAGATGCTAAAGTATATAAATAAATTGATCAAATGTCGCGCTGCAGGAAGACGACATCACTGGAACAGGTGCATGCCCAGTTGGTCAATGCCTTAAACTTCCTAGTGGGTCACTGTCACCTAATCCCCCAGCCGGGGGAAAAGGGGGCAGAAAAGAAAACAAAAGAAAAAAAGCGGCAGTAAACAGGCCAACAAATATTTCAGCTAAATGCACAAGAGTATAAATGCGTCTTTAATAGTGTTTTGAACATTTCTACTGAGGTGGCGCCTCTAATATCTGAGGGAAGTGCATTCCAAAGCATTGGTGCCCGAATAGAGAACGCTCTAGAACCTGCGGACTTCTTTTTGGCTCGCGGGATCACTAAAAGACCAGCATTTTGTGAGCGAAGGTTTCGGGACGGAACATATGGTACCACGAGGTCAACGAGATAAGAAGGTGCTAAGCCGTGCAATATTTTAAAAGTAAGTAGCAGAACTTTAAAATCACATCTCAAGTGGACCGGAAGCCAATGCAAATTGGCTAATATCGGGGTAATATGATCAAACTTTCTCGTCTTAGTTAAGAGTCTAGCTGCTGCATTTTGAACTAACTGCAGACTTTTAATACTCGACATGGGGAGACCCGAGAGCAAAGCGTTACAATAGTCGAGGCGAGACGTAACAAACGCATGGATTAAGATTTCCGCGTCACACGTTGATAGAATTGGGCGAATTTTAGCAATGTTACGCAGATGAAAAAACGCAGTTCGAGTAATATTTTTAATGTGCATTTGAAAAGACATAGTTGCGTCAAATATAACACCGAGATTTTTTGTTGAATCCTTTTGGATAATATTACATTTATCGATATTCAGAGTGGTGTCTTTGAAAAGGTACCGATGACGCGCTGGTCCAATGATGAGCATCTCGGTTTTATCTGAGTTAAGACGCAAAAAATTGAAAGACATCCATTGTTTAATTTCGGCAAGGCACGCCTCTAATTTATAGCAGTCGCGCGGATTCGTTATATCCAACGGCATGTATAATTGCGTATCATCAGCATAACAGTGAAAACTAATGTTATATTTCCGTATAATATCACCAAGCGGTAGCATATAGATGCTAAACAATAGAGGTCCAAGTACCGATCCCTGCGGAACTCCACATATGATCTTACAAAGATCCGAAGTCGTATTGCCATGAATTACACGGTGCGTCCTCTCCGACAGATACGAATTAAACCAAGAAAGCGCTGAACCTGAAATGCCAACACACGTTTCAAGGCGTTTTAATAATATGTTATGATCAACGGTATCAAAAGCGGCACTAAGATCGAGTAAGAGTAATATTGATGAGGTGTCAGCGTCCATAGCTATGAGAAGATCATTAGTAACTTTAGCAAGGGCCGTCTCAGTAGAGTGGTCGGCTCTAAAACCCGATTGGAAAGGTTCAAATTGATTATTAGCAGTCATATATTCATTAAGTTGTTGCGCTACGACTTTTTCAAGAATTTTTGCAATAAACGGAAGATTTGAAACCGGCCTATAGTTGATGAGACTCTCTGGGTCAAGGTTTGGTTGCTTAAGTAACGGTCGGATAACGGCGGTCCTAAAAGCTGCTGGTACTCCACCCGTGGTAAGTGATAGATTAATTATATTTAAAACAGACGGTCCTAGGGTCGTAAACAGTTCTTTAATTAGTTTACCAGGAAGCGGATCAAGCACACAAGTTGTCGGTTTTGCTGCACTAACCAATTTTGTTAGGCTCTCAAGAGATATTTTTTTAAATTGACATAAGGTTATCGGACAGTTATCAGCCCTAATGTCCCTATTAACACCATTTATCGCGGATTTCGACGGAATTTTAAGAACAGTGTCTTTAATCTCATCACGAATACATTCTATCTTCTGAGTAAAAAATTGCATAAAATCGTGAGCTGAATAGGAAGAGCTATCCGAGGTTGGTCGCTGTTGCATTAGCATTGCTACGGTATCAAATAAATATTTAGGGTTGTTTTTATGTAAGACAATTAATCTAGAATAATAATTAGTTTTGGCTAAATTAAGCGCTTCTTTGAATATTAGTAAACTATCGCACCATGCCTGACGGAAGACCTCAAGTTTGGTCGCACGCCATTTGCGCTCAAGCTTCCTACAAGATCGTTTCAGTACGCGCGTTTCCTCTGTAAACCACGGAGTAAGCCTCTTTGGACGAGTTTTCGTTTTTAAAGGCGCGACGGAGTCAAGCGCATTTAACAAAGCGACATTAAAGTTGTTTGTGAGATCATCAATCGTACCAATATAATTAGGAAACGAAGCAGTTGCTAAAGGGAGTAGCTCAGAGAACGCAACGATGGTTGAGGAGCTAATGTTACGGCTGCTATAATTTTGATTATGGTCAGAACGATGACAGTGAGCCAAGACTTCAAATTTGATAAAGTAATGGTCAGATATAGCACTGGTGTACGGTAATACAATTATTTTTGAAGATGCTAAGCCTCGGGTTAATACCAAATCTAGCGTATTGCCATTTATATGCGTTGCTTCATTTATTATTTGCGTGAAACCAAACATATCAATGATTGTCCGAAACGCTACGGTAAGTGGTTCCGACGGGAGATTCATATGAATGTTGAAGTCGCCCATGATAAGTATATTATCCGCATGAGTTACTAAATCAGCTACGAATTCAGAAAATTCATCTAAAAAGCCGGAGTAAGAGCCAGGTGGACGATAAAGAACGGCAAGATAAAACGGCAGCTCGGCTGAGGATCGCATAATGAGAACTTCAAATGTTTTAAAGGAATTGCTAAAACGAGGACTAAGTTTTAGGTTAGATTCGGAAATGAGGGCTACACCCCCGCCTTTCTTTTGAGGGCGCGCAACATGCGAGCTCACGAAGTTTGGAGGCGAAGCCTCATTTAGCGGTAAAAACTGATTCGGTTTTAACCAGGTCTCGCAAAGACCAATCATGTTAAGATTATGGTCTCTAATAAGGTCATTAACTAACAAGGCTTTCGATGAAAGCGATCTAATATTTAAAAACCCGAGTTTCAGTAATAAAAGTTATGAACAGAATCGGCGACAAAGGGCAGCATTGGCGGAGTCCATCCCTCACTGGAAACGAATCCGACTTATTGCCAGCAATGCGGACCAAACTCTGACATCGGTGGTACAGGGACCCAACTGCCCGTATCAAGGGGCTCGGTACCCCGTACTCCCGGAGCACGCTCCACAGAACTCCCCGTGGGACACGGTCGAACGCCTTCTCCAAGTCCACAAAACACATGTAGACTGGTTGGACGAACTCCCATGCACCCTCAAGGACGCAGTAGAGAGTGTAGAGCTGGTCCACTGTTCCACGGCCAGGACGAAAACCACACTGCTCCTCTTGGATCTGAGATTCAACCTCCCGACGGACCCTCCTCTCCTGTACCCCTGAGTAGACCTTACCAGGGAGGCTGAGGAGTGTGATTCCTCTATAATTGGAACACACCCTCCGGTCCCCCTTTCTCAAAAAGGGGGACCACCACCCCGGTCTGCCAATCCAGAGGCACTGTCCCCGATGTCCACGCAATGTTGTAGAGGCATGGCAACCATGACAGCCCCACAATATCCAGAGCCCTAAGGAACTCCGGGCGGATCTCATCCACCCCCGGGGCCTTGCCACAGAGGAGCTTGTTAACCACCGCGGTTACTTCAGCCCCTGAGATAGATGAGTCCACCATGGAGTCCTCAGGCTCTGCTTCCTCAATGGAAGGCGTGTCAGTAGAATTGAGGAGGTCTTCGAAGTATTCTCCCCACCGACTCACAACGTCCCGAGTCGAGGTCAGCAGCACCCCATCTCCACTATAAATAGTGTTGATGGTGCACTGCTTCCCTCTCCTGAGACGACGGATGGTGGACCAGAATTTCTTCGAAGCCGTCTGGAAGTCGTTTTCCATGGCCTCACCGAACTCCTCCCACGCCCGAGTTTTTGCTTCGGCAACCACCGAAGCCGTATTCTGCTTGGCCAGTCGGTACCTGTCAGCTGCCTCCGGAGTCCCACAGGCCAGAAAGGCCCGATAGGACTCTTTCTTCAACCTGACAGCATCCCTTACCGCCGGTGTCCACCAGCGGGTTCGGGGGTTGCCGCCACGACAGGCACCGACAACCTTGCGTCCACAGCTTCGATCAGCTGCCTCAACAATGGAGGCACGAAACATGGTCCTCTCAGACTGAATGTCCGCTGCCTCCCCCGGTACGTGGGCGAAGTTCTGCCGGAGGTGGGAGTTGAAACTCTTTCTGACAGGGGATTCTGCCAAGCGTTCCCAGCAGACCCTCACAATACGCTTGGGTCTGCCGGGTCGGACCGGCATCTTCCCCCACCATCGGAGCCAACTCACCACCAGGTGGTGATCAGTTGACAGCTCCGCCCCTCTCTTCACCCGAGTGTCCAAAACATGCGGCCGCAAATCCGATGACACGACAACAAAGTCGATCATCGAACTGCGGCCTAGGGTGTCCTGGTGCCAAGTGCACATATGGACACCCTAATGCTTGAACATGGTGTTCGTTATCGACAATCCATGACGAGCACAGAAGTCTAGTAACAGTACACCACCCGGGTTCAGATTGGGGGGGCCATTCCTCCCAATCACGCCCTTCCAGGTCTCATTGTCGTTACCCACGTGAGCATTGAAGTCCCCCAGCAGGACGAGGGAGTCTCCAGGAGGAACGCTCTCCAGCACACCCTCCAAAGACTCCAAAAAGGGTGGGTACTCTGAACTGCTGTTTGGTGCATAAGCACAAACAACAGTCAGCACCCGTCCCCCCACCTTGAGGCGGAGGGAGGCTACCCTCTCGTCTACCGAGGTGAACCCCAGTGTACAGGCGCCAAGCCGGGGGGCAATAAGTATGCCCACACCTGCTCGGCGTCTCTCACCTTGGGCAACTGCAGAGTGGAAGAGTGTCCAACCCCTCTCAAGAGGACCGGTACCAGAGCCTAAGCTGTGTGTGGAGGTGAGCCCGACGATATCTAGTCAGAATTTCCCTGCCTCGCACACCAGCTTAGGCTCCTTCCCAACCAGAGAGGTGACATTCCATGTCCCAAGAGCTAGTTTCTGTAGCCGGGGATCAGAGCGCCAAGGTCCCTGCCTCTTGCCGCTGCCCGACTAGCATTGCACCGAACCCCTTTGGCCCCTCCCACAGGTGGTGAGCCCATGTGAGGGGGAACCCACGTTGCGGCTTCGGGCTGAGCCCCATGGGTGCAGGCCCGGCCACCAGGCGCTCGCCAATGAGCCCCACCTCCAGGCCTGGCTCCAGAGGGGGGCCCCGGTGACCCGCGTCCGGGCAAGGGAAATCGTGGTCCATGTATTGTGGTCATCATTGGGGTTCTTGTGAGCCATGCTTTGTCTGGACCCTCACCTAGGACCTGTTTGCCAAGGGTGACAATACCAGGGGCAAAAAAGCCCCCGACAACTTAGCTCCTAGGATCATTGGGACACGCAAACCCCTCCACCATGATAAGGTGACAGCTCAATTAAATCAGTATCTAAATATTAAAAGAATCAACGTCTAAGCGCAGTCCTGCTCTACCAAACCGAATATGACAGAAATGTTGCATTTCTTGGCTTCCAAAAACTTAAACTTCCGCATCGTCATTATGCTCAGCCACCATCTGGACTGGGAGCTACTTTTCAGTCCATGTGTTCAATCAAACCCGTCCCTCAGGGGATGTGGAGGGTTCTCTTGAAACATGCAAGGTTTTGAGAAATTAGAATCAGTCTTTAAATTGAATGGGGAACCAAAGTCTAAACACAGTCCTGGTCCAAGTAAACAGAGTTTAACCCAATACTACCTTTCTACACTTACAAAAATATCCAACTTCATCTTGGTTACTAAGCCTTCTGAATTTAGAGACACTTTTCAGTCCTTTGGAAAACCCCAAGCACTGATGAGGTGGCCGAGTGGTTAAGGTGATGGACTGCTAATCCATTGTGTTCTACACCCATGGGTTCGAATCCCATCCTCATCGAATCGCTGCATTTTCTTAGTTGGTTATATTGTGGGAAGGTTGTTTCACCCTGTTGTTTAGGATATGTTAAGGTATCTCTGGGATTTTTAATTGTCTAAAGCCAATTAAATCATCCACCCATCCATTCAATATCCTCCGCTTATCCGGGGTCGGGTCGCAGAGGCATCAGCTTCAGCAGGGAAGCCCAGACTTCCCGCTCCCCAGCCACATCTTTCAGCTGTGCCGGAGGGATGCCGAGGCGTTCCCAGGCCAGCTGGGAGACGTAGTCTCTCCAGCGTGTCCTGGGTCGTCCTCTGGGCCTCCTGCCGGTGGGACATGCCCGGAACACCTCCCCAGGGAGGCGTCCAGGAGGCATCCTAAAGAGATGCCCGAGCCACCTCATCTGGCTCCTCTCTACGTGGAGGAACAGCGGCTCGACACTTAGTCCCTCCAGGATGTTCGAACTTCTCACCCTATCTCTAAGGGAGAGCCCAGACACCCTGCGGAGGAAACTCATTTCGGCCGCTTGTACCCGAGATCTTGTTCTTTCGGTCGCGACCCACAGCTCGTGACCATAGGTGAGGGTCGGAACGTAGATCGACCGGGAAATCGAGAGCTTCGCCTTTTGGCTCAGCTCACTCTTCACCACGACAGACCGATACAGCGTCCGCATCACAGCGGAGGCTGCACCGATCCGCCTGTCGATCTCTCGCTCCGTCCTCCCCTCACTCGTAAACAAGACCCCAAGATACTTAAACTCCTCCACTTCCGGCAGGATCTCCTCCCCGACCTGGAGAGGGCACTCCACCCTTTTCCGCCTGAGAACCATGGTCTCAGATTCAGAGGTGCTCATCTTCATCCCAACCGCTTCACACTCGGCTGCGAACCGCTCCAGTGAGAGGTGGAGATAACGGCCTGAGGAAGCCAACAGTACCACATCATCTGCGAAAAGCAGAGATGAAATACTGTGGTCACCAAACCGGATCCCCTCATCACCTCGACTGCGCCTAGAAATTCTGTCCATAAAAGTTATGAACAGAATCGGCGACTAAGGGCAGCATTGGCGGAGTCCATCCCTCACTGGAAACGAATCCGACTTATTGCCAGCAATGCGGACCAAACTCTGACATCGGTGGTACAGGGACCCAACTGCCCGTATCAAGGGGCTCGGTACCCCGTACTCCCGGAGCACGCTCCACAGAACTCCCCGTGGGACACGGTCGAACGCCTTCTCCAAGTCCACAAAACACATGTAGACTGGTTGGACGAACTCCCATGCACCCTCAAGGACGCAGTAGAGAGTGTAGAGCTGGTCCACTGTTCCACGGCCAGGACGAAAACCACACTGCTCCTCTTGGATCTGAGATTCAACCTCCCGACGGACCCTCCTCTCCTGTACCCCTGAGTAGACCTTACCAGGGAGGCTGAGGAGTGTGATTCCTCTATAATTGGAACACACCCTCCGGTCCCCCTTCTTAAAAAGGGGGACCACCACCTCGGTCTGCCAATCCAGAGGCACTGTCCCCGATGTCCACGCAATGTTGTAGAGGCGTGGCAACCATGACAGCCCCACAATATCCAGAGCCCTAAGGAACTCCGGGCGGATCTCATCCACCCCCGGGGCCTTGCCACCGAGGAGCTTGTTAACCACCTCGGTTACTTCAGCCCCTGAGATAGATGAGTCCACCACGGAGTCCTCAGGCTCTGCTTCCTCAATGGAAGGCGTGTCGGTAGAATTGAGACAGGTCTTCGAAGTATTCTCCCCACCGACTCACAACGTCCCGAGTCGAGGTCAGCAGCACCCCATCTCCACTATAAATAGTGTTGATGGTGCACTGCTTCCCTCTCCTGAGACGACGGATGGTGGACCAGAATTTCTTCGAAGCCGTCTGGAAGTCGTTTTCCATGGCCTCAACGAACTCCTCCCACGCCCGAGTTTTTGCTTCGGCAACCACCGAAGCCGTATTCTGCTTGTCCAGTCGGTACCTGTCAGCTGCCTCCGGAGTCCCACAGGCCAGAAAGGCCCGATAGGACTCTTTCTTCAGCATGACAGCATCCCTTACCGCCGGTGTACACCAGCGGGTTCGGGGGTTGCCGCCACGACAGGCATCGACAACCTTGCGTCCACAGCTTCGATCGGCTGCCTCAACAATGGAGGCACGAAACATGGTCCTCTCAGACTGAATGTCTGCTGCCTCCCCCGGCACGTGGGCGAAGTTCTGCCGGAGGTGGGAGTTGAAACTCTTTCTGACAGGGGATTCTGCCAAGCGTTCCCAGCAGACCCTCACAATACGCTTGGGTCTGCCGGGTCGGACCGGCATCTTCCCCCACCATCGGAGCCAACTCACCACCAGGTGGTGATCAGTTGACAGCTCCGCCCCTCTCTTCACCCGAGTGTCCAAAACATGCGGCCGCAAATCCGATGACACGACTACAAAGTTGATCATCGAACTGCGGCCTAGGGTGTCCTGGTGCCAAGTGCACATATGGACACCCTAATGCTTGAACATGGTGTTCGTTATCGACAATCCATGACGAGCACATAAGTCTAGTAACAGAACACCATTCGGGTTCAGATTGGGGGGCCATTCCTCCCAATCACGCCCTTCCAGGTCTCACTGTCGTTACCCACGTGAGCATTGAAGTCCAGAAAAGTATGTCTGTGTTGTAAAAGGAACCATGCTATTGAAGACTGCAAAGAATTGAGTAACAAAAAGAGGGAAGAGAAAGTTGAGTTCTTCAAATCAAATGGAATCTGTTTTGGCTGCATGAACAAAGGTCACATTCGCAAGGACTGCAGAAAAAGACATACCTGCAAAATCTGCACATTGAAGCATCCTACAATGCTACACATTGAAAGGACAAAGACAGACGACAAGCAAGAGACACCAGTCGCAGGTACAGACAAGACGCCAACAGTAGCCAGTGCTCTTGTGTCTTTAGAGAAGCACCTTCATATCGGGGCCGGTGACACCCAGACACTCGCCATAGTTCCTGTTAAGGTGAAAATGGCAAACAGCAATACTTGTGTGCAAACGTACGCCTTTCTAGATCCAGGTGGCACAGCAACGTTTTGCACAACTGCTTTGCAAGGACGACTAAATGTCCGCGGAAGGAAAACGAGAATTCTAGTGAAAACCCTTGGACACCAGAAGACGATAACTGTGGAAAAAATCTCAGGCCTTGAAGTTTCTAATCTTGCGGAAAATGACTTCATAAAGCTGCCGGCAGTATACACCCAAGATGAGATACCTGTAACAAAGGAGCAAATTCCAACATCGGAATCACTGAAGGAATGGGATTACCTAAAGGCTTTTGTTACTGCCGTTTCAATGATACGCTGGCTAAAGAAAGTTTTAACGCGCACTCACTCACCATGGGTTGAAGTTGCGATGACGTTCGCTCGGCTTCACTGGTCTTGATGTTGATGTGTAGTTATGTATGTCACGTCAAACAGTCAAGGGTTAGTCTTAATTGTTGGCATTTCAGTCCAGATGTCATGCCGTGAAGTCAAGTAAATCAAATAAATAAATCAATGGCTACGGTCTTCCAAACTTCAAATCAAAACCAAAGGCGCATATGCGGTAATCAATACAATATACTATCTTCTATCTTCCACTTTGTACATAAATAATGCGTCTTGAGTAAGTGCGGTTGAAAAACGGTATCCGACCAGCGTTCCCCCACCTGTCCTGCATTCGTTATTTATGGATGAACGCAACCAGTGCTGACGTCATCAATTGCCCTAGTGGTGGTGTTGCCATACTGCATTACTCAAAAGAAAACTGCTCCAACACTCAATGATCGGTCATTTGGCATCTAAGGAAATTTCACGACCACCACCCAGTGGCGGGCGATCAAGGCCATTAAGGCCTTCTCTGCTGGCCTAACAGTATCATGAAATCATATTCATATTTAAGATAAAGGTTTATTAAACTATATTGTCAGGGATGTTTCTGTCAAAACAAGCTTGAACAAATGAATCAACCAGCCAAGATTGTCTTTGTCACCCGCGAGGAGCAGTCATCCAAAGCCCTCAGTGTGAGGAGGCCCAGGAGGAACAGCTGAAGCTTCCTGCTCCCGTGTGGTTTTTATTGCATCACAGCAAAGCAATTTGAATATGCAACTCATACAAAATGGAAAACTTGAACCTTGACTTTATCACATTCGCCCAGGTTCTTCCTGCTTATTCTAACAGTTTCAGTTTACAAGACATCTTTTGGTTCAGACTTCTGCTAATTCTGAACCGCAAAGGAGTCCATGTTCTCTTGTGACTTTGCAGCGCAGACACTTCTGCTACTTTCTAACAGTTTGAGATGTGCATCTGTTTTGTGGCTTCCTGTCAGCGCAGGCACTTCTGTTAACACTGAATCACAAACGTACATGTTCACTTGAACTTCAATTGACCTGCAAGCATAGTTTGAAACTTGATAATATGACAAACTAATTTCTTTGACAATTTTATAAATGCATTGCTGATGTCAAGCGATTACACTTCTAAACTAATTAACCCCCCAAAATTCCGTAATTAAGAGTGACTATTTTTTGTGAAGCTTTTAACAGGTATTTATATATATCTTGAATATATATTTTATATATCTTGAAAAATACATAATTAATTATAATTAATGTAAAATCACCAAATATAAAGTGTATTTTAAATCAAAGACTATTCTAATAGCTTTCTTTGATCCTTGAATGCGATCTAAATTGAGTCATATTTACAGAAATTTTTCAATTCTCAAAACTTACAATACAATACATTTAGTTATAAGCACCACACTCCAGCAGTGTTGGTTTGCAAGGCCCAGTGGTAACCTAAGCAGCGTCTCTTTTTCTGAGATGATGTACTAAAGATGTACAGCTAATAGGGTACAGTGTTTGAATTTGGCTTTGCAAGATATGCAAATAAATTTTTGAAGTAAACAAAACTGAGTTAACTCTGACCTAGGCTGCACCCTGGATTCTGTGGACTCAGTGGAGGGGGCAGGAGGATGATGGCTAAACTGTCATCAATGCTGGACAACCCAGCCCACCCCATGCAGGGCACTCTAACAGCACTCTGCGGCTACTTCAGTGATAGACTGTTACACCCTCGCTGTGCAAAAGATATATATATATATATATATATATATATATATATATATATATATATATATATATATATATATATATATATATATATATATATATATATATGTGACGGGCCACTCCTTTTGTGGCGATTTGCAGCACCACGTCGCTGTCGCTCCGATACACCACGGACACTCAGGTGGATTTTGGAATAGTTTCTTTAATTTAATTCTGCAACACAATGTGGCAAGAGCAAGAGTGAAGTCGCAACCAGCTCGAGATAATCACTCTGCAACCCTCGTAGCTCTAACTGACGCCATGCGGGATGCAGATGCCACATTGTGTGCCGTTGCGTCACTTCCGCCATAATTTAACATCGTATATATATTTTACACCGTTACATACACCCCCCTTAAATTATGCAGAAGTGCGGCAACATACATAAAAGACTGTGGTTGCCGGGCAACAATGCACAAAAGTGTCAATATCAGAAATCCTTCCTGAAGAAGTGCGGAAGAACAGGGTGGTTCTAAACCCCATTCCCATCACAGACAATTAGAAATGCCATTTACATTTCACATAACTGCACATATTCACACCCGTTAACAGAGACCGTCGTTCCTAGTCATAAACAATATCAAACCAGTTACTAAAATAAATAGCAGTAGCAATCAAGAAAAATAAAAACAGTCATACAACCATCCAATGGTCACACTAAACCCATACTAATGCTGGCATCCCTACTCTTTGGCAAGACATCTCACATATAAGCCAATCAGGGGGCTTAACTGTCCTACCACACCTTGTGAAAGTCACAGAGCCCTGCATGTCATGTGGTTGTGTGCAAACTACTTCCTCTAGCTCAATTTCAACTGGGGCTGGGTCATTCAAGGCAACGTGTGAGTCTAAAGTCATATGTGCATGAGTGTCATGGCTGAATTCGGATTCAGTACAGAATCTGTGAGGCAGTCCTGCTGACTGATGTCCCTCAGTGACATCCTCCTGACAGGGATCATCAGAGTACTCTTCTACTGAGAAGCACACACGTTCCGCCACTGCTTGAACTGGTGACTGCATGAGCCAGTTCTCAGTGCGCACTTGAGCATCCTCCTGCTCATCAAGATTGGAACTCCTGACACTCCCATTGTGTGCTTCCACCTGTGACTCTTCTGAAGACAATTGGTGCTGGGAACGTTAGGAAGTCAACTGGGAGACGTAAGTTCCTGTGTACAACTTTCTCCCGACCAGTGTCTCCATCGCGGATCCTGTACACATTGATCGATGGCCTCACAGACACCACATCATAAGGGGTTGAATCCCAACGATCCGCAACTTTCTTCTTGCCCTTCTCACCTCGGCTGGCCAGCAGCACCCTGTCACCCACAGCCAAAGGTAGCCCTTTTACTCGGCGGTTGTAAATCTGGGCGTGGCGGGTCTGTTCTTTGACTGCATGTTGTTGAGCAATCTTTGCAGCCACATTGAGGTCTCTCCTCAAGCAGTTCACAAATTCATTGTGGCTGACAACGTTGGTATTCTCCAGAACATGATGGAACATAATGTCAACAGGCAAACGAGGGACTCGTCCAAACATCAAGTAGAACGGTGCAAAGCCTGTGGTCTCGTGCACTGTGCAGTTATAGCAGAATGTCAACATGTTCAGCATCTGAGGCCATCTGGACTTCGAGTTTGGGGGAAGCGTCCTGATCATGCCGCCCAGAGTTCTGTTGAATCTTTCGGCAATACCGTTGCCCATTGGATGATACGGTGTCGTGTGGGACTTGTGCACGCCTGCCATCTCAAGAAGGTCCTTGATGAGCCTACTCTCAAAGTTAGCCCCCTGATCCGAATGGATCCTTGTAGGGAACCCATAGACACAGAAAAATTTGTCCCACAAGCAGCGGGCAACTTGCTTTGCTGACTGGTTCCTGCAGGGGAAGGCGAGAGCCAACTTTGAGAAATGGTCCGTCACAACAAGGACATCAGTGGTGTTCTTGTCACCAGACTCCGCTGTCCAGAAATCAATGCACACCAGCTCCATTGGGAAAGAAGTATGGATGTTCTCGAGTGGTGCTCGGGCGTTTGGTTCAGGGGTCTTACCCAGGATGCATCTCTGGCACTGCTTTATGTGTCTCACAATGTCCTTCTCCATCCCAGTCCAGAAGAACCGTTCACTAGCCAGAGAGAGTGTTCTTGAACAGCCCTGATGACCAGCCGCGTCATGAACACCATGCAAGACTTGACGTTTCAGAGATTCAGGGGTGACGAACTGAAATACCTTCCGGTTCATGTGGCGGTCCCTCCTCACTCTGTAAAGAGTTCCATCACGAACCTTCAACTTCTTCCAGTGCCTCAACAACACAAGCACACAGCGAGACTCGTCAGCTCTTTCGCGTGCATTGGGTCTCTTATGCCGCTGAACATAAAAGAGCACTCTGCTCAACGTAGCATCTTGCTGCTGCAGATTGTGTAACTGGCTGTAGGGGATGGCAACAGAAGGATCCTCTTCTGGCAACTGTAATGACGACGGGGTTGCGCCGGGTAGCCAGGAGACACCGCCAGTTTGCTGGGCATCCAAATCAGCAGACACCTCCTCAGCACCAATAGCACAGCCGGGCGACTGATAGGGAACTTGCCCTTGGGGAGCTACTTCGTCTGCAACACCCCCAGCAGTGTGAACAACCTGGCAGTTGGTGGTCAAACGGAAGGCATCCTGTACAGTGTCATTAACAACTCCTTTGACTTCTTCCAACAAGGACAGATAGGGTTCTTTCACCAGACGATGACTCACGCAAGACTGGACAAAGGGTTCACGGCTCAGGGCGTCAGCCACCGTGTTCTTGGGTCCTGGAACGTACTTCAAGTCAAAGTCATATGCTGCCAGCTTTGACACCCATCTCTGTTCGCAGGCATCCAGCCTGGGCTTCGTCAGAATATAGGTCAAGGGGTTGTTGTCAGACCACGCAGTGAAGTGTCTACCTTTAAGCCAGTGGGGGAACTTGTCACATATGGCCCACTTCAAAGCAAGAAATTCAAGCCTGTGCGCTGGGTAGTTCAACTGGGCTCGCGATAGTGTCTTGCTAGCAAAAGCCACCGGTCTTGCAACCTTCTCATCAGATTGGAGCTGGAAAAGAACGGCTCCAATGCCATCGAATGAAGCATCGACTGCAAGGATGAAAGGCTTCCCAAAGTCAGGATGGGCCAATGTCACACTGTGTGACAAGTCGTGCTTCAAGGTCTCAAAGGCTTCCAGACACTTAGCAGTCCAGTCTTGTGCTGTTAACTTCACATGACTCGAAGCGTTCAATGCCGATCTCGCCCCTCGTTTGGCTTTACGACCAGTTCTTTGGCCCGAAAGAAGTTTGAAAAGGGGTCTGGCCTTTATGGAACAATCTTCAATAAAATGTTGATAATACAACACCATGCCCAAAAAAGATCGGATCTTCTTCTGTGAGGGAGTGACGCCATCACTGTCCATCAAGTCGGACACCTGCACTTGTTTTATGGCCTCGACTTTCCCAGGGTCTGTCTGCACACCCGACTCTGAGATGACATGGCCGAGAAACTTCACTGATCTCCGAAGAAAGTGGCACTTCTTTGGCGCGAGCCTAAGATTATGGTTCTTCAAGCGGGAGAAAACTAATTCCAACCGCTCAAGCGCTATCTGTTCCGTCGGACCAAAGACCATCAGGTCGTCAAGATAGCACAAGAGGCTAGTGAAATTCTCGTCACCGAAGATGGAAAGCATCATCCGCATGAATGTGGCTGGACTGTTTGATAGACCTTGCGGCATCCGGTTGTATTCATGCAGGCCAAAGGGAGACGAAAAAGCCGTGTACTTCTTGTGATCCTCAATCAAGGGTACATTGTAGAACCCTGATGTGAGGTCCATGGTGGAGAAGAAGACATTCCCCCCAAGTGCAGCAAGGGCATCAGCTTGATGAGGCAGCAGGTGTGCATCACGCAGTGTCCTCGCATTGAGCCACCTGAAATCTGTGCAAATGCGCAAATCTCCATTCTTCTTCCACACAAGAACCAAGGGAGATGCATACTCACTGGTAGACTTTCGAATTATTCCCTTCTCTTCCATCTCATTGAGAGCGATCCTCAGCTTCTCGTACTGACTCGGCGGCACTCTCCGATAAGGTAGGCGGAATGGTCTCTCATCCACTAGGTGTATTTTGTGCACAAAGTCAGATGCCTCCCCACAGTCCATCCTGTTTCGTGAAAAGATAGACTCACGTCTTTCAATGATTTGGAAAAGTCGGTCCCTCCACATGTCAGACACAGCACACTCATCCAGATCCAGATCGTGCAGTCCGAGCTTGTCCAATGCGAGCCTAATTTCTCCCTTGGACTTTGGCTTTGCAGCCTTAGTGACAGACTGAGAGAGAACTTGTATGTTATCAGGCTGAGACAGATCTTCAACAGCGAGGAAACACATCTGCCAGTTTTGAGTTCCTCTTCAACATCACTTGTTCACTGGAGGGGTTGATGACTTTCACTGGAAGCCATCGATCACCCCACAACGAAGCAATAACTCTGCCAACCAAAATCTTCCTTGATCTGCACCTTGACTGAGTTGGTCCAATCATGACTGTGCTGCCGATCGACATCGGTGCGGAGGCAGGAAGCTTAGCCCAAACAAGGTGTTCACTATTCGGTTGCAACATCACACATTGACGTAACTTCAGAGTGCCAACTTTGTCAAGCACATTCATACCTCTCCATTTCTCTGTGTTGGAAAGGAGTGAGAAGAAGTGGTGGGAGTCCTCATCAATGGCACTAGTGGGCTCTGATATGAGTCGCCAGTAGCTGTCAGTCCTCCTCATCAGCTGAAGAATCTTCTTGATGGCATGACTACCCAGAATTATGTCATCCGTTTGTCCAGGCACCACAAACAGAGGAACAGCCAACTTGCAATCATACACTTCCATTTTCACCTCACATACTGCCGAAGGTGTCACCTGAAGACCTCCACATGACAACATCGTCCGCAGAGTAACGTTTTAGCTCCGGGCGGAACTCCAACAACCGTGCCACAGCAGACTCGCTTATTGTGCATCCAGTCGAGCCGCTGTCAATCATTATATATATATATATATATATATATATATATATATATATATATATATATATATATACATATACATATATATATATACATATATATATATATACATATATATATATGTATATAGATAGGGCGGCACGGTGGCCGACTGGTGAGCACGATGGCCTCATCAGTGAGAGACGGCATCGGTCGTGGGTTCAATCCTGGCTGCGGCCATCCTGTGTGGAGTTTGCATGTTCTCCCTTCTTGCCTGCATGGGTTTCCTCCGGGCACTCCGATTTCCTCCCACTTTCCAAAAAAAACATGCATGGCAGGCCGGTTGAACACTCTAAATTGTCCCTGGGTATGAGTGTGAGTGCGGATGGTTGTTCGTCTCTGTGTGCCCTGCGATTGGCTGGCAACCAGTTCAGGGTGACCCCCGCCTCCTGCCCGAAGATAGCTGGCATAGGCTCCAGCACCCACCGCGGCCCGAGTGAGGAGAAGCGGTATTGAAAATGTATATATATATATATATATATATATATATATATGTGTGTGTGTGTGTATAGTGTGTATATGTATCATGTTATGTTATGTTAAGAGACGAGCGGCAGCTTTTTGGACCAGTTGGAAGTGCTTGAGCGAGGATTGGCTGACTCCAAAGTAAAAGCATTATCCTAGATGTATTGAATGCATGGATTACTGTTTCTAAGTGCTGTTGTGAAGGAAAAGGCTTCACTTTAGCCAGCTGCCTAAGATGAAAGAAGCTGGATCTGTCATGATTTGTATTTGTTATTTTTGGTTTAGTATTTGGTTTCATGTTTTGGCCTTGTTCATGTGTCTTGTCTCGTCTTGTCTATTGTGTCCACCTGTGCTCGTTTACCCAAGCCCTTGTGTTAACCAATCCGGTCCTTCCAACCCTCCATGTCTTGTCCAGGTGCTCCTCGTTGTCTCGTCAATTGGTGTGTATTTAGTTCCCTGGTTGCTTTCAGTTCTTGTTGGTTCATTGTCATTTTAAGTGTCGCTTGTCCCTGTCGCTTGTCCCGGTTGCCTGTCCCTGTTGCCAGTTCCTAGTGATGGGTAGATGAGGCATCCTGTATCGTTTCGACACAGTGACACAATGTATTGACACTGTGCTGACACTGTGTTGCTGAATACTGACACCTGGTGGACTTGCAGGAAACATTTGACAGGGTCATCTGACACTGATCTGTCAAACTAATTTTATCCAATTCCATTGATTAGCGACGTGATGTGTTTTTATATATCCTATTTCGTATTGCTTTCCATCGCACTAATTATTCTCTTTATCAAATTTATATATTTAACTGAATTATTGTTGTATTGCACTGGAGAGGGGAGCTCTCTAATCTTGTTGCACACTTGAGTACAATAACAAAGGGATTTCTGATTCTGATTAGGCATTTGCTTTCACATTATTTTTACATACACGCAATTTCATAAAAAAAATCTTTGATATTCGAGACTGTTAGAATAATATTTAGAGGTTATTATACATTTGCCATGACGCAGCTTTATTTCAATGCATTGTGCGCATGACATGTTGCAAATTCGTGGAGTGGACTATGCTTGACTGTTTACAGTTTGAGTGGAGATACAGGAGGACACCTTTACTGCAGGGAAGTGTCTGCAATTGGCAGGGCGGTGGCACTTCTTCAGAAGTGAGGATGAAGTAAACAACATCGTGATGAGCCCTGATAGAAGAAGTTGGCATCAAAGTCTGACGCAAACAGCATCGTGCTGGGTCCTGATAGAAGATGCTGACGTCAAAGTCAGCTGTGACCCACGACGGCACGCTCATGATAAACCGGACTAAACCAGCTTTTGAGAAGACGAACTGTTCCACCCTTGAGTGTAATCTGATTCCTCGATGTTATAAAAGGGATTGTGTGAAAAACATCGAGGAACAGAAGGGAGATGAAGTTGCCAAATAAACTTTATTAACCTCTCTGTATCCACTTGAGCTGAGTGCCTCTCTTCTTTCAGCTATCAAATTGGCGAACCTGACAGAGACGCAGTTGATAAATTAAGAGAACATCTGTCTGAATGCCCAAGTAAAAGTGTTGTGAATGACAATGGACTCATTGTAATTAAAGATTTTTATTCCAAAAAATTAGTTTCTCCAGCGTTTTGTTATTCAGTCAATTTCTTTTTTTTGAGACAATTTCCCCCGCCTTTGAGAAGATCCTCTCAGAAGGCACTGAAGAGGCCGGTGTGCACAACGCCTGTGTGGCTAATATAAATAGGTGAGGGAACGTTGCCTCCATGGACTTCCAGTATAAGAGCGGGTCTTCCGTACGTGCAACGTGCCCTGCTGACATATAGCGCTGCACCTCTGAGTGCGCATCAACAGTGACGTCTTCCATCTTGCGGATATTTAATGCAAAGTAACGCGCCAATAACTCGATGCTTGTTTTGAGCGTCCATCCTGTTGACAGATTCGCTTCCTTATGAACACAGTTTGGCGCGCGACCGCTGTGTCGACACGATTCTGGTAGTGGTCACGTGACTTTCTCAAAGCGGTACGCGCACCGACACGGGGTTTGCCCTGGAAGCTCGGCGCGCGCATCGACGCCTCGGTGTCGCTGGACCCATCACTACCAGTTCCTGTCGCCTCTCCCTGTAGTTGGTTTCCTGTCGTTAAGTTTTTCCAAGTTCCTTGTTTGCCTTAGTTTTCTGTTTAATAAATGCCCTTTAAGTTACCCCTGCCTGGCTTCCCTGCGTTTGGGTCCTCATCTTCCTCAACCCTGACAGGATCGAACAACAGCACTGATTTGCTGCTCTAACTTAAAATCTCTGTCGAGTTTAAAACCTAGGTTTGAGACTGTTGGCTTGAGATAAGATGCCAGAGGGCCATGGTCAACAGGGTTGAGAGTAGAAGGGCCACTGGGACCGAAGACCATAACCTCTGTCTTCTTTTCATTGAAATTCAGGAAGTTAAGTGACATCCAGATTTTGATTTCCTATGGGCTGGATACTCTCTGTCCATTTAAAACCAGTTTGAAGACATTTTTATTCTTGAGCTTTCAACTCAACATGGCACTGTCGCTGTCCTACTATCATTCTGGTATCTATTGTAAATGTGTTTGTGTTTTAATGTCATGTCATGTCATTATCCACACCGCTTATCCTGTACAGGGTCGCGGGAGGGTGCTGGAGCCTATCCCAGCTGACTACGGGCGAAAGGCGCACTACACCCTGAACTAGTCGCCAGCCAGTCTTGTGTTTTAATTTTTGTTCGAATTACCTGCTAATTTATATGATGGCATATGGAAAGCCTGTGGTATATTTTGTTGTTGATGTGTGGGTCTGGCTCAGCTTCCCTCTGAACAGGTCGCCAAGCATGGCAGAATTGGTGATGGAAAAAAACTTCGCTGACACAGCCATTTTGGTTAGAAAGAGATTTTATTCTCGTCACATGCTGATGTCTCCCCAAAATGAAAAAGGGAAAGGTCCCCCCTCTCTCCGGCCTTCCCTTCTTATAGGGGATGGCCACACAGGACATAAATATCTAATTTTACCTTGTTGCATATGCATTCTCATTGTACTAGTCTTCGATTTTGCCCCCGAAGCTCCCTACGGTGAGAGCAGATGTGGTTGCTCTTTGAAGTGGCTTTCTGGTGCCAACCCAACTGCTACTATCAACTCGAGTGCTCAACACCTAAATACTGGTCAAGCCTTTTGTCCCCCTGGACAGCTGGTCACTTCTTTAGTCTCCAATTCCCTCATAGTCATTTAAGAGAATTACTAAAATGTTCATAATATTGGATATAAAAATACAATACAAGTGCTGTTAGAGCTCCAGCGGTTGTGAAATGCGTTATGTATATTATGTTATGTGATCTCCGTGTATTGTATTGTATAAATGTCATTTTCAGCAACGCATATCCCGTACAGGGTCACGGGTCAGGGGATGCTGCAGCCAATCCCTGTTGACTTTGAGTAAAAGGCTGACTACACCCTGAGCGTGAACATATCCCACGCTGCCCGAGTGAATCACAGCACCATCAGTGACTGAAAACATTCATAACTTAAATTTTGACTTTATTTGAGACATATTTTAATGCCAACTTTAAATATAAGCTATTTTGGCTACATATTTTTATATATGACGCCAGGGGAAGTAATACCTCAACAGCAGTTGGGCAGATAGTGAACAATTATTAAAAAAAAAATTAAACACTCTTTAATGCTACTCCTAGTTGAAGTTTACAGTCAAACTAAACATAAAACAAAGAGAATTACACATCGTGTCTTTAAACCACCAAATTCAAAAGTCAGTTTAGCTTAATGCTAACAAACCATGAAAAATGCTGTAGACAGCCTGATTCATTGGTATTGCTGTGTTACAACTCTTAACCCCCTTTGATATTTAGAGACGGGTGGTATCTTCTTTTACCCTCTCTGTTATTGCAGTTGAAGTGTACCACAATCAAGCACAACCTTTGCTAAAGTACAACAGAGTTGATAATGCAGAAAAACGTAATCAAAAGATTCAGCCAAATTAAAAAAAATTCTTGAAAAAAAAAGACTATTGGCAGAACAAAGACAGAGGCAGCGCTGAAATACAGGGAACAGGAAGCTGTTTATGCAGTTGATGCACTTCAATACTTCAGTTCAGTCCCAAATGCAGGGTCACTAACATAATAATTTAATCGAGAATGCGGATGTGTTTGGTCCTGGGATTGTAGCTCGTACAGAGCAGTCTTTGGGCAAATTTGTTTTTAATTTGATTAAATCACAGTGTTTAGTGCAGACAATACAAACGTAAAATGAAATTAACAACTCTGTTTTCACCAACTTGAAGAAGAAAGACAAACCTCTGCCTCTTGTACATTGTGCACAACAGTGAGGCAGGCTCCTGACCACTCCCACTGGGCCTATGTAAAATACTGTGCTGATGTCTTTCTTTTCCACTGATGCCACAAGAAGAAAAAGGAGTTAAGAGCTTTGTATGTTTTGTGTTGACAGTAAAACCATTGAAATCTTTTACACAAATGAAAATGGAACACGGCTACGGTTGGTCCATCCAAGAGGAGCTGTAGTTATAGGGGCAATGGCTCCAAGATGCCATGAAAGGTGGCAACCCGACTGAAAGGCATATATTCTTTATCCTCTGTTAAGGACAAATATCACTGTAGCTGTGACTGTCTCTGTGTATTTCTGTATGTCTGTGTTATATTGCCTCCAGCTGGCCAAGGCAGGTACATCAGGAGGACAACTGTTGTTAGAGAAATTGTATGTTAGTCATTATTTATTTGCTTGTTAAGTAGCATTGAAATAGTTACTTAAATATGTATTATCTGCTGACTGTGAGAAAGACACAACTTCCATGTCACAGACAGATGATTCATGCAATAATAATAATAATAAAAATATTCCCTTTATTAGTCCCACAATGGGGAAATTCGAGTTTCGAACCCAGGCCTCCTGGGGAGACTGGGTCCTGAACGCGGCGCCTTAGACGACTCGGCCAATCACTGTCTGCATAACAGGAAACATCGCTAAGTCTGTGAGGAAGAAATAACCACAAGCTCTCATTCACATGCACCCAGTTTAAGCAAATAATGCAAAATTGTTTAAAAGAATGCTGACATATTGCAACTTTTTTGCCCCCCTTTAGATTGGCAACGTGCCCTTGTAACCTAGGGTCCCTATAGGGATGTGCTTCAGAGTGGGTTGGAGCTTTGTAACTAAGCACATCTCTATTCGTTTCTCCTCGCGAGTAAAAGAATCTAACTCTCGTCTTCGTTCCTTGTCTGTTGTTTAGAACAGGTTCTAGGTTGATTGAGCCTGAAAAGCTGTCCACTGAAGTTGAGCAAAAAAATATAGACAAAAATGTATTTCTTTACATTATATTTAATCATGTCCTTATTTTATCTTTTATGACATGCAATATCAGCAAGTGATATCATTCTTTAAAAAAAAAAAAGTATTTTGGGTGACTGGATCGTGGGGTCTTGGTCACAAGTGAGGGGAGAATGGAGCGTGAGATCAACAGGCGGATCGGTGCAGTGTCTGCTGTGATGCGGACCCTGTATCGTTCTGTCGTGGTGAAGAAGTACCTGAGCCAAAAGGTGAAGCGCTTGATTTAGCGGTCGATTTACGTTCCTACCCTCATGGTCATGAGCTGTGGGTCGTTACCGAAAGAACAAGATCTCGGGTACGAGCGGCCGAAATGAGTCCGTAGGGTGTCCAGGCTCTCCCTTAGAGATAGGATGAGAAGCTCGGTCATCCGAGAGGGACTCAGAGTCGATCTGCTGCTTCTCCGTGTTGAGAGGAGCCAGATGAGGTGGCATGGGCATCTGATTAGGGTTAGGCCTCGAGGACAACCAGGACACGCTGGAGAGGCTATGTCTCCCGGATGGCCAGGGAACGCCCTCCTGAAGAGCTAGAAGATGTGGATGGAGAGAGGGAAGTCTGGGCTTCCCTGCTGAAGCGACCCAACTCCTGATAATGGATAGATGGAACGGATAATGGCATTTACATTTATTTCAAAGGGGAAATCT
The DNA here is from genome assembly GCF_059441095.1 of Idiotropiscis lumnitzeri. Lineage (NCBI taxonomy): Eukaryota > Metazoa > Chordata > Actinopteri > Syngnathiformes > Syngnathidae > Idiotropiscis > Idiotropiscis lumnitzeri. The sequence continues at coordinate 19,637,960 of NC_142399.1, read as the reverse complement.
GATTTGAATATGAGTGATTTGTATCTCAAGGCACTAGGGTATTGCCAACAATAGCATTTCTACTGCGGTCAGAAAAATTTCTGGAGTTTGTTGTTTGACCCCTTCATAACATATATTGTTGCGACTTAATTTACTAATCAACTCCATTTCAATAGCAAAACCTTTAAAAACACTTTTAAAGTAATACATGTATGGATGTAACAAGGCTCAGGTAGTCGCGTGGTCATCTCTCAACCTGAAGCTGGTGGGTTCGATCCTTAGCTGTATCCTAGTTATCCTCGAGCAAGATATTGAACTCGCAGTTTTCCTGATGCTGCATCATCCTTTGGTGAATGAGGAGACGTTGAAGTGCTTTGAGAATCTGGAGCACATGTGCAAGAAATTAGAAGTCTTTATCCCAGCCAGAAGTCTCATCGGGTGTAATTTCTGTGTCAGGAGGAAAGATGTCAAAGTGACTGTGATCCATTGGGCCATTCAGCTGCAGAAACAAATTGGCGCATTGGTTTGCTGACATGATCATATGCTCACAATTTAGATCAAAGTAAGTTTGGGAAAATGGCATCACATTAATATGTGTATTGTATGTCTCTGTAAAAGACCTCACCTCTCTCTTCAGAGGAGACAGGAGCTTTTGGCGCCTCAGTCCCTCCCAATTGAAGCCCTGGAACCATCTGTAAGAATAGGTCACACAATCCAAACAATTTTTTTGTACCATGTACAATTTTCAACAGTGGCTGCATTACAGGCTTTATTTATTTTATTTTTTAAGGAATGAATACATGAACAATGTGAATGGAGTATATTATACAGGAAGATTAATGGAAAAGTGAACTAGAAGAGAACAAGGGATGGTAAATCATTGCAACTGACAGTCGGGATGTTTTAAGCGGACCTACTTGTGCTTCTTGATGTCAATGATCCCATTCTTTTTGTTCCCCACCCTCTCAACTGGATTTAATCTGGGTAAAAGGGAGTAGAATGCACATACCTTAACATAACGTATGCATAATGCATAATTGCACCAAAACATATTCCAATGATATATTGCGGTTGGGTTATGCAGCTTTAATCTATTAAGGGTTTTCATTTGTGATCATAACTTAATCTATTACAGTTTACCTCGCTATTTTATGAGTGCTCTTGTTATTTCTCTTCCCTCTAAGTCAGATCAGTCAAGATGTCTTTTTTTTTTTAAGCAAAATATGTTTTACAAAAACAGAGACCATGAACAATAAGGACCCATTTGGAAATTCACCCTGATGAACATGCACTACTCATACTCTGGTGTGTGGTCGGAGCAACAGAACTTGAACTGTTTCAATCTGGACTGCCTGATGCGCTGGGATACCGTGTCCTCACCAGCACTCTGTTTTAGGTGCATTCTGAATAATCGATCTGCAAATTTCAACAAGCTCTGAGTTTATGAACCGTTGGAGTGAAGCAGAGCACACTCAGACTATATTTATGAACGCGCCCTAGAGCTCATTGCCCCCAAAATCACAGTTTCCTCACTGTGGGAGCATTTTGAAATACGTGCCGAGAGCGCTGCTTCACTCAGACTGTTCAGAAGCTCAAAAGAGCTAATCGATTAGTCAGGGTGCCCCAAAAAAATGGAGACCACTGAGCCACGCAGCCCGGATGACCGAACTTCTCAGCATATCTCTGAGCCCGGACACCCTACGGAGGAAACTCATTTCGGTCGCATGTATCCAAGATCTCGTTCTTTGGGTCACGAACCACAACTCATGACCATAGATGAGGGTAGGAACGTAGATCCATCCATCCATCCATCCATTATCCGCCGCTTATCCGGGGTCGGGTCGCGGGGGCAGCAGCTTCAGCAGGGAAGCCCAGACTTCCCGCTCCCCAGCCACATCTTCCAGCTCTGCCAGAGGGATGCCCAGGCGTTCCCAGGCCAGCCGGGAGACGTAGTCTCTCCAGTGTGCCCTGGGTCGTCCTCTGGGCCTCCTGCCGGTGGAACATGCCCGGAACACCTCCCCAGGGAGGCGTCCAGGAGGCATCCTAAAGAGATGCCCGAGCCACCTCATCTGGCTCCTCTCTACGTGGAGGAACAGCGGCTCGACACTGAGTCCCTCCCGGATGGCCGAGCTTCTCACCCTATCTCTAAGGGAGAGCCCAGACACCCTGCGGAGGAAACTCATTTCGGCCGCTTGTATCCGAGATCTTGTTCTTTCGGTCACGACCCACAACTCGTGACCATAGGTGAGGGTAGGAACGTAGATCGACCGGTAAATCGAGAGCTTCGCCTTATGGCTCAGCTCCCTCTTCACCACGACAGACCGATACAGCGTCCGCATCACAGCGGAGGCTGCACCGATCCGCCTGTCAATCTCTCGCTCCATCCTCCCCTCACTCGTAAACAAGACCCCAAGATACTTAAACTCCTCCACTTGGGGCAGGATCTCCTCCCCGACCTGGAGAGGGCACTCCACCCTTTTCCGACTGAGAACCATGGTCTCAGATTTGGAGGTGCTGATCTTCATCCCAACCGCTTCACACTCGGCTGCGAACCGCTCCAGTGATAGTTGGCGATCACGGCCTGAGGAAGCCAACAGTACCACATCATCTGCGAAAAGCACAGATTAAATACTGAAGTCACCAAACCGGATCCCCTCATCGCCCCGACTGCGCCTAGAAATTCTGTCCATAAAAATTATGAACAGAATCTGTGACAAAGGGCAGCCTTGGCGGAGTCCAACCCTCACTGGAAACGAATCCGACTTACTGCCGGCAATGCGGACCAAACTCTGACATCGGTGGTACAGGGACCCAACTGCCCGTATCAAGGGGCTTGGTACCCCGTACTCCCGAAGCACGCTCCACAGAACTCCCCGTGGGACACGGTCGAACGCCTTCTCCAAGTCCACAAAACACATGTAGACTGGTTGGGCGAACTCCCATGCACCCTCAAGGACCCTGTAGAGAGTGTAGAGCTGGTCCACTGTTCCACGGCCAGGACGAAAACCGCACTGCTCCTCTTGGATCTGAGATTCAACCTCCCGACGGACCCTCCTCTCCTGTACCCCTGAGTAGACCTTACCAGGGAGGCTGAGGAGTGTGATTCCTCTGTAATTGGAACACACCCTCCGGTCCCCCTTCTTAAAAAGGGGGACCACCACCCCGGTCTGCCAATCCAGAGGCACTGTCCCCGATGTCCACGCAATGTTGTAGAGGCGCGTCAACCATGACAGCCCCACAACATCCAGAGCCCTAAGGAACTCCGGGCGGATCTCATCCACCCCCGGGGCCTTGCCACCGAGGAGCTTGTTAACCACCTCGGTTACTTCAGCCCCCGAGATAGATGAGTCCACCACGGAGTCTTCAGGCTCTGCTTCCTCAATGGAAGGCGTGTCGGTAGGATTGAGGAGGTCTTCGAAGTATTCTCCCCACCGACTCACAACGTCCCGAGTTGAGGTCAGCAGCACCCCATCTCCACTATAAATAGTGTTGGTGGTGCACTTCTTCCCTCTCCTGAGACGACGGATGGTGGACCAGAATTTCTTCGAAGCCGTCTGGAAGTCATTTTCCATGTCCTCACCGAACTCCTCCCATGCCCGAGTTTTTGCTTCGGCAACCACCGAAGCCGTATTCCGCTTGGCCAGTCGGTACCTGTGAGCTGCCTCCGGAGTCCCACAGGCCAGAAAGGCCTGATAGGACTCCTTCTTCAGCCTGACAGCATCCCTTACCGCCGGTGTCCACCAGCGGGTTCGGGGGTTGCCGCCACGACAGGCACCGACCACCTTACGTCCACAGCTTCGATCGGCTGCCTCAACAATGGAGGCACGAAACATGGTCCACTCAGACTCAATGTCCCCCGCCTCCCCCGGTACGTGGGCAAAGTTCTGCCGGAGGTGGGAGTTGAAACTCTTTCTGGCAGGGGATTCTTCCAACCGTTCCCAGCGGACCCTCACAATACGTTTGGGTCTGCCGGGTCGGACCGGCATCTTCCCCCACCATCGGAGCCAACTCACCACCAGGTGGTGATCAGTTGACAGCTCCACCCCTCTCTTCACCCGAGTGTCCAAAACATGCGGCCGCAAATCCGATGACACGACTACAAAGTCGATCATCGAACTGCGGCCAAGCGTGTCCTGGTGCCAAGTGCAGATATGAACACCCTTATGTTTGAACATGGTGTTCGTTATCGACAATCCATGACGAGCACAGAAGTCTAGTAACAGAACACCGCTCGTGTTCAGATTGGGGGGGCCATTCCTCCCAATCACGCCCTTCCAGGTCTCACTGTCATTACCCACGTGAGCATTGAAGTCCCCCAGCAGAACAAGGGAGTCTCCAGGGGGAACGCTCTCCAGCACACCCTCCAAAGACTCCAAAAAGGGTGGGTACTCAGAACTGCTGTTTGCTGCATAAGCACAAACAACAGTCAGCACCCGTCCCTCCACCTTAAGGCGGAGGGAGGCTACCCTCTCGTCCACCGGGGTGAACCCCAGTGTACAGGCGCCAAGCCGGGGGGCAATAAGTATGCCCTCACCTGCTCGGCGTCTCTCACCTTGGGCAACTCCAGAGTGGAAGAATTTCCAGCCCCTCTCAAGAGGACTGGTACCAGATCCTACGCTGTGTGTGGAGGTGAGCCCGACTATATCTAGTCGGAATTTCTCTGCCTCGTACACCAGCTCAGGCTCCTTCCCCACCAGAGAGGTGACATTCCATGTCCCAAGAGCTAGTTTCTGTAGCCGGGGATCAGAGCGCCAAGGTCCCTGCCTCTTGCCGCCGCCCGACTCACACTGCACCCCACCCCTTTGGCCCCTCCCACAAGTGGTGAGCCCATGGGAAGGAGTGTGAACGCGGATGGTTGTTCGTCTATGTGTGCCCTGCAATTGGCTGGCAACCAGTTCAGGGTGTCCCCCGCCTACTGCCCAAAGATAGCTGGGATAGGCTCCAGCACCCCCCGTGACCCTAGTGAGGAACGTAGATTGACTGGTAAATCAAGGGCTTCGCCTTTTGGCTTAGATCCTTCTTCACCATGACAGACTAATGCAGTGTCCACATCACAGCAGACACTGCAGTGATATGTCTGTAGATCTCACGCTCCATCCCAAGATACTTGAACTCCTCCACTTGGGGAAGGATCTCGTCCCCTACCTGGTGAAGCACTCCACCCTTTTTTGGCTGAGAACCATGGTCTCAGATTGGGGGATGCTTATCTTCATCCCAACCGCTTCACACTCGGCTATGAACCGCTCTCGTGAGAGTTGGAGATCAGGGCTTGAAGAAGCCAACAGTTTCACATCATCTGCAAAAAGCAGAGATGCAACACTGAGCACACCAAAACGGACCCCCTTATTACCTCGGCTGCGCCGAGAAATTCTGTCCATAAACGCAATTAACAGAATCTGGAACAAAAAGCAGCCTCTGGGAGTTCAACCCTCACTGGAAACAAATTTGTCTTACTGCCGGCAATGCGGATCAAACTCTGACTTGGTATTGTATTGTATTGTATCTGTGGTACAGGGACTGAACAGCCCGTATTTGTGGGCTTGGTACCCCGTACTCCCCAAGCACACCTATTAGAACTTCCCGAAGGACACGTTCAAACGCTTTCTCCAAGTCCACGAAACACATGTAAACTGGTTGGAAAAACTCCCATGCACCCTTGACGACCCTGTCGAGCTTGTCTACTGTTCTACGGCCGGGACGAAAACAGCATTGCTCCCCCTAAATCTGCTCCTGACTGACCTTCCTCTCCAGCACCCCTGAATCGACCTTACCAGGGAGGCCAAGGGTTAATTCCTCTGTAATTGGAACACACCCTTTGGTCCTCCTTCTTAATTTGGGGGACCACCACCCCAATCTGCCAATCCAGAGGCACTGTACCCGATGTCCACGCAATGTTGTAGAGGCGCGTCAACCATGACAGCCCCACAACATCCACAGGCTTTAACAACTCCAGGCGGATCTCATCCACCCCCAGGGCTTTGCACCAAGGAGTTTGTTAACCACCTAGGTTACTTCAACCCCAGAAACAGGAGAGTCCACTACGGAGTCTTTAGGCTCTGCTTCCTCAATGGAAGGTGGAGGTGATCTGTCTGTTATTCTGTTAAACATTCCCAGAAAACCCTACGTACCATACGTTTGGGTTTGCCAGGTCTTCCCTCAACATCGGAGCCAACTCACTGCCGCCCCTCTCTTCACCCGAGTATCCAAAACATCGGGCCGCAAATCCAATGATATGACTACAAAGTCGATCATCAAACTCCGGCCTAGGGTGCACTTGGCACCAGGACACGGGTGTCCTGTTGTGGCCCCTTCCACAAGTGGTGAGCCCATGGGAAGGAGGACTTTCGTTGGCTTTTTGGCCTGAGCCCGGCAAAGCCCCATGGGTGCAGGCCCAGCCACCAGGACTTGCTCCAGAGGGGGGCCCCGGTGACCCGTGTCTGGGCAAGGGAAAGCGAGATCCAAATATTTTCGTTGTTATATGGAGTCTTATGAGCCGTGCTTTGTCTGGACCCTCGCCTAGGACCTGTTTGCCATGGGTGACTCTACAAAGGGAAAAAGGTCACAGATAATTTAGCTTCTAGGATCATTGGGACATACAAACTCCTCCACCATTGTAAGGTGACGGCTCATGGAGGGGACAACAGCTCCATAATAAAAGAATTTTGACAATATTTACAGTATCATGTTTCCTACCTTGTTAATAATCATTTTAGATAAATGATGTGAGAAATCAGTTCCATGATCTGTATCCTCACATGAATGGTTCATTTTAACACAAAGTACGTTTGTTTTCCGAAGTGTGAATCAAGACGTTTGCCCTTTGCATTAAACAGTGCACAAGAAGTAGCCCGCAGTTTGAAAAAGTTTATGGTGATCCCTGCAGTACGGTGAGACACTATAGCCACTGAATGTTATTATCCTTTCAGGGTCCATACTTGCAGAGTCTCCTGATGAGGTCATCTGGACGCTTGCCTATTCTCTTTGGGAAGTCAACCTTCTCAATGCCATGGAGGACCATTGTGTAGATCTTTATGGGGTCGGATCCAGCAAATGGGGGACTGGAAAGAAAATATACCGTCTATTGATTGCAAATATGCCTTTTCCTAGTAGGCAAATAATATTCAAAATGGTGAAAAATTATCATTTATCAACAAATAGCATGAGACAGCATCATATCTGCGCTAAAGAAATACAGCTGCACATCCTCAGGGATTATGCTGAGAGCCACAAAAAAGATGGATGAATAGTAATTGCATTTGTTGAGATGTTGCATAATCACTGACATATCATGTGGAAATGTGTTTGATATTACCATGGCAATTCTACTTTAGGTGTTTACGCAAAGCTATGGCTAATAAGGTAATGGCGATCCAACATAACCTACTGTTACCAGGATACAATGCGAGTACGCTATGCTATTTTGGTGATTACCATTACTCTTCTTACTATAATACTACCGTATTTTCGCAGTCATAAGGCGCACTTAAAAGTCCCAAATCTTCCCCTAAACTAACACAGCGCCTTGTAAGGCGACTGCGCTCATTATATGGACAAAGTATCACTCGCGACCATCAACCCTTTTACTCATGGGGCGGTTCGGAGTGCATGTTAGCACACCCTGCTGGACAAAGTGTGAGTCATCTATGCTTCAAAGTGACCATGACTATACATTATGTGACTATGGTGTTTGGGTGATGGTGTGGGAGAAAGCTGGACTAAAGGGCAGCTGTCCACAATGTTGTAGTCTGTCTTATCATTTATGTTATTGCAAGCAAGAAACGTCCCAGGTTTAGACAACAGACAAAAAACCCAAAGCTAAAACAGCAAATCTCTCTAAACAGCCATGTGATTTGGCTGAGTCTGAGTGGCTCCCAGAAGGCATTGCTCTAATGGCTCCCAAGAAGCCATTGCTTTATCATTTTGTGTTATTTTTATTTCTTTTTGGTATATTGATGGCATGAGAGATACATGTTTTGTGTTAATCTTATTTCTTTTTTTCATTGTTTGCTTGTATGCTGAGTTTTTTTTTTTTTTGAAACCGTGACTCTAAGGAGTGTGGTGACCAGTGAAGTCCCTCCCCTGACGTAGTCTTGTAGACTATTCCATGATACCTATTATTGGTTAGAGTCATTGTTAATGATAGTGATTGTCAATGGTATCATGGCAACTGTCTTTGAAATGTGGCGATTGCTCATGGTATTGAGGCAAAGTGAATTGCCATGGGCTGAGTCAGCGTGAGCAGCTGAGCTATTGCTATGCTAAAAGCAGCTGAGCTAGCGCCTTGTAAGGCGGCGCGCCCAGTGTGTGCTTCAAAGACAGAAATAGCACCCTCAACAGGTGTTGCGCCCTTTGAGGCAGCGCGTCCTATGACTGCGAAAATACGGTATATACTATACGATAATAAAAAATCTTCCCAAGAGCCATCTCCATTCTAAACTCACACACACACACACACGACCACCCGTACCTTGCAGAACAGCAACGTGATGTGTTTTTATATACCCTATTCAGTATTATTTTCCATTGCACTAACTATTCTCTTATTTATCTAATTTATATATTTATCTGAATTATTGTTGTATTGCACTGGAGAGGGGAGCTCTCTAATCTCGTTGCACACTTGAGTACAATGACAATAAAGGGATTTCTGATTCTTATTCTGATTCTGATGAGCATGACATTTGACTAGATAAATCCAGGGTCAGAATCCTAAAACAATATGAATTAGCAACTGAATCTTGCTCTCTTGACACCATCCATTATACGCCGTTTATCTGTTCGGCTCGTGGAGGCAGCAGTTTCAGGAGGGAAACCAAGAGTTCTCCAGCCACGACTTCCAGCTCAGCTGGAAGGATTCCCAGGCATTCCCAGGCCAGCCGGGAGACATAGTCCCTCCAGCGAATGTCCAGGGTCGTCCTCGGGACCTCCTGCCGGAGGGACATGCCCAAAACACCTCACCAGGGAGGCGTTCAGGATGCATTCTATGCCCAGGCCACCCCATCTGGCTCCTCTCAATGCAGAGAAGTGCTGAGTCCCTCCCGGATGGCAGAGCTTCTCACCCTATCTCTATGGGAGAGCCCGGACACCCAGCAAAGGAAGCTCATTACGACCGCTTGTATCTGAGATCTTGTTCTTTCGGTCACGACCCGCAGCTTGTGGCCGTAGGTGAGGGAGGAACGTAGATAGACCGGTAAATTTGAGAACTTCGCCTTTTGGCTCACCTCCTTCTTCACCACGACAGACCAATACAGCATCCGCATCCCAGCAGACGCTGCACCGATCCGCCTGTCAATCTCACGCTCCAGCCTCCCCTCACTCGTGAACAAGACCCCAAGATACTTGAACTCCTCCACTTGAGGGAGGATCTCTTCCCCGACCTGGACAGGCCACTCCACCCGTTTCCAACTGAGAACCATGGTCTCAGATTAGAGGAGCTCTTTTCATCCCAACCGCTCCAGTGAGAGTTGGAAATAACGGCTTGAAGAAGCCAACAATACCACATCATCTGCAAAAAGCAGAGATGCAATATTTAGGCCACCGAACTGGATCCCCTCCGCCTAGATATTCTGTCCATAAAAGTTATGCACAGAACCGGTGAAGAAGGGAAGCCTTGGTGGAGCCAACCATCACTGGAAACAAATCCGGCTTACTGCCAGCAATGCGGACCAAACTCAGATATCGGTGGTACAGGGACCAAACTGCCCGCATCAGGGGGCTCGGTACCCCGTACTCCCAAAGCACGCTCCACAGATCTCCCCAAAGCACACGGTTGAACGACTTCTCCAAGTCCACAAAACACATGTAGACTGGTTGGGCGAACTCCCATGCACCCTCAAGGACCCTGCCGAGAGTGTAGAGCTGTTCCACTGTTCCACGGCCAGGACGAAAACCGCACTTCTCCTCCTGGATCTGAGATTTGACCTCCCGACGGATCCTCCTCTCCAGTACCCCTGAGTAGACCTTACCAGGGAGGCTGATGAGTGTGATTCCTTAAAAAGGGGGACCACCACCCCGGTCTGCCAATCCAGAGGCACTGTCCCCGATGTCCACGCAATGTTGTAGAGGCGTGTCAACCATGACAGCCCCACAACATCCAGAGCCATTAGGAACTCCTGGCGGATCTCATCCACCCCCGGGGCCTTGCCACCAAGGAGCTTGTTAACAACCTGGGTTACTTCAACCCGAGACATAGGTGAGCCCACCTCGGAGTCCTCAGGTTCTGCTTCCTCAATGGAAGGCGTGTCGGTGTAATTGAGGAGGTCTTCGAAGTATTCTCCTCACCGACTCACAACTTAGTCGAGTCCAGCAGCACCCCATCTCCACTATAAACAGCGTTTATAGTGCACCGCTTCCCTCTCCTGAGACGCCGGATGGTGGACCAGAATTTCCTCAAAGCCGTCTGGAAGTCGTTTTCCAAGGCCTCACCGTACTCCTCCCACGCCCGAGTTTTTGCTTCAGCAATCACCGAAGCCGTATTCCTCTTGACCAGTTGGTACCTGTCAGCTGCCTCCAGAGTCCCACAGGCCAAAAAGGCCTGATAGGATTCCTCCTTCATCCTGACAGCATCCCTTACCACCGGTGTCCACCAGTGGGTTCGGGAGTTGCTGCCACGACAGGAGTCCTTACGTCCACAGCTTCGATCGGCAGCATCTACAATGGACGCACAAAACATGGTCCACTCGGACTCAATGTCCCCCACCTCCACTGGTACGTGGGCAAAATTCTCTTTCTGACAAGGGATTCTGCCGAGAGTTCCCAGCAGATCCTCACAATAGGTTTGTGACTGCTGGGTCGGACCAGCATCTACCCCCGCCATCGGAGCCAACTCACCACCAGGAGATCAGTTGACAACTCTGCACCTCTCTTCACCCGAGTGTCCAAAAGATGCGGCCGCAAAGCCGATGACACAAATTCGATCATCGAACTGCGGCCTAGGGTGTCCTGGTGCCAAGCGCACAAATAGACACCCTTATGTTTTAACATGGTGTTTGTTATGGACAATCCATGACGGGCACAGAAGTCCAGTAACAGAACACCACCCGGGTTCGGATTGGGAGTGCGGGGAAGTTCCTCCCTATCGCACCCTTCCAAGTCTAACTGTCATTACCCACGCGAGCAGTGAAGTCCCCCACCAGAACGAGTGAGTCTCCAGGAGGAGCGCTCTCCAACACACCCTCTAGAGACTCCAAAAAGGGTGGCTACTCTGAACTGCTGTTTGGTGCATAAGCACAAACAACAGTCATGACCCGTCCCCCCGCCTTAAGGTGGAGGGAGGCTACCCTCTCGTCCACCGGGGTGAACCCCAGTGTACAGGCGCCAAGCCGGGGGGAAATAAGTATGTCCAAACCTGCTCTGCGTCTCTCACCTTGGGCAACTCCAGAGTGGAAGAGTGTCCAACCCCTCTCAAGAGGACCGGTACCAGAGTCCAGGCTGTGTGTGGAGGTGAGCCCGACTACGTCTCGTTGTAACTTCTCTGCCTCACACACTAGCTCAGGCTCCTTCCCTGCCAGAGAGGTGACATTCCATGTCCCAATAGCTAGTTTCTGTAGCCGGGGGATTAGAGCGCCAAGTTCCCTTCCTCTTGCCGCTGCCCAGTTAACATTGCACCCAACCCCTTTGGCCCATTCCCACAAGTGGTGAGCCCATGGGAAGGGGGACCCACGTTGCCTTTTAGGGCTGAGCCCGGCCGAGGCCCATGGGTGCAGGCTCGGCCACCAGGCGCTCGGCAATGAGCCCCACATGCAGGACTGGCTCCAGAAGGAGGCCCCGGTGACCCGCGTCCAGGCAAGGGAAAACGAGGTCCAATAATTTTGTTCTTCATAAGGGGTCTGGTGAGTTGTGCTTTGTATGGGCCCTCAGCTAGGATCTCTTTGCCATGGGTGACCCGACCAGGGGCAAAAAGCCCCAGACAACTTAGCTCCTAGGATCATTGGATCATGCAAACCCCTCCTCCACGGTAAGGTGACAGCAGAAAAAAAAGATAGCCAAGGCAGAGGTTGCTCAGGAACTCTTTATGCAGTAAGCAGATGAGACATGTATGCTGCATAATGTAAAGCAAACCACACTGCAAGAGGCCAAAAATACCCCCAAAAAATAAAGAAAAGATTTTTTTTCAAGCAGGCCATTCAAGTTGGAAAAAAACAATGTAGTCAAAGAAGCGTGTAAGTTCTTTCTCTGTAGATGGCTGTGGAAATTGCTTCACTGCCAGAATCTTTGCTTTGAGTGGATAAACAAATCCCCAACCGACAACCAGAGCTGGGCAGTCCGTCCGGGAGGCGAAACGGTCTGGCCCTCTGGCCCAGCCGGATGCCCATTTTTGGAGCCCGTCATTGCCGGAGGGCGAGGAACTGACGGGCAAAAAAGGGTCAAGTGCCCAGCTTTATAACCTGATTTGGCTTGCTGGTGAGGTGACAAGAAATGCATGTGTTAATACACTGAGCTACATCCACCTTTAGAAGTGGACATAAAAAAATGACAGAATATACGATCATGCGTTACGAACACCGAGATGACCAGGCACATCACCATGCAAGGTAGGTAACACTTTAATCTGCAAAGGCGGTGGTACAACCATTTGAAAAAAAACACACCTAATTCATACCCTGTTGTACACCATAGATTCAACGCACAAGTTAAATCACTCACATACTCTGAATATGACAGACCATCAAATTTCTTCCTATAGCAAAGGCCTGAAGACATAGCTGTAGCATAAACATTAAGGACACACTGGGGGCGGGGGGTCAGTTTTGTTCCTCCTGAAGTCAAATACATCTCCATTGCTTTTTGCAGTGTTCAGCCGAAGATTGCTGTTCTCACACCAAGCCGCTAGTCTCTGGACCTCTTCCCTGTAGACTGTCTCATCTCCTTTTGAGAACAGCCTAACGACTGTTGTATCGTCAGCACATTTGACGATGGTGTTGTTTTCATGGGCCGGGCTGCTGTCATAGGTGTAGAGACTGAACAGGTGAGGGCTTAGCACACATCCCTGAGGGGAACCGGTGCACAGCGTTCGGGTTGAGGATGTGTAGGGCCCAAGTATCACATTCTAGGGTTGTTTGGTCAAAAAGTCCTTAATCCAGGTACCTGTGAGGGGCAGGAGGCCAAGAATGTCCAGTTTGTCGATGAGGATGTCTGGGATGATTGAATTGAATGTCGAGCTGTCGTCCAAAAAGAGCATCCTGGCATAGCTGTGCAGTTGTTCCAGGTCGGTCAGCACAACAGCAGTGTTGATGGCATCCTCAGTAGATCTGTTAGTCCGGTATGATAAGATAAAGATGTCCTTAAATAGTCCCACAATGGGGACATTTTCAGTGTTACAGCAGCAAAGATATAGGTCACACAGAGGCGGTGGCGTAATGTAGCCGTTAATGTATAACATTAGCAGCAGACATTCATAAAAAGCATGCAAATCTACACATTATATATGTATATACACAAATCCGCCTGTATATACATACTTACATCCCACAACATATACAAGTGTAAGGAAACACTCCTAATGCCTGTCCATGGTACAGAGGGGAAATAAATAAAAATGCTGCAATGATAAAAATACTGCAATGATAAAAGTACTGTAATGGTAAGAGTACTGAAATGATAGCAAAATACTGCAATGATGGAAAATACTGCAAAGATAAAAGTACTGTAGTGGTAAAAATACTGCAATGATAAAAAAATACTGAAAAAAAAATGCTGCAATGATAGAAAATACTGCAGTTATAAAAGTACTGTCGTGATAAGAATACTGTAATGGTAAACGAAATACAGCATTGGTCAATATTTAAGTACAGTATTGGATAAAGCACAGTATTAGTGTGTATTGCATTCTAGGACTGCACAATTGCACTAATGCCCGCCCGTTTGTAGGCCTGACCTAATGTTCTTGTTAAAAAGTCTGACAGTAGCCAGCAGGAAGGAGCGGCGAAATCTCTCTTTCGTACAGCGAGGGTGTAACAGTCTATCACTGAAGGAGCTGTGGAGTGTTCTAAGAGTGTCATTGAGTGGGTGGGCTGGGTTGTCCAGCATTGATGACAGTTTTGCCGTCATCCTCCTGCCCCCCACTGAGTCCACAGAGTCCAGGGAGCAGCCCAGGACAGAGCTGGCCTTCCTCACTAGTTTGTCCAGTCTCTTTTTGTCCCGGCCCGAGATGCCTCCTGCCCAGGAGACCACTCCATAGAAAATGACCGGTGAAACCACCGAGTCATAGAGGTTTCTGAGGAGTGTCCCCCGAACGCCAAAGGACCTCAGCCTCCTGAGTAGGAAGAGTCTGCTCTGACCCTTCCTATATAGAGCGTCTGTGTTGTCGCTCCAGTCCAGTTTATTGTTCAGATGAACACCCAGGTACTTGTAAGTTGAGACCCTCTCAACGTCTGTTCCCTGGATATTCACTGGTGCAGGTGGAGAGTGCCGGCGCTTGCAGAAATACACCACCAGCTGTTTGGATTTCCCAGCGTTGATTTGGAGGCGGTTCTGCTGACACCAGTCCACAAAACCCTGAGTAACCCCTCTGCAATCCTGATCGTCTCCGTCAGTGATGATGCAGACAATCGCAGAGTCATCAGAGAACTTCTAAAGGTGAGAGGTGGAGGAATTGTATTTGTAGTCCGAGGTGTAGAGGGTGAACAGGAAGGGAGCCAGAACAGTTCCCTGCGGCGCTCCTGTGCTGCAGAGGAGCACGTCAGACACACAGTCCGGTGTTCTCATGTACTGCGGCCGGTTTGTGAGGTAGTCGTGGATCCATGTGATGAGGTGGTCGGCCACTCCCGCCTGCTCCAGCTTGTCTCCCAATAGGGTGGGCTGGATGGTGTTGAAAGCACTGGAGAAATTAAAGAACATGATCCTCACCGTGCTCCCCGCCTTCTCCAGGTGAGAGAGTGATGTGTGGAGCAGGTAGATGATGGCATCATCCACACTGATACCAGGCTGGTATGCGAACTGGAGTGGGTCCATCGAAGAGCTCACCAGGGGATGCAGATGGACGAGGACCATTCTCTCCAGGGTCTTCATCAGATGAGACGTCAGTGCCACTGGTCTGAAGTTGTTGAGCTCCTTTGGATGGGGGGTCTTTGGAACCGGAGTCAGGCAGGATGTTTTCCACAGCTGGGTGACTCTGCCCAGCTTCAGGCTCAGGTTGAACATGTGCTGGACGATTCCACACAGCTGATCTGCGCCGGATTTGAGGAGCTGGGAGCTAATCCCATCGGGACCCGCTGCCTTCCTCGCCTTCATTTTCCTCAGCTGGTTCTTCACCTGAGATGTTGTGAGGAACAAGGCTGAGCAGGGAGAAGTGGTGGTTGTCTGATGTAGCTGGGAACTGGAGCCTGTGGAGAGAGAGAGAGGGGAGAGAAGAGAGGAGAGAGAGGGGGAGAGAAGAGAGGAGAGAGAGGGTCTCGTTCGCAGAGGCAGGAGGGGTTGGTGGGGGCTGCAGCTGGGGAGACTGAGCGGGGGCAGGCATTTGATCAAACTTATTGAAAAATAGGTTCAACTCATTTACTCACTGAAAGCCCCCCCCCCTTCTGGGACTTACCTGGTTGGCCGTGGCCTGAGATGGTCTTCAGGCCCCTCCAGACATCCCTGGCATTGTTCCGCTGCAGTTGTTCCTCCATCCACATCCTGTAGGACTTTTTCCCCTCTCTGATCCTCCTTCTTAGCTGATGTTGCACTCTATTCAGCTGCTCCTTGTCGCCTTACACAAAAGTGCTCTTTTTCTCCTTCAGGAGAGCTTTAATGTCCGGTGTGATCCAGGGTTTGTTGTTGGAAAAACATCTTACTGTCCTGGTGGGAATGGTGTTCTCCATGCAGAAATTAATAAAGTCGGTAATTGTGTCTGTTAGACCATTAATGTCCTCCCCGTGGGCTTCGCTGAATACCTCCCACACAGTTGTGTTGAAACAGTCCTTAAGGCCTCCTCGGCTTCTCCAGACCATCTCTGAACTGTGCGTGTCACAGCTGGCTGCCTGCGGACCAGAGGTTTGTACACAGGCAGGACAGCAACCAAATTGTGGTCAGCTTTGCCCAGCGGGGGGAGGAGCAGTGATGTGTACGCCTCCTTGGTGTTGGCATAGAAAAGGTCCAACATTTTATTGTCTCTGGTGTGGCAGGTTACATATTGTGTGAATGAAGGCAGAGAGGAGGATGGAGAAACATGATTGAAGTCACCAGAGATAAGGAACAAGGCATTTGGGTGCTGTGTTTGTAGCCTGCTCACAGCTGCAGTCATTACGTCACAGGCTGTCTGACTGTTAGCAGAGGGTGGCACGTACGCCGCCACCGCGATCACATGACTAAACTCTCGCAGTAAATAGTACGGACGGATGCTAACAGCTATCACCTCAGTTTCCCGACTGCAAAGTTGATCCTTAACAGTGATGTGCCCTGGGTTACACCATCTATCATTAACAAACACAGGAGTCCAGTGTGGGAGGAAGGCAGTCTCCCGTAGTACTTCATGATTACCAGTGTAAGAGCTACAGGATGGTAGTCATTAAGGTAGGATGTGGGTGACTTTTTGGGGACAGGAATGATATTGGAAGTTTTCAACCAGGAAGAGGTTGTAGATCCTGCAAAAAACATGTGACAGCTGGTGGGTACACTCTCTGAGGACTTTGCCTGGTATTCCGTCGGGGCCAGAGGCTTTTCCGGGGTTTACTACCAGGAGCACACGCCTCACATTGTGTTCCTCTAAAGTGAGTGGGTGGGTGTTGGGGCATGGAGTGCGGGGGTGTGGCGGTCGGGGGAAGTTAAAACAAGCAAAGAAGCAGTTCAGCTCTTCCCCCAGCGATGCACTCAGGTTTACTGGTGGTATGGTAAAGCCTCTGTAGTCGGTGATACTCTGTAGATCCTGCCACACCTCCCGTGGTCTGTTGCCGGCAAGGTGAGACTCTAACCTAATGTGGTCCGCTTTGGCTTGCTTAATGTACTCTGTCGCCTGACATGAACGCGGTGTCACGGGCCCTGAGGAGTGAGCGAACCTAGCTGGACATCCAGGGTTTCGTGTTTGGGGAAGAACGGATGGTCTTGTTCACAGACACACTTTCCATGCAGAACCTGTAGTCCAGTGAATTTGTGTGTAAACTTCAAGCTCCTGATGATCAAAGAGGTCCCAGTCGGTGTGTTGAAAGCAATCCTGGAGTTCACCCATGGTGGTCTCATGCCAGGTTGTAACATTCTTTGTGGTGGGCTGAATTTTCGTCTGAGATGGGTGTACACAAGTGTGAGCAGCAGAGGCAGGTGGTCTGACTGGCCGAGGGGTGGGGATATGGCTCTGTACCCATGCTTGATGTTTGAATAAAGATGATCAAGAGTGTTTTCTCCCCTAATTGGGCACTTAACATGCGGATGGGGCTTTGGGAGTACAGTCTTTATATTGGTCTTATGAAAGTCTCTCGCAACTATATGAACGCCATCAGGTTGTTGCACTCAAAACCAGTGGACAAATCCCTGCAGGTGCTCGCGAGCTGATAAAGGGGAAGGGGAAAATGGAAGCTTCACCCATGTTCACTGCCCCGCAGTGTTGTTTTTGTCGATGACGAAAATATTTCGTCAACGTCCCTTTTCTTTCATGACGATAACGAGACGAGCTAAACGTGGCTCTTTGATGACGAAAAAAATTACGTGCATGAATTTTTGTGGACGAGACGAGACAGGATGAAAATGTTAGTGTGGGGTCCGTCAGACGTTCCAAATTGATGCCATCCCTTCCTATTGTAATCTGCTTTAAGTGAAAAAGGCTACTACAGTTGCCAAATATGTTTAGGTTCTTGGCTTATTTAAGAGCATTGAGCATTGATTCCACTGTCACCTCTTTATCTGTTTGTAATGCATAATCCTTAGTAGTCGATCAGAAAGTCTTTGCTATTGGGTGGAGACCTTGTATGCCTATTTTTAACAAAAACGGACTAAAACGATTTTGAGTTTTTGTCGACTAGATATACGAAAACTAGACAAAAACGTTTTGGGGAATTTCTGTTGACTAAAACTAGACTTAAACCTTTTTGAGTTTTGGTCGACTAAAACTAGACTAACATTATCATGAATAGGAATGACTAAATGTGACGAAAACTAATAAGCATTTTCGTCCAAAAGACGAAGACAAAATCTAAAATGCCTGCCAAAAACAACACTGTTGTCACGTAAAACAGAGTACAACGAGTCCCCTATTAAGACTCGCTCTTAAGTCTATAGAGGAGGACTCTCACCTGGACAAAACCCAGACAAGGCCAGGAGTGAGCTCAATGCCCTCTATGCTCTCTCAACTAATTTGGCGTGACATGAAACCTCCCCTCAAAAAAATTTCCAAAAACATGCAGACTATTTTGAAACACTGTCAGACATTCCACAAAATCTTTCATTTGCGTGCCAAATGAATTTCATTAATTACATTACATTCATCTGTGGTGAATATAGGCTTGTTTATCCTCCAAACATAATTAGATGTGTTCATGAATGCTAAGTAACAGTAAGAAACCACCACACTATAAAAGTAACAAGTCACTCACGCATTCACTCAGTACCAAGAGCAACTGGGGTTTCAGTATTGAACAATCCCACAACCTTCCGATTGAGAGACAACCCCTCTACCACTTGAACCATGCCACCCATTACATATAGGCTGCATATTACAAAAGGCAGATCATGGGACAATCTACAGTACTATCTTACTCGCCAGTTAGAAGTTCAAATATGAGAATTCCTAAAGACCAGCAGTCAGCTCCAAAGTCATGGCCTTTGTTCATGATGACCTCTGGGGCCACATACTCCGGGGTCCCACAGAAAGTCCAGGTCTTCTTTCCAAGACCAATCTTTTTTGCAAACCCAAAGTCTGCCTGTGGAAACCAAACACAGAAAGCTTGTCAGTACTAAATGAATTGAATATCATTTATAATTTTTAATTACTTACCATTTTGACATAACCCTTTGCATCAAGTAGAAGGTTTTCAGGCTTGAGGTCTCTATATATGATACCCATAGCGTGGAGATAATCAAAAGCCTCTAAGACACAACCTATGCAAAATCTAGCCGTAGGTTCATCAAAATAATTCCTTGGAGATAAAGAAAAATCATGTTAACAGGGTCAAATATTATTAAATACTGTATAAACAGCCTTTCACTTGCTTCTTAAATCCTGCAACACAGGCCTTAAACTGCAGGGTCTTTGCCTTGAGTATAGAGCTGCAGTCCCTTCCCGACACATCACATGCTTGATGACTGTCCCTGTGATACTATGGATTGGGTTTGTACAAAAAGTAGACCACAGCGTGTGGGGGAGAACAGGTAGACACTCAGTAGTTGGTCAGGAAAACCAAATTCAGTATTTATAATGCAGGACTAACTTATGATGTAAGACAGTGTCATCTCATCATACATCGAATCACAAAGAAATTAATATATCATAAAAGCTACAAATACAGAAATCCTTGCTTTTTTCCTGTTGTGCTGCAAAATAGACAGAAAATTCTTTTCATTTTTTTATGGTGTATATGACTATAATTACTAATGATAAAATATCAAATGAATACTGTTAAATATTATAAAATAAAGCACTGTAGTTGTGTCGTCATTGTGACCGCTCATATGTTTTGTAAATGAGTGTCATCTAGTCGTATATTTTCTATTCTGATAGACCAGGGGGAAACAAAACGGAAGTAAGTTTGCTTGCATAGATCGTTCTCTTCACCTGTCGTTTCATTCGTCAAACAACCTCACTTTACATGACACTGTCTGTAAGTATTGTTTGGATTTATTAATTAATGATCAGTCTTGGACATTTGGAAGTATTTTGACATGATTTCATAAAGTAATTGCTATGCCAATAGGTTAAGAAGAAATGTAAATGTATGGTTAATCCAATAAAGTACACGTACTGTCAAGCAAAAAGAACATTTATGCGTGTACAGGGGGTGCCGGCACTGGTCACCCCCATTTGACTCTGTGCAGCTCACACCAATATCTGGAAGAGCAAACCAAGGAGCTACAACACCGCCAACAACGGAGAATGTAGTCACATACAGTTTCACCTGCACGACTCAATTCCCGACATTTAATAAACAGAACCCAAAATGACTACTCAAGATGCTACAACCTAACATGAGTCTTAAAATCCCCTTCTCACGCGAGACATTGCACATGCTCCAGCTCAACCCATCCAGTCCAGATATGGCTTTGCCTAGGAGCATCCTGAACGACACCATCAGCAGCCCTCACCACGCATCAATGATAACAGCTGGAATGCTAAACCAAATGGTGAGCTACCCTATTCTCATTACTGAGCTGCAGCCCAATTACTCTCCTTATAACACACACATTACAGACTTTGTTAGGTTCCTAGCCAGACGTGAACTCGTCTCAACTGGCTTAAGACAATTTAATCATAGGACAGAGACCTACAGAGCATGTTGACAGTCCTTTTTGAATACGACAAGCGGACTAGACCTAACTTATTCCGAAGAAATTTATGTCATCAAGTGGCTCAGAAAGGAGTCCACTGAGCATGCAAAACGCATCCAATCTCTTTACCTATCACCCAAAAGAATGCCAAAGGTTGATATGGAACAGGTTGGACAAATGCTACGACTCAGCAGAGGTGGTTGAAAGGGCTGTATTAAAAAACTGGATGTATTTTGATAATTAAACAACAGAGTATTCAAAATTGATTGATCTAAGTAACCTATTAAAGATAAAGATAAAGATGTCCTTTATTAGTCCCACAATGGGGAAATTTGAAGTGTTACAGCAGCAAAGATATAGATCACACAGAGTAGCTGTTAATGTATAACATTAGCAGCAGACATTCATAAAAAGCATGCAAATATACACAGTATAAACGTATCTAGTGTAAGGAAACACTCCTAATGCCTGTCCATTATACAGAGGGGGAAACACTGTAATGATAAAAACTACTGAATGATTGAAAATACTGCAACGATAAAGATATTACAATGATAAAAGTACTGTAATGGTGAGAGTACTGAAATGACAGGAAAGTACTGCAATGATAGAAAATACTGCAATGATAAAAGTACTGTAATAGTAAAAGTACTGCAACGATAGAAAAATACTGCAATGATGAAAGTATTGTAATAGTAAAAGTACCGCAATGATAGGAAATACAGTAATTATAAAAGTACTGCAATGATAAAAGTACTGTAATAGTGAACATCCTGCAGTGGTGGAAATACTACAGTGATAGAAGTATTGTAATAAGAATACTGTAATGGTAAACAAAATACATCATTGGTCGATGTTTAAGTACACCCTTGGCTGAAAGTACAGTAGTCGTTAATATTGCATCCTAGGACTGCACAATTGCACTAATGCCCTCCTGTTTGTAGGCCTGACCCAATGTTCTTGTTAAAAAGTCGGACAGCAGTTGGCAGGAAGGAGCGGCGAAATCTCTCTTTGGTACAGCGAGGGTGTAACAGTCTATCACTGAAGGAGCTGTGGAGTGTTCTCAGAATGTCATTGAGTGGGTGGGCTGGGTTGTCCAGCATTGATGACAGTTTTGCCGTCATCCTCCTGCCCCCCACTGAGTCCACAGAGTCCAGGGAGCAGCCCAGGACAGAGCTGGCCCTCCTCACTAGTTTGTTCAGTCTCTTTTTGTCCCGGCCCGAGATGCCTCCTGCCCAGGAGACCACTCCATAGAAGATGACCGGTGAAACCACCGAGTCATAGAAGTTCCTGAGGAGTGTTCCCCGAACGCCAAAGGACCTCAGCCTCCTGAGTAGGAAGAGTCTGCTCTGACCCTTCCTATAGAGAGCATCTGTGTTGTCGCTCCAGTCCAGTTTATTGTTCAGATGAACACCCTGGTACTTGTAAGTTGAGACCCTCTCAACGTCTGTTCCCTGGATATTCACTGGTGCAGGTGGAGAGTGCCGACGCTTGCGGAAATCCACCACCAGCTCTTTGGATTTCCCAGCGTTGATTTGGAGGCGGTTCTGCTGACACCAGTCCACGAACCCCTGCGTAACCCCTCTGTACTCCCGATCGTCATCGTCAGTGATGAGGCCGACAATCGCAGAGTCATCAGAGAACTTCTGCAGGTGACAGGTTGTGGAATTGTATTTGTAGTCCGAGGTGTAGAGGGTGAACAGGAAGGGAGCCAGCACAGTTCCCTGCGGCGCTCCCGTGCTGCAGAGGAGCACGTCAGACACACAGTCTTGTGTTCTCACGTACTGTGGCCGGTTTGTGAGGTAGTCGTGAATCCATGTGATGAGGTGGTGGGCCACTCCCGCCTGCTCCAGCTTGTCTCCCAATAAGGCGGGCTGGATGGTGTTGAAAGCACTTGAGAAATCAAAGAACATGATCCTCACCGTGCCCCCCGCCTTCTCCAGGTGGAAGAGTGAAGTGTGGAGCAGGTAGATGATGGCATCATCCACACTGATGCCAGGCTGGTATGCAAACTGGAGTGGGTCCATTGAGGAGCTGACCAGGGGGCGCAGATGGACGAGGACCAGTCTCTCCAGGGTCTTCATCAGATGAGACGTCAGCGCCACTGGTCTGAAGTTGTTGAGCTCCTTCGGATGGGGTGTCTTTGGAACCGGAACCAGGCAGGATGTTTTCCACAGCTGGGGGACTCTGCCCAGCTTCAAGCTCAGGTTGAACATGTGCTGGACGATTCCACACAGCTGGTCTACGCAAGATTTGAGGAGCTGGGAGCTGATCCCATCTGGGCCTGCCGCCTTCCTCGCCTTCATCTTCCTCAGCTGGTTCTTCACCTGAGATGTTGTGAGGAACAAAGCTGAGCAGGAGGAAGTGGTGGTTGTCTGATGAGGCTGGGAACTGGAACCTGTGGAGAGAGAGAGGGGCGAGAGAGGGGGAGAGAGGGTCTTGTTCGCAGTGGCAGGAGGGGTGGGTGGGGGCTGCATCAGGGAAGCCTGAGCGGGGTCAGACATTTGATCAAACCTATTGAAAAATAGGTTCAACTCATTTGCCCACTGAAGCCCCCCCCCCCCTTCTGGGTCTTACCTGGTTGTCCGTGGCCTGAGATGGTCTTCAGGCCCCTCCAGACATCCCTGGCATTGTTCCGCTGCAGTTGTTCTTCCATCCGCATCCTGTAGGACTTTTTCCCCTCTCGGATCCTCCTTCTCAGCTGACTCTGCACTCTCTTCAGCTCGTCCTTGTCGCCTGAAACAAAAGCCCTCTTTTTCTCCTTCAGGAGAGCTTTAATGTCCGGTGTGATCCAGGGTTTGTTGTTGGAGAAACATCTTACAGTCCTGGTGGGAATGGTGTTCTCCATGCAGAAGTTAATATAGTCTGTAACTATGTCTGTTAGACCATTAATGTCCTCACCGTGAGCTTCGCTGAATACCTCCCACACAGTTGTGTTGAAACAGTCCTTCAAGACCTCCTCGGCTTCTCCGGACCATCGCTGAACTGTGCGTGTCACAGCTGGCTGCCTGCGGACGAGAGGTTTGTACACAGGCAGGAGAGCAACCAAGTTGTGGTCAACTTTGCCCAGCGGGGGGAGGGGCAGTGACGTGTACGCCTCCTTGGTGTTGGCATAGAAGAGGTCCAATATTTTATTGTCTCTGGTGTGGCAGGTTACATATTGTGTGAATGAAGGCAGAGAGGAGGAAGGAGAAGCATGATTGAAGTCACCAGAGATAAGGAGCAAGGCATTTGGGTGCTGTGTTTGTAGCCTGCTCACAGCTGCATTCAGTACATCACAGGCTGTCTCACCGTTAGCGGAGGGTGGCACGTACGCCGCCACCGCGATCACATGACTGAACTCTCGCGGTAAATAGACCGGACGCATGCTAACAGCTATCATCTCAATGTCCAGACTGCAGAGTTGATCCTTAACAGTTATGTGCCCAGGGTTACACCATCTATCATTAACAAACACAGCCAGCCCTCCCCCTTTTCTCTTACCGCTCTCCAGTGTCCTGTCCGCGCGTAGTATTTGGAAGCCGTCCAATTCCACGACGGCGTCCGGCGTTAGCTCTGTTAGCCACGACTCCGTGAACACCAGCAAGCTAGCCTCCCGGACAATCCTCTCGTGCCGGGTTAGCGCTGTTAGCTCGTCCATTTTGTTAGAGAGGGATCGAACATTCCCCATAATAACGGACGGGGGGACGGGCTGATATCGTCTCCTCCTTGCGTTTAGCCCCCGCACGACATCCCCGTCTCTTCCTCCTCAGCTCGCGGGGGATATCGGGTCTCGCTCCGGGAGCCCATGCGGGGTTAGCACGGAGTGCTAACAGCTGATCTCTTGTGTACACGATCGATCCGTAGCTCCGAGTTTCGTCTCCGGACACGATCGCGCAAAAAACAGCCCCCAACAGCAGTAAAACCACCGCAAGTTGGATGTCCATTGCTGAGGTGAGGTAAAAATAAAATAAAAAAGGGTAAAGGGTAAAAACACACGAAAAAGGCTCAATAGTGAGCCACGCTGCTGTAAACAGGCAGCCACTCGCGCGGCGCCGGAACCTGGAGTTAAATGCCGCCAAAGCAGATGGAACTCTGCCCGGCCTTGCTTATTTTGACACAGCCAGGTGCGTCATTTTGCAACGATTATCATACAGACTGCAAGAAATGCTTATGGTTCAAACTACAACATACTGCAGCAGGTTGATGTTAAAGATACGCTCTGAAATCTGTTGCTACTGTGTTGAATATATGTTTTTTACATAACAATGTTTCTTTGATTCTTTGTCGCTTTGTTTTAAAGTAAGCACTTCTTCCTCATTGTCAGAGGACACAGGTTGTGTGTAGTTATTCCTCTGTCAATGGAGCAATTTTGGTTTGTAGATCTCGAAAATAGATACTACTGCTGCATGGTACCACTCCGCCAACAGGTTGGACAATACAATACAATACTATACAACTTTATTTATACAGCACATTTCACAACAGTTGGAGCTGTAACAAATTGCTTTCCATATGGTGTAATATATATTAACGGGTAATTAGAACACAAATTAAAACACATTAACACATATACAATAGGCATGGATTACTATTTCACTTTAGCCAACTGCCCAAGATGAAAGAAGCTGGATCAAACAACAGTATCTGGGCCCAGTATGAGCCCAGTATCCGACTGAAGCAAGACCAGAAAGAAGCCGCAACGTACTGCAAGTCTGGTGAGCATAACTGCGAGTAAACCAATGGTTAACTCAATGAGTCTAAAAACTACGAACTGTGGGAAGTTTTTGGGTCACTTGAGACTACAAGGGCTCAAAGACGTGATTTTGTACAATCCTGCTTAAAATGTAGCAGATAATGAGGATGATAAAATGCAGAGAAAAATGCCAAAGCATATGCAGAACTGAGACAATTATTGGATGACAAAATTTTATCGCCGGTGATGCGTGAGGCAGTAGATGATGGACGAAAGGCACTGCAAATATTGAACTATTATGCGGGCGCTGGCAGACCGCACATTGTTATCCTCTACACTGCGTTGACATCGCTCCAGAAGTCTTAACAGTGAGCGTCACTGGATATATCATACAGGCGGTGACCACCATCATAGCACTTCGAAATGCCAGTGAGACATTGACGGATTGCTCATGTCAATGGTATAAAAAGGACTGGCCGAATCTTTTTTCAAATATTAAAGATAAAGATAAAGATAAAGATAAAGATGTCCTTTATTAGTCCCACAATGGGGAAATTTGAAGTGTTACAGCAGCAAAGATATAGATCACACAGAGTCGGCGGCGTAATGTAGCCGTTAATGTATAACATTAGCAGCAGACATTCATAAAAAGCATGCAAATATACACAGTATAAACGTATCTAGTGTAAGGAAACACTCCTAATGCCAATATTCAATGTCCTCGTAACTCAAAGTGATGTCGCAATTACTTTTGCTGACTGCAAGACAAAACTATGGAACTAGTGAGTGTTTTAAATGTGGACAAAAAGGACATAAATCTAGAGAGTGTCAACGTAAGCAGTGGTGCAATTTGTGCAAGAAGGCCACACAACGCGACTCAAACTGCAGGTGTAAACAATGGTCGGAAAACGCAAGAAAAGTTAAAGATGACAAGGATTACGCATTCCACATAAATGACAATGATACATGTATACAGGCGGTGGGTGCGCAGTATGGACAAAACAGGTCTGATGGTTGACACGGGCGCCACTTCACACATCATAAGTGATCTGAAGAAGTTCAAAGCGTTCGATGACAGTTTTGAGGTCGAGATACACTGCGTGTAATTGGCTGATGGCACTAGATGCAATGGAGTAGCAGAACACACAGGAGACACGGAGGTGTGCCTGATGGACAACAACGGGTAATGGCACAAAGTAATGCTGAGGTAGGCGCTATACATTTCATCTCTGTGCAGGCAGCTACATCCAGTGGTACAACAGTCATCTTTGAGAGGACATGATGTTCTATACCATTAGGCGAAAACACAACTCCACATTCAGAAACAGAACAGGTTGTATTATTTATATACTGTGAATGGTGACAATGATATGACATGCGATCATGGATCACTGCAATTTTGACAATATTCAAAAGTTGCAAGAAGTTGTTGATGGAATGGTTATTAAGGGTAAACTTGACAAAGCAACATTACAATGTGATGTGTGCACTCAAGGAAAGTTTATCCAAACTAGAAGTAGAGAACCTGATGCGAGAGCTAAAAATGCACTCGACATGATCCACACAGACAACTGACCCTGAGTCAGTTGTCAGTTGTGTATTACATAGCACACTAGAGTGCCGTAGTGCAAGCGACAGAAAAATTCCTGGGGGATACAGCCTCTTATAGGAAGGTCAAATGCATCAGATCTGACAACAGAAGAGAGTTTTTGGGTAAAAACTAGCAAAATTGGAGCTAGGATGGTTTAAGGACGTGTGTATCAGTGCTCCTGCAGACTTTCTGGCCTTTCACGCTTCAAATCAACATTTTCTTTGTTTCTTTGATCCCCACATTTGTGTTTTAACGACTTTAGACTTGAAAGGATCGGACATCGTGACTAATTTTTCTACCCATGGCTGTCATGATCCGCGTGGGGCATGACAGCCTGTTGTTATTGTTTTCGTATGTATGCGGTTTTTGTTATTGTTTTTGTTGTTATTTTCTCTCCGCCTTCCTGCCATGTGCCTTGTCCTGTTTGTTTTGATCAGCCGAGCAGGGGCGTTTCCCCTCAGCACCTTGCCCTCACCAGCCACGCACCTGCCCCTCATCAACGATCACACACCTGCTCCCCATCTGCTCCCCTGATTACCGGACTACTTATGCCTTCCATGCTCTCAACCCAGTGTCGGGTCAATACCGCAAATTACGTACTGCCACGACCACGTTTTGTGCACGTTCATGTTCTCGTTCCTGCTCTGATTCTCGTTCCTGCTCTGATTCTCGTTCCGCTCTCGCTCACGCCCCCGCTCTCGTTCATGCCCTTTATCCTTGTCCCAGTTAGTCGTGTTCACTTTGCCCTGGTTGTTTTGTATCCTGCCCCGTTGTTTGTCCATGTTCGATCCCTTCAATAAATTCCCTTCACGCTACTCACCTCTCTGCCTCCTCGCCTTTTGGGTCCACCTCCTCCTTGCCGGAAGGCGAACCGTGACAGAATGACCCGACCAAGAAAGAAGGACCCAGCGAGGAGCTCGCGGCGGCGTCACGGACACCGCCGCACAGACAACCGCCCTCATCAGCCTGCCGACCAGCCCCTTACCTCGCCTTCGTTTTACGGTAACGCCCTCGACTTCTTACCCGTCATTCCTCCCCACCTTATCATAGATCCCGATTATGACGACAATTTTGACCGCAAGGCCGACTCACCTCCTCACGCATTTTTTTATTATGAGTTAACGGAATGTTTTGAGCACTATGGGGTCGACTCGGGTCACGACCACGATTTTGAGCTCCATGCTACCTCACCCACTGACTTCCTGCTAATTGCCGACCCCGTCAATGATTCCGAGCACTATGCCCCGCACATTTTGGTTGACTCGGATCACGAGGACGATGCCGAGTACATCTACGCCCTGTTAGATGCCCAGCGCAACCCGGGCTCAGTTAGGACCAGTTCCCTTCCTTCCTCCGAGCAATTCCTCCTTTTCGTTCGAGTTCTTCGAGACCACCTCTCACTCTACCTCGCGCGCCTCACGCCCCAAGTCACGTAAGCCACATTCACGCCGCGCACCTCGTCCACCGTCGGTCCCCACGCCTTGTCACGTCCCCCTTGCGTCTCACGGCTCACGATCACCAGCACCAGTAGTCACGGTCCCTCGTGTTCCCCGTTCCCCTGATTCCCTATGGCGGCAGGCTGATAGGGATCAGGGCCCCAGGTTCGGCTGTGCCCGGATCGACTGCTGCGCCCGGCCCGCTGTCACCTCCACGCCTGCAGCAGTGACCAATGCAGCTCCCGCTGCACGGACCCCGCCGCCTCCATGCGAGCCGCAGCCTCCAGAGTCCCGTGCCGACTCCTCAAAGGCGGCCGAGTCCCGTTCCGGCTCCCCGCCAGCTGCTGAGCCCTGTCCCGGCTCCCCGCCAGCTGCTGAGCCCTGTCCCGGCTCCCCGCCAGCTGCTGAGCCCAGTCCCGGCTCCCCGCCAGCTGCTGAGCCCTGTCCCGGCTCCCCGCCAGCTGCTGAGCCCAGTCCCGGCTCCCCGCCAGCTGCTGAGCCCAGTCCCGGCTCCCCGCCAGCTGCTGAGCCCCGTCCCGGGGTCCCAATGGTGATCCCAGCTCCCGATCCAGCGGAGCACGCTGTGCGTCCGCCCCAAGTTCTCGAGCCAGCGGAGCACGGGGTGCGCCAGAACCAAGTTCACGTTCAGGCGGAGCACATCCTGCCTCCGACCCAAGTTCACGTTCGCGCGGAGCCCGTCCGGCGTCCGTCCCTAGTTCACGTTCAGGCGGAGCACGCTGTGCGTCCGTCCCAAGCTCACGTTCAGGCGGAGCACGCTGTGCGTCCGTCCCAAGCTCACGTTCAGGCGGAGCACGTTGTGCGTCCGTCCCAAGTCCACGTTCATGGGGAGCACACCCTGCTTCCGACCCAGGTTCACGTTCAGGCGGAGCACGCTGCGCGTCCGTCCCAAGCTCACGTTCCGGCGGAGCACGTTGTGCGTCCGTCCCAAGCCCATGTTCCGG
This sequence comes from Idiotropiscis lumnitzeri, assembly GCF_059441095.1. NCBI lineage: Eukaryota > Metazoa > Chordata > Actinopteri > Syngnathiformes > Syngnathidae > Idiotropiscis > Idiotropiscis lumnitzeri. Next base: position 19,608,929 of record NC_142399.1, on the reverse strand, counting down.
TGGGGCACGCCTTGCCTCAGCCCCAAGCTCACGTTTTGGCAGAACACGGCCCGCAGCCGTCACTCCCGGTCCCTGCACCCGTGGTGGACGATGAGCAGTCGCCTGCTGTATCGGTCCCAGCGGCGCCTGATGAAGCGCCGCCGCTCCCGGTCCCGGTGCCTGCGATGGACGACGGTCCGCCGCCGCGTCACGCCTCAGCCTCGGCGACGCACGACGACCCACCATCGCACCCCGCTCTGGCCTCGGCAGCATCCGACGACCCGTCGCCACTGCTCGCCTTGGCTCCGGCAGCGCTCGACGACCCACGGTCGCTCCTGGTTTCTGCCTCGGCGGTGGACGGTGACCCACCGCCGCTCCACAGTCTTGTCTCGGCAGGGGTCGACGACCAGCCGCCGCTCCCGGTTCCGGTGCCCGCGATGGACGACGGTCCGCCGCCGCGTCACGCCTCAGTCTCGGCGGCGCACGAGGACTCACCACCGCGCTCCGCTCTGGCCTCGGCAGCATCCGACGACCCGTCGCCACTGCTCGCCTTGGCTCCGGCAGCGCTCGACGACCCACGGCCGCTCCTGGTTTCTGCCTCGGCGGTGGACGGCGACCCACCGCCGCTCCACAGTCTTGTCTCGGCAGGGGTCGACGACCAGCCGCCGCTCCCGGTTCCGGTGCCCGCGATGGACGACGGTCCGCCGCCGCGTCACGCCTCAGTCTCGGCGGCGCACGAGGACTCACCACCGCGCCCCGCTCTGGCCGCGGCAGCATCCGACGACCCGTCGCCACTGCTCGCCTTGGCCCCGGCGGCGCTCGACGGCCCGCGGCCGCTCCTGGTTCCTGCCTCGGCGGTGGACGACAACCCACCGCCGCTCCATGTTCTTGTCTCGGCAGGGATCGACGACCAGCCGTCGCTCCGCGTTCCTGTGTCGGCGGGGTTCAACGATGGGCCGCCGCCCCACGTTCCGGTCTCGGCGGTGTTCGACGACCAGCCGCCGCTCCACGTTCCTGACGCGGCGGGGTTCGACGACCAGCCGACGCCCCACGCTCCTGTCTCGGCGGGGTTCGACGACCAGCCGCCGCTTCACGTTCCTGACTCGGCGGGGTTCGACGACCAGCCGCCGCTTCACGTTCCTGACTCGGCCGGGCTCGACGACCAACCGACGCTCCACGTTCCTGTCTCGGCGACGCTCGACGAACAGCCGCCGCTCCACGTTCCTGTCTCGGCGACGTTCGACAACCGGCCGCCGCGCCACGTTCCTGTCTCAGCGGGGCTCGACGACCAGCCGCCGCCCCACGTTCCGGTCTCGGCGGGGCTCGACGACCAGCCGCCGCTCCACGTTCCGGTCTCGGCGGTGTTCGACGACCAGCCGCTGCTCCACGTTCCTGACTCGGCGGGGTTCGACGACCAGCCACCGCCCCACGTTCCGGTCTCGGCGACGCTCGACGACCAGCCGCCGCTCCACGTTCCCGTCTCGGCGGGGCTCGTCGACCAGCCGCCGCTCCACGTTCCTGACTCGGCGGCGCTCGACGACCAGCCGCCGCCCCACGTTCCGGCCTCGGCGACACTCAACGACTCGCCGCCGCTCCGCGTGTCGGTCCCGGCTGCATCTGGGTCGTCACCCCTCCAAGCTCCTGCCTCTGCTGCTCCCGGGGTTCCCCCGCCGCTTCTCGTCTCAGCCCCGTCAGCCAACGCCATGCGGCGTTCGGGTCTCCCCGGACGCCCGCCTGAAGGGCCACGACTGGACTTATTGGTCTGGCCACCTGCACGCCCGCCGGAATGGCCACTGCGGTTCTTGCAGGGCTGGCCACCCGGACGGCCGCCCGAAGGACCACGAAAGGACTCGCTGGTCTGGCCTCCCGGACATCCGCCAGACCGGCCTCGTATCGGGGTGGTGGTCCCACCTCCCGACCCCTTCCACCCACCCGCGTTTTTGGACATGGGGTTCCTTTTGTTTATTTGTTTTTGGGACGTCTGGAATCCGTCCCTTGAGGGGGGGGTACTGTCATGATCCGCGTGGGGCATGACAGCCTGTTGTTATTGTTTTCGTATGTATGCGGTTTTTGTTATTGTTTTTGTTGTTATTTTCTCTCCTCCTTCCTGCCATGTGCCTTGTCCTGTTTGTTTTGATCAGCCGAGCAGGGGCGTTTCCCCTCAGCACCTTGCCCTCACCAGCCACGCACCTGCTCCTCATCAATGATCACACACCTGCTCCCCATCTGCTCCCCTGATTACCGGACTACTTATGCCTTCCATGCTCTCAACCCAGTGTCGGGTCAATACCGCAAATTACGTACTGCCACGACCACGTTTTGTGCACGTTCATGTTCTCGTTCCTGCTCTGATTCTCGTTCCTGCTCTGATTCTCGTTCCGCTCTCGCTCACGCCCCCGCTCTCGTTCATGCCCTTTATCCTTGTCCCAGTTAGTCGTGTTCACTTTGCCCTGGTTGTTTTGTATCCTGCCCCGTTGTTTGTCCATGTTCGATCCCTTCAATAAATTCCCTTCACGCTACTCACCTCTCTGCCTCCTCGCCTTTTGGGTCCACCTCCTCCTCGCCGGAAGGCGAACCGTGACAATGGCGGAGAAACTCCAGAAGTTTAAGTACAACGCCGCTAGCGATAAGCCCAACCGGCCTATCACGAGGCTACAAGCTGCCGAGACTGATAAAGGAGACTCTCAGAGACTGGCAGTTACGGCGTATGTGGGTGAAGATGTTAAAGTTCAGATATTAACATCTCCATTAAGCGATATAACACAAATCATAGAAGAAGTACTTAAAAATGCTTTGGCTGGGCCTGGGACATCATCAACCTACACAAGATCCGAAAGTATGTAAATGGTCCCTTCAACATCCCCTACTCGCAGAAACTAGAGCTCGGCAGGGTGATCGTTGGCAACATTTGTTTGGGGAGCGCCAATAAGTGGATCAGAGTGAACACAACTGCGCCTGAGCATGGAGATCCAACTGCATTTAAACCCTCTCATACTGGGCACAAATTCTTCCCAAGATCCCAGACAAAACTCAGCATGGCCAAGTGACGAGCGAGGACAATAAACCGCCCCCTTCTTTAAATAACCTCAATTTCATGAAAATAATAAAGCAGGGCATAAAAAAAACAACAAAAAAAACGATGGTAGTAACAGCTGGGTAGTTCCTTTCCCCTTCAACTCACACGGGCTCTTCTCCCGAACAACATGCGCCAAGACGTCAAGTAAAATCTTCTGACAAACCCTGCACTTTCTTCATGGAGAAAATCTTTGAAAATTGGCATGCTAAGATTGCAACGCCGATGATGAAAGGTGGGACCTCGCTCTCTTTGGGGTGTACCACCCAAAAAAGCTGACAATATCCGATTTGTTTTTGATTCAAACGCCCAACATGACAGAGTCGCTGTTGACCATGTCCTCTTGACGGGGCCTGTTCTCAACAATACCTTGCCATAACAGTGGCAGCAGACATTGAACAAATGTTTCACTGTTTCCGATTGCGGGAACAAGACAGGGATTTCTCAGATTATTCCGGTTCCGCGACAATGACCCATCTAAAGATGTTATTGAGCATCACATGAATGCATGTTTTTGGGTACAGTGCAAGTACAGCAGTTGCCATCTGCTGTCTCAGAATTTCTGTTGAAAATGGACCGACTATTGACACAGAGGTGAAACAGTTTATCACTCTTAACCTTTATGTAGATGACCGACTCAAATCCTTATCAACAGTCCAATCTGAGGCTGCACAAGAGTTAAGAGTTAATGGAAGACTTTTCATCCGCCAGTAACCTTAAGGACTTAGATCTCAAGTCTGATACCACTCCAGTGCAGCACAGCCAAGGGCTCAGAAACATTCACCTTCAAAGTTTTTATTGAAGCAAGGCCTTTTACACGACGGGGTAGTCTTGCGCGTTGTGAACAGCATTTATGACCCGCTTGGGTTTGTGGCTCCGGTCACCATCCAAGGGAAGCACATCCTCAAAGAACTTACCCAATGCAACAACGACCATGTTCTATTACCAACAGCGATGAGGGCGCGGTGGACATCTTGGCAACGCTCCATCGAAGCTCTGTGCAATGCAAATTCAAAGGCCATACACAGAAGTCTCCCCCTCAAAAGTGAAGAGAAGAAAGCTCTATATCAGGGGTCTCAAACTCGCGGCCCGCGGGCCATTTGCGGCCCGCGGGATGATCGTTTGCGGCCCCTGCCTTATTATGAAAGTTTAATGTTCGTGCGGCCCGCGAATTTGATATTTACAGTGTTAAGTGCCAGTCTGTAGTTATACAGCTTTAATTACAGTGTAATTAAAGCTTTATAACTACAGAAGTAGGCCTACTCATCCCAGAACTATGGTTTATGCTTAGGATCTCTGCTATTTGACAAGATTTTGATTTGATTGACAGGAGACCCTTGCGCGAACAGGATGTGCAGTCTGACGGAGCTTTGCATCAGCACTAGCACAGACGGGACTAATTATAAAATGTAGGATTACCTGGTCACAGTGGATAAAATTGAACCGCGGATTATTGTTGGGCACATCTTCAGCTTTAAAACGAGGGTAGGATTGTAATTTTTTTTCGATGTTTTAGTAGGGCTTTGATTGATGAATGTTCCACTCATGTTCAGGACAATTCATGTTCAGAAGAAGATTAAAGAACTGTTAATACAGATATTTAACTCATAATTATTATTATTATTATTATTTATTACTGATTAATTTTCTTATTAATTCCTTATTTATTTTCTTATTAATTCCTTATTTATTTTTAAATCTTATTTTGTGTTAAAAAATAAAAATAAAGACATTTGAGAAGATTAGATTTTTTTTTTTTTTTTCTTGCGGAAAACCTGATGCGGCCCAGCCTCACCCAGAGTCTGCCTCTAGTGGCCCCCAGGTAAATTTAGTTTGAGACCCCTGCTCTATATATTTACTGACGCCTCAACAAAGGCAATTGACGCAGTCGCTTACTTTTGGGTGACTTATTAAGATAGAAAGCATTTAGGTTTTGTCATGGGGAAAGCAAAGCCTGAACATACAGTACTTGGCTCGAGGTGCACGCTGCCTTTCTAACTATGGAACTGGCTGACCTCATCGCCGCCGAGCTTCACCTCCAGATTGATGCCTCAAGCTATTGCACAGATAGAAAGGTTGGGTACATACACAATGAAGCACGGAGGTTCTACAGTAAGTATAGGTAAGAAACTGTGTTAAACTGATTAGATCGTATTCCAATGTACAATAATGCAAATATATGGCAACAGACAAAAATCCTGTCGATACGCTGCCCAGGTCTCACACACAACCTGGTTCAGTGGTCCATCTTCTCTCTATCAAAGCATAGAGGCTTCACAAGATCCATGTGCGTTGGAGCTCATCAACCCAAATGAAGACACAGGTTTGGCCTGTCGGTATCCACATCTCACAGCTTCTGAAGTAGCTCTAGTGAGAACAGTGTTGTAGGTAGAAGATGACATCTGTGCTCTAAAGGGCATGCAGCATCACAGACAAGTCATGTGAAGCGGGTCATCATCAGGGCTGTGCTGTAGGACGTGTATGCTGATAAACCTCTTGGCACTTTCAACTAATCCTATCAAAGACCTACCTAGAGCCTTTCGTTGATGTGCTAGGTCTTATAAGAGTTGGCGGTCGCATCCAAAAATATGAAACAACTTTATTCATATAGTGAATTTCACAACAGCTGGAGCTGTAACAAAGCGCTTTCCATCTGGTGTAATATAAATTAGCAGGAAATTAGAACACAAATTAAAACACAAACACATGCAATAGATACCAGAAGAACAGCAGAAAAGCCACAGTCTCATGTTGAGCCAAACGCTAAAGAGAAGAAGTCTTCAAATGACTTTTAAAAATGGACAAAGAGGGGCCTTGCCTAATATTTAATAGAAGCTCATTCCATAGAGAAGAACCAGCAACAGTAAAGGCACGATCCCCCTGAGGCTCCGCCTAGTCCTCCACACCTCCAGCATCATTTGGTCCGCAGGCCTGAGGCAGCTGGCACGTGCATAGGGGTTGAGGAGCTCGGAGAGGTACACTTGGGCGAAGCCAGTTAAAGAGTTGAAGATGAACAAAAGTATCTTGAAGCGAACTCTAAAGTTTACTGGGAGCCAGTTAAGAGAGTCCAAGATTGGGGTTATGTGATCCATCTCCTGAGCTTCAGTTAAAAGAGGAGCAGCAGCATTTAGGACCAGTTGGAGGCGCTTGAGGTAGGACTGGCTGTTAATCTAGCATACATGTAATGAAGGCATGGATCATCTTTTTCACAGTGCTGCAGAGAAGAAAGGGCTTCACTTTAGCCAGTTGCCTAAGATGAAAGAAGCTGGATGGAACAACAACACTGATTTGCAGATCTAATTTAAAATCACTGTCTAATTTAAAACCCAAGTTCGAGACTGTTGGCTTTGGATAAAATGCCAGGGGGCCAAGGACAACAGGGTTGAAAGTCGGAGGGCCACTGGGATCGAACACCATAACCTCTGTCTTCTTTTCGTTAAAATCAAGAAATTAAGTGACATCCAGATTTTATTTCCTCTAGACAGGACAGACATGGTCTCAAAAAGAGAGGGTCATTTTTGCTCAGCGGGACATAGATCTGACTGTCATCTGCATAGCAATGGAAGGAAAATCCATGTTTTTTTACGATGGAATCTAAGGGCAACAAGTACAACAAAAACAGCAAGAAAACAGAACCTAGTGATACACCATATGAGGGGCAGAGTGGGACTTAGAGCAACCTAGGCAAACAAAAAAGGTCCTGTCAGCCAAATAGGATCTAAACTACTGTAGAGTGGTACCAGTAATGCCCAACTGGTGCTGTAAACGAGCTAGAAGAACACGCTGCTCCACCATGTCAAACGCTGCAGTTACAGCTAACGAGACAAGACATGGATAGTCTCCAGTGTCATTTGCCAGGTGGATATCATTAAAACCCGTTGCAGGGATGACTCTAAGATATGCATTTTGAAACCTGATTGGAAAACCTCCATTACATTATGTTCATCCAAGAAAGATCATAACTGCATGTGCATCACTTTTTCCAAAATTTTCGAAATAACAGGCAATCTGGAAATCGGTCTAAAATTTGACAGCACATCAGGGGTTGCACAACAGCATGTTCAAAATGTTGCGGGACTACACCACAGACAATATTTGGGAGAATCCTCCTTAAAGAACTGAGGAGGGACTGCGTCATATGGTGAGCCGGATGGCTAAAGGTGGCAAACCACAGCCTCCAAAGATGACTAGAGATCTCCTCAAAGGAATCCAACCCTGCTGAACAAGGAATGTGGACACGAGTGTCAAATATAGTGTTCGAAACAAGAATTCTAGCTGTAGCGGCCTTGCCCATGTAAAACTGTATTCTCCGGACTATAAGGCACACCTGCATATAAGCTGCAGCAACTCTTTCCGAGAAAAAAAATAAAAATATATAAGCCGCACCAAGCTATAAGCTGCAGTTTTCTATGATGAAAGAAATTTGTTGTTTACTGCATGTACAGAACAATTTTCTACTGTGAATGCACAAAAAGGTGCATAAAAAAGATAGTTAAAACAGTGCCTTTTAACACGTCAACAACTTTGCTATTTAAAACAGAACAGAAGAAAAAAAAAATATTTATTTAGCGTATTTCTGAACTATAGAGCGCCCTACCGGTGAAAGAAAAGTCCCCAGAAAAGCCGCACCGTTGTATTAGCTGAATGGTTCAAAATGTAGGGAAAAAGTAGCGGCTTATAATCCGGAAAATATGGAACAGTTATATTTACATTTTTACATGTTGATTCAGATGAACACGCCCTCCAGACGCCCCCAACTTTTTGACGTTGCTCGCCACAGCCAACAGATGGCGTATACGGCGTGTAGGGACTGTCCGACGGCGGATTGTTGCATTGGCGCCTTTACTTGTCAGCTCAATGAACGTTTACTTCTTTCACGTCCGTGTTTTCAAATTCTCCTCATAATAGTACCGTACTAAAGTGCAGTGAGAATTGTTATCACGTATGTTTGCGGTATTGAACATTCTTGGCTGCTTACTTTTTTTTTTTTTTTTTTTTTACTGGTACCGCAAAGATGTAGGTACACTCAATTCCTCTGAACCCGGAAGTCAGGAGACTGTGCAGCTCATTGCGTCATATCTTCCAGTAACTGTCGCTTATGTGCTGCGTGTTGCAGGCGCGGAAAAGTGCTGTAAGTTCTCGTACTGTTGGTAGTTCGGACTATGCATCCTTTAATAATGTAATCATGGGTGGTGTTTTGAGCACATTTCTGAAAGAGTAAAACTATGAAATGGTGATACATATTAGGTAGCAGATGAGAACTGTAGCCATTTGCGGACTTGTGGCTGCTAATTTCTACTGTTATTTTTGTATAATGTACAATATTACATATGACAAACATATTTTGAATAAGTACAGTATGTGACGTGTTTAAAGGCAGGTGACGGCAGAAATTTTAATGCTTCGTGTTGAGCTGACACTGTGCAGCTTGTTCCGTCATAGCTTGTTCAAACTGTCACTGAATTGTTGCGTGCTGCAGTAGTAAGAGACCACGTTTTCCCGCAAAATCCGCATGCTTGGATTTATTTGTGTCCATGTGTAAGACATTTTTTTCAGCGAATAAAAACCATTAGCTGTCAATACCAATGGTAAGACGGCTGCCATATATAAGTTTCAACATTAGACATGCACACGGGGGCCAAATCAGTATCACACCTATCCGAAACCTCAAAATAGAACAAATCATTGAATAGAAATTTGTGAGCAAATAAAATCAGCCCTAGTTTGTAACTTTTATTTTAGCACACAACTCATGTTACGCATATTCAAGTCAAACTACAATTTGTATAAATATGGACATTGTCCTTTCCTAAATGACGGAAAACATGCCCTTTGATAAAATATTAACATCTTTAGTCACCTGATCTCTGAAATACATGTAAGGGCCTCATTTAAATTAAATTACACCAACGTTTGGACTTCCAGAAAGTGTCTCGTCAGTTGTGAGTGTGATTGTATGTGTTTCAATGTATGCTTCAAACTATAGAAGAACAAGTGCGTGCACCCTTGGTCACGATCGTGAAACTCTAAGAGAAGTGAGAATTGTGTGACGGTGTATACTGAAATACAGAAATAACCACTGGCAACTTAAATATATTTGCAACGGTAGGAATATGTCTGCCTGCGCCCTGATCAAATTCACCAAAATGGCGTTAGACCAGCAGTCCACCTTGTGGTAAGACTTAGTCGAGGTCTCAGCTGACACATTACTTTCAAATTAGCAAACTTGCATATGCGCAGAAATCAGGTTCGGCCGGAATTTTTGCACCATCTGAGATTGTTGTAGACGAGAGGTCGGCAACTGGAACAACTTAAGAGAGCCATTTAGACCCATTTTTCACAGGAAAAAAATCTGCAGAGAGCCGCAAACCCAAAAAATGCAGAAAACACAGCATTTAACATTTTTTTTAACTGCTTTGTATATTACTTGAATAAATCTGTGAACGGCTTCCCGTGCCTGACGATTTCCTGAGCGGCCACAAAACTAGCATATGCCGTTGAATTTGCAGACTTCCAGTTCGTAAAATAATTTTTGCTCCGCTCAGCTTCTTGCATCAGTTCCGAAACAGCTTCTTTTCTCCAGTCTCCATCCATATTTTTTAGCAAAGGCTGTGTGTTTATTGTTGAAATGTCTTGAGACATTTGACTTTTTGTTCTTCGCTAGTTTCTCATTGCATATTTAGCATACTGGTAAACCGGTCTTGTCAGCAGTGAAGGCAAACGACTCGGCCCACGTAACATTAAATGTTCTGTTTTCATCAGACACTTTTCTATTCTTTGATTTATTCATAGTTGACCTACCTAGGCTCGAAAAGAAATTGCCCGCCAGTGGTGTCACACGTAGGGCGGTTGTGAGGCATATTATCAACAATGAAAAATGTAACCCATTTTATTTATTTTTAATATTTATTGATTTATTTATTATCACCACAATATTCAAATTTCAAATTGCATTTTAAAAGCTAACAAACTAAAATAAAATACTTTTTAATTAAATACTCGTTATTCATTTTCCATGGTCACAGGGATTCGCAGCGGAGGGATGAAAGAGCCGCATGCGTCTCCAGAGCTGCGGGTTGCCGACCCGTTGTAGACGAAAATAGAGCCCTTAACGTTCAAACTCAGCACCCTTTGTTTTTTTCACACGCACAGAGATTCTATGCAAAATTGCTTTGGTGAAGAGGTAGTCAACCTGAATGTGACTTGTCCAGCTATATGAAACTGTCTTTACATAGAAGTGTCTTGGATTGAAAAATGCATAGTACTCAGACTCACATGTCACGCAGCATGGTCCACAGCTCTCCTCCAAGACACACCTCCAACAACATGTAGACATGTTTATTGTCGCGGAATGTTCGAAAAAACCTAAAAAGAACCATAATGAGGTTATTATTTGAAATTGATTGTTTGAAATTATCTGTCTATCAGTTCAATTTTAGTATTACATTACTGACCTGGATGCAACAACAAAAAATAAAAACTGAGTGAGCGGAATGTGGGAAAAGTTAAAAGGTAAACCTCACATTTTGGCTGAACTTATCTTTCTGAAAGACTGCTTGCACTGCACAAGGCTTTTGTTCTATAAAGTCATAGTCAAGATAAATATCCGCGCAGTGGTGGGATCCCAGAGAGAGCAGCATTCTGCAGCACACTCCTTAGCAACTCCATAGAGAAGCCAGCCTATGGCGCACATATTCACCTCTGCTTGGAGCATTTCTTTCCATTCTAATGGGCCTACTACGCTCCTTTTCAGTTGTACGAGAGTAACTGTGCTCAAGAGAACTTGTATGCTATATACACAGCACGGAACATATTATGTCCCTTTTTCAAAGTTGGAAAAAAAATAAAAAAACTGTTGGGAAAGGGAGTCACCTGATAATAAATGACGAGTTGGCTTGCTGAAGAATGTTCTTCTCTGAGTAAATATGCTCCTGCTGTCTGGTGTCTACAACATGCTTCTTCTTAATGCATTTCAGAGCAAATGTAGTGTCCTCGTCTTTGAGCTTCACCTGAGACATAGTAGTCAGGGTCAAAGAACACTATTAACTCACAACATAATAGTAAAATCTGTACAGTACATCCATAGGAAGATAATTACAGTAAGCAAATGTGACAGAAACAAGCCACGAGAAATCATAGTATGTGTATTAAAGCTTATATATTTCTATGGACCTTCTGCTTTTCCGCATCGCAGATCGTGCCATCAATTTAAATCATTTATTTTGTATTTATATGTCCTACAACGTTTTTTTAGCGGGGCAGCGTACAGGAGGGTCTCACGCAGCTTCTGACTGAAGGATAAGGGTTGAGACAATGTTATTTAAAAAAAAAAAAAGCTAGCAGGTGGCAGCGAGTACAAGATCAGCTATTAACCACGCAAGGATCATGTTGAAGAAGAAGAGAATGAGAAGTTGTCGAAGTGGGCGTGGTGGAGTCGCATGGTAGAGTAACGTGAGAGCATCGAAGTTGTAGTAGCCGTAGGACAAAGTAAAACAACCCTAGAGGATTGCTTTTTGACAAAAAAGCTTTGACATCCACGCAAGTCATCTGCGATCGAGTTGTTGAGTGTCAAACAACAATGAGGCTTTGTTCGTCGAACAAACAAAAAAAAGCACCTGTCGAGTGACACTCCGAGTGGTTCACGTGGCTCACGGGTCATTTCGCCGGAGACATCGATTGATGAAAACACAAACGATGACGAGTACTGCTGAAAACACTGCCGTTCATATCAATTTACTAAGTAAAATGGATGCAAGGCAATGACCCGTTGAATTAAATTAATTTTATCATATTTTTTTCAAACATAATAAAATAGTATGCTGTCCTTCAAAGTTACTGTGTAGATTATGTAAAGTGTGCTTTATCTTTTTTATAGATTTACTAAAATGACATTTACATGTCTGAGGAAAATTATTCATTCCAGGATTCCCATGTAGCCTCAGCAATGGCTCACACCTCTTAGATGTCCTGTCATGTCATTATCCCCACCACTTATCCTGTACGACCCTGTACAGGAGGGTGTTTGAGCCTATCCCAGGTGACCACAGGCGAAAGGTGCACTACACCCTGAACTGGTCGCCAGCCAGTCACAGGGCAGACATAGACACCGTCACCGAGTGGGAACCGATCCCACGCTGCCCGCACACAAATCAGGCGAATGTATCACTACACCAACAGTGACTTTGGTTTCTCCTCAATGTTTCCACATTCATTCTCAACTTAATTTACAATCTCTGTACAGTGGGCGTGTCAGACGTCTGGACCGGAGAATATGCATAGATGAAAAGTCCATAAATCCCAATCATTCAAAGAGGACTTTTGCAGGAATGGGGGAATATGGCCATAAATAAATAGCAAAATTTCAATTGCATCTCTGTCTGGCATCTAATAATACTACTACTAATAATGCTTTTATGTAGCACTTTGCTGGACACTCCGAAACATTCTACAACGGATATATCATTCATGCGCTCACACATTCAGTTCATTCTGGTGGTGGTATACTACATATGTATCCGGAGTCACTCTGGGGCAGGCTGATGGGAGCATGTCAGCCAGTCTGCACCGACGTCCCCTCCAACCACTACCAAACAGTCACAAAGATCTGCGCATCAGTGTGAGTGGCACAAAAGGTAAGTTGGGTGAATTCTCTTGCTAAAGACACAACTACAGACTGAGCAGGAGTCAAAAAGTTGACCCTCTGGTTACAGAATGACACACTCTGCCTCCTAAGCCATGGCTGCCTAAAATTATGTGATCAACTCTCAAATAGCACCAACTTTCGACACCATCTAAATGTCAAAATTACACTCTGTGAGTTACACAACTAACAACTAAAAATATAACAATGAAATAAAGATGGTTTTTAATAGTACTACAATAGGGAAATTTGCATTGTTACAGCAGCACAGAGATGGCGGTGTAATGTAGCCGTTAATGTATAACATTAGCAGCAAACATTCAGAAAAGCAAACCTATCCGAATACACAGTCTATACGTATATACACAAATCCCCATGTATATACACTTAAATCCCTCAACATATACAAGTGTTAGGAAACACTACTATGGTCTGACCGTAGTACAGAGGAGAAATAAATAAAAATGCTGGAATGAAAAATACTGAACCTCAAAGGACCTCAGCCTCCCAAGTAGGAAGAGTCTGCTTTGACCCTTCCTATAGAGAGCATTTGTGTTGTCGCTCCATTCCCGTTTACTGTTCAGATGAACACCCAGGTACTTGTACGTTGAGACTCTACCAACATCTGTTCCCTGAATATTCACTAGTGCAGGAGGAGAGGGTCGACGCCTGCAGAAGTTCACCGCCATCTCTTTTGATTGACCAGCGTTGATCTGGAGGCGGTTCTGTTGACACCAATCCACAAAACTTTGAATGAGTTCTCGTCTCCATTTGTGATGAGACCAACAATCGCAATCACCGGAGAACTTCTACAGGTCACAAGTAGGGATGTTAAAATAGCAGTCCGAGGTGTAGAGGGTGAAAAGGGAAGGAAGCCAGAACAGTTCCCTGCGGCCCCCCCGTACTGTAGGCTGTCAGACACAGACGTGTGTCCTCACATACTGTGGCCAGTTTGTGAGGTAGTCATGGATCCATCTAATGACATGGTGAGCCACTCCCGCCCACTCCAGCTTGTCTCCTGATAGTGTGGGCCGGATAGTGCTGAAGGCGCTGGAGAACTTGAACATGATTGTCACAGTGCTCCTGGCCTTCTCCAGGTGGGAGAGTGAAGTGTGGAGGAGGTAGATGGCATCATCCACACTGATGACAGGCTGGTATGCGAACTGGAGTGCGTCCATTGAGGAGCTCAACAGGGGGCGCAGGTGGATGAGGACCAATCTTTCCAGTGTCTTCATCAGATGAGACATCAGTGCCACTGGTCTGAAACTGTTGAGCTCTGTCAGATGGAGGATCTTTGGCACCGGGACCAGGCAAAATGTTTTCCACAGCGGGGGGACTCTGCCCAGCTTCAGGCTCAGGTTGAACATGTGCTGGATGATTCCACACAGCTGCTCTGTGCAGGATTTGAGAAGCTGGGAGCTAATGCTATCTTGTCCCGCTGCCTTTCTTGCCTTCATCTTACTCAGCTGGTTCTTCACCTGAGATGTTGTGAGGAACAAAGCTGAGCATGAGGGAGTGGTGACTGTCTGATTAGGCTGGGAGCGGGAGGCTGAGGGGAGGGGGTGTCGTTCACAGTAGGAAGGGTTGATGGGGGCTGCAGCAGGAGAGACTGAGCAGGGGCAGGCATCTGATTGAACAGATTGAAAAATGAGTTCAACTCATTTGCCCAGTGCCGGTCCCCCCACCGCCGTCTGGGTTTTAGGTTGTCGGTGGCCTGAGATGATCTTCAGGCCCCTCCAGACACCCCTGGCATTATTCTGTCGCAGCTGTTCCTCCACCCTCTTCCTGTAGGAACCTTTCCCTTGCACTATCGTGTGCTCCTCCTTATTACCTGACACAAAAGCCCTCTTCTTCTGCTTCAGGAGAGCTTTAATGTCCGGTGTGTGTATCCAGGGTTTTTGTTGTTGGAGAAACACCTTACTGTCCTGGTGGGGATGGTGTTCTCCATGCAGAAATTAATAGTCTGTAACAATGTCATCAGACTATTAATATCCTCCCCGTGGGCTTCGCTGAATACTTCCCACACAGTTGAGCTCAAACCATCCTTCAAGGCCTCTTCGGCCTCTCCAGACCATCTCTGAACTGTGCGCGTCACAACTGTTGCCTGCGGACCAGAGGTTTGTACGCCGGCTGGAGAGCCTCCCGGTTGTGATTAGCTTTGCCCAACAGGCGGAGGGACAGTGATGTTTATGCCTCCTTGGTGTTGGCATAAAAAAGGTCTAGTATGTTATTGTCTCTGGTGTGGCAGGTACCTTTTCAAAGACACCACTCTGAGTATCGATAAATGTAATATTGCCCAAAAGGATTCAACAAAAAATCTCGGTGTTATATTTGACGCAACTATGTCGTTTCAAATGCACATTAAAAATGTTACTAGAACTGCGTTTTTTCATCTGCGTAACATTGCTAAAATTCGCCCAATTCTATCAACTTGTGACGCAGAAATCTTAATCCATGTGTTTGTTACGTCTCGCCTCGACTATTGTAACATTTTGCTCACAAGTCTCCCGATGTCTAGTATTAAAAGTCTGCAGTTAGTTCAAAATGCAGCAGCTAGACTCTTGACTAGGACGAGAAAGTTTGATCATATTACCCCGATACTATCCAATTTGCATTGGCTTCCGGTCCACTTGAGATGTGATTTTAAAGTTCTGCTACTTACCTATAAAATATTGCACGGCTTAGCACCTTCCTATCTCGTTGACCTCGTGGTACCATATGTTCCGTCCCGAAACCTTCGCTCACAAAATGCTGGTCTTTTAGTGATCCCGCGAGCCAAAAAGAAGTCCGCAGGTTCTAGACTCTAGAATCTAGAGCGTTCTCTATTCGGGCACCAATGCTTTGGAATGCACTACCCTCAGGTATTAGAGGCGCCACCTCAGTAGAAATGTTCAAAACACTACTAATGACGCATTTATACTCTTGTGCATTTAGTTGAACTATTTGTTGGCCTGTTTACTGACGCTTTTTTCTCTTTTCTTCCCCCTTTTCCCCCGGCTGGGGGATTAGGTGACGGTGACCCACTAGGAAGTTTAAGGCATTGACCAACTGGGCATGCACCTGTTCCAGTGATGTCGTCTTCCTGCAGCACGACGTTTGATCAATTTATTTATATACTTTAGCGTCTAATTTAATTATTTGTTGGCCTGTTTACTGCCGCTTATTCTCTTTTCTGCCCCCTCTTCCCCTGCTTGGGAAATAGGTGATGGTGACCTGCTTTGAAGATTACGGCACTGACCAACCGGGGAGGGACCTGCTCTGCCGAAGTCGTCTTCATGCAGCGCCTCTTCTGATTTCCTTATATTTCAGCATTTCGTTGAACTACGTGTTGGCCTGTTTACTATTTCTGTTCTTTTTTTTCTGTTCCCAATTCCTCGGCTTGGGAATTAGGTGATGGTGATTCACTTGGAAGTGGCTGTTCTAAATTTGCACCAACTGACCGGTACAAGATTGAACGCTCATCCTCGGATATGCTGCAATGGAGATTACGGCCTTGGATGAGGACCCACTCCACTGAAGTCATCTTCCTGCAGCACTTCATTTGATTGACTCTCACATTATCTCATCTAACATTGTATGTGTCAAATGTTGCCCACTTGGCATCCAAAGCAGCCTGGTCATCCTGGTAGGGGGATTTCCCCCATCTGTGGTCCCTTCTCAAGGTTTCTCACTTTTCCCCCAATGGGGTTTTGAGTTTTTCCTTGCCCTCCTGGGGGTTAAGATCAGTGGATGTCGATTGTGGTTGTGTAAAGCCCTTTGAGACTGTCTGTGATTAAGGGCTATACGAATAAAATTGACTTGACTTGACGTGACATATTGTGTGAATTAGGGCAGAGAGGGGGAAGGAGCAGGGCATATGGGCGCTGTGTTTGTAGCCTGCTCACAGCTCCCGTCAAGATGTCACAGGCTGTATCACTGTTAGCAGAGGGGGTGACGTACACCGTCACCGGGATCACATTTACACTTCCGGAGCTGCATGAGTGGCAGTTCGATTCAGCAGCTCCGGCTCACCGTTGAGCCTTTTTTGTTTGTTTTTACCTTGTTTTACCTCATTTATTTAAGATGAGATAAAGATGTCCTTTAATAGTCCCACAATGGGGAAATTTGCAGTGTTACAGCAGCAAAGATATAGATCACACAGAGGCGGCGGCGTAATGTAGCCGTTAATGTATAACATTAGCAGCAAACATTCATTTCAACTCATTGCAGCAAGGGATCTCCAACTTGTGGTAGTTTTGCTGCTGCTGGCTATCTTTTGCGCGACTGTGTCCTGAGACGTAACTCAGAGGTACGGATCCATTGATTACAGCCGCGATCAGCTGTCATGCGGGGGCTAAACGCCAGGAGGAGAGGATACCACCCCCGTCCTCCGGTCTGTTATTATGGGGAATGTTCGATCCCTTCACAATAAGATGGATGAGCTTACGGGTCTAACCCGGCATGAGAGGGACTATCGGGAGTCTAGTCTGCTGAAGTTCACGGAGTTCTGGCTCACAGAGCTAACGCTGGATGCCGTCATAGAATTGGACGGCTTCCAAATCCTACGTGTGGACAGCACGCTGGAGAGTGCTAAGAAGAAAGGGGGAGGACTGGCTGTGTTTGTGAATGATAGCTGGTGTAACCCTGGGCACATCACTAGTAAGGAGCAGCTCTGCAGTAGGGACATTGAGCTGTTACCTATTAGCCTAGAAATTGTGACACTCCAGTTTTTGCTATCTTGTAATTTAGGAGGTGTTGCTGCTTTCATTGACAAAATGTCACATGAACCAGCTCAAAAGTACCCAGAAGATATCACGTTGGTGAAGATATTGTTCTACTATACATTATAAATTAAATTGGACAAAGGGCTTGAGGAGATCGGCTTGACCTGACAGACATGGAAAGTAGGGTGAATCCCAAGAGAAGCAGGGAGTTCTAGACGGGGAGCACACGGGTTCACCAGGGCAACAATCTTAGAGGGACCAATGTACCTGGGTCCCAGCTTCATGCACTCAACCTTAAGAGGAAGTTTATGCGAACTAAGCCAAACCATTTGGCCGACCCTGTTGTGAGTGGCAGCAGTGCAACGGCAATTGGCCTGCACCTGTGACCTTGTAGTTGTACGGGGCAGGGCAGAACGTACCAACGTCCAAACCCCGTCACACTTATGCAGGTGGCTCGCAACAGAAGGAACAGCGCCAGTCTCCCTCTTGTGACGGAAACAACAGCGGTTGATAGCTCAAGGAACATTAAAACAGAGACATAACCAGGAGTGCACTAGGCAGTGTATTGTCAGCATTTTCAACCCAACCAATGTGGTAGCTCTAGGAGGCTGGGTTTACATGGGCAGCATAAGGTGGATTCCATCTCCTGATTGGCATGCATGAGTTGCCTATTAGTCTGTGGATGTTAACAAGAAGGTTACCTCCAATCCCCAGTCAAGCACAAAAGTACCTCCAGACTTGTGAAGCGAACTGGGGGCCTCTATCAGACACAATGCCTGGTGGAATATGTTGCAAACGAAAATCATTGTTTAATAATAATTAAGCTGTCTCATTAGCTGATGGAAGTTCTGGCAATATAAGGAAGAGGGCAACCTTAGAAAATCTATCTACAATGGTAAGAATGACTGTGTATGCTCCCGAAAGAGGTAGGCCCGTGACAAAATCCACAGCTATGTGCGACCAGGGAAGTCCAGGTACTGGGAGTGGACGCTGCAGGCCAGAACTGGGCCTGGTGGAATGCTTACTCCGTGTGCACACGGTACCAGGAGAAAGAAATTCTCTTGTGTCTTCCTCCGTGGAAGGCCTCCAGAAGCGTTGATGGCGAAATGCCTATGTGCGGCGGATTCGGGGGTGACGACAAAGTTGAGTGTCCCCATCAAGCATGTGGGAATGGAAAGAGGGGGGAGCAAGCAAGCTTTGTTTTCCTGCTTCCAGCTGCCTCCTTTTTCCTTTCTTTTTCTCTTAACTAATGTGCAAACAAGTGAAGTTCCTTACACCTGCTGAACGCGTGAGACTCTGCTGACCAGACATAATTACCGATTTTGCAATTAATTTGGGCTTCAGTTTGGTGCATACGAAATTGTAGTAAACACTAGCAAACTGCGCATTTTTATATGGTCCGCCAATATATTATAATATATTCAATCAAGTCATCATTACACCTTTTCACGCTCATCTATTAGACATAGTATTTCTCCCTTACCTCCCATTCATTTCTGATTTTTGTTTTTTTTTCTTCATTGATTTAGGCCTGCCGTAGAAAAGGATTTTGTAGTCCCATGTCTTTTTCAATAGCAAAAGTTAATAATCATTGTTCATAGACAGAGGCCATGTATGAATTGTATGTATGTCAAAGTATTAATCTCTATTTTGGCAAAAGAACTCCCAATTTAGTTCACTGTAAACCCCTTGATAGTTCAAGACTGATTTAATGAGTTTTTTTGGTCAATTAGGGACCCCATCAATAATACAACAGGATGAATGGAACGGAATAATTGATGTCAGCTCTGACAACTCCAACAGTAGCGCAGCTCACTCGCTCTCGCAAATTCGCTGGCCTGCGCTCGTTTGTGAAATAAACCCACTTCCGCACAAAGATACAGCAGTTGTAACAGGATTTACGCCGGTCACAAAAATGGAGATCCTAATTCGTACATCGGAAAATAATGAAGGTTATAGAGAATTGATTATTTCAAAACACCCGTGAGGTGATAAGTAAGAAAACTATGTACCCTGATGAGGCATTGCAAATAAATAACCATGTGAGATTTCAGTAAAACACAGTTTACCAGCTCCACTCGTCCAAATCCTCCCGTGCCCAGTGTTGCCATCACCTCCAACTGTTGGAAAGGCTTATTATGCGGTAATGGTACAATCCTCTCCTTTAACCTTCTCAGCTCTTGGGCTTCTGCAGAATCAACCTGTGGTGAATGTGGCCTGAGACAGGAATATGAATATGAGGAATATGACTAGGAATATGAGGTTATATTTAGTATTTTCCTGTTTGTATTGAAGCATTAAAATCCTTGGGAAGGATTAGAATGAATGCGTTATACTGCCCAGGAGCAGGAATATTAATTCTCTCAGCTCGTTAGCCTTTGCATGTATGATGTCCTCTTGCACTCACATGGCATTCCTTCTTTCATCACTCCTGGAAAGTTCTTCTACATAATCCTTCAGGTAAGCCTGAAGCTCCTCATATGTTCCCACCATCTGATTAAAGTTGCTGGAGAGAGAATGAAAATGCTCATACAAGAGTTTACATGTACATCATGTGTTCCAAGATCAACCAATTTCTAGCCGCAGGCTGTAACATTTCAAGCCATTGAATTAATTTACACCCTCTATAGTTTTTAGCCATTTTAATACTTTAAGGGAACAGTTTTGGTTAGCTGTGTGCAAAGCAAATTTTGATGGAATAACTTTGCTCTACTGCCAAGGAAATTTGAACATGAAAAAAATGATGGACAATCAAACTTTATTGGAATTTGTTGTCTTGTCTGTATTATCTTGTTAAAGGACACACATTGATGACATAAAATGAATAACATACTGAAGATTTAGGACTGTAGGCAACTTTGTAAACCCCTGATATTCAGCCCACTCCAATAATTCAACAGAGACAGGCAGAATTGTTATGCCCCTCAATCTTGTCATACATTGCTGTATGAATGTTAGTCATATGAAGCATTTTTATCTGCTTCAGATGGTGAAAAAAAAAGGAGTGGCAAAATTTTAGGGTGTGATTAAAAAAACGTGTGGAAAATGAAAGCATTGACTCACTCTCTGTCCACCACCAAACACTGCGTGTCATTCTCATTGCAGATGATGTTGGCTGAGCGGAGATCTTCGCTGGAAACATATCAACAAATTTGGATTATATTATGTAGTTATACATACGTAAACCCAGATTAACTGAAAGGCCAACAAAGCTCATGCTTCAACCTACTTTTACTTTAATTAAGACAACATGATTTGTGAGTAAATGGCCTATTATGAAAATAAATCCAAACAAATTTAAAAAAAAAATAACTAAACAACGGCGACGGAAGCAGACATGCTAACCAGTAGTCCGTCCATAAAGTTGTTTTGGTTAGAAATGCAGAAAAAGGAAATATGTTCACAAACCTGATGAGTGCTTTCTCTCCAAAGTAGTCCCCAACTCCTAGCGTCTTGATTTCCTGAGGCTCAGCAAAATCTTCTGTGGTTTGTGTCACAATCACCTACAGATAGCCAACATAACAGTTTCCAAATCAGTTGGTCAGCGGGTGCAAAAACAAACATTTTCAGTGTTTGGGTTGCTCACGCTCAAATGGCTTTCAGGGTCTGGTTTTGAATTCTTGATGAAGGAAAATGACGGAAAACCTATTTGAATCAGTTTTTTTTATAAATGGAGAAGCTTCAGACATCATTTGGAGTTAGTTTTTATCCAATTGGGATTTTAAACTATTAAAACACACACGCACATCACGCTGGACTTCTTTATATGAAACAGTTTATTTTCTATTCTACTGAACATACAGGTTAAACAAGATCTTATACTAAACAAAAAGCACAAAAGGTGAGTAGGAGTAAAAATTTAAAACGTAAGTAATTGCTGGGGCGAACAAGAAGTGTTTGTATGAATGGCGAATAATGCGGGTGGTGGAGCGTACAAAGCCCAGATTATTCACCCAGATGATGATGAAGAGTCACAATGAATTTCTTCATCTTTGAAGCACCAAAGGAACAAACTGAAGAAAGGTACAAGCAACAGTCAAAGTGTCAAATGAAAAATAAGACATTGGGCTTCTCCTTGTTCAGAATGAGGGTAGACGGTTGAGATCAGGTGAAGTTGCTCTCAGAAAAGGGTTCCACGGCGCGTCTACGGCTGCTTCAGATTTGCTTGAGTGCTTTCAGGAACCTGTCACTTCACAATGGCTGATCGTCTGAGCAGTTAGCCCAGTGACCCCAAAGCACTCATGAAAAAAATAAGACGAACAACTACAACACCGTTTTGATAGGTGTTGAATGCAAAGAAAAATGAAAAATTTGGGGCAGTGACTTTGAAAATGCACACCCAGAAAGCTGTCTGTAGCTTGTGTTCTAAAAAGGGGTGGCAGAGGCTAAAAGAGTTTGGGTGTGTGTCTTTGGTCTCATAGCTATTACACATTCAACAATAGATGTGTGAGGATAAAATCTATTGATGAAATGGGTAAAGCACAACTAGAGAAATATAGAAAATGCTGATAAATTGTATTTATCTTTCTGAAAGTGCTAAAAGCACCTTGCATAATTATACCATCCATCCATCCATTATCCGCCGCTTATCCGGGGTCGGGTCGCGGAGGCAGCAGCTTCAGCAGGGAAGCCCAGACTTCCCGCTCCCCAGCCACATCTTCCAGCTCTGCCGGAGGGATGCCCAGGCGTTCCCAGGCCAGCCGGGAGACAGTCTCTCCAGCGTGTCCTGGGTCGTCCTCTGGGGTCCTGCCGGTGGGACATGCCTGGAACACCTCACCAGGGAGGCGTCCAGGAGGCATCCTAATCAGATGCCCGAGCCACCTCATCTGGCTCCTCTCTACGCAGAGGAGCAGCGGCTCGACACTGAGTCCCTCCCGGATGGCCGAGCTTCTCACCCTATCTCTAAGGGAGAGCCCAGACACCCTGCGGAAGAAACTAATTTCGGCTTCTTGTATCCGAGATCTTGTTCTTTCGGTCACGACCCACAGCCCGTGACCATAGGTGAGGGTAGGAACGTAGATCGACCGGTAAATCGAGAGCTTCGCCTTTTGGCTCAGCTCCCTCTTCACCACGACAGACCGATACAGCGTTCGCCCTATACCATCCATTCAACCATTATCTGTACCACTTCTCGTCACAAGCACCGCGGGGGGGTGCTGGAGCCAATTCCCAGCGATCTTTGGGCAGTAGGCGGGGTACACCCTGAACTGATTGCCAGCCAATCGCAGGGCACACATAGACGAACAACCATCTGCGCTCATACTCATACCGAGGGCCAATTTAGAGTGTCCACTCACCCTGCCATGCATGTCTTTGGAACATGGGAGGACACCGGAGTACCCATACAGGCACGGGGAGTACATGCAAACTCCACACGGAAAGGCGGAATCGAACACACGACCTCTGCACTGTGAGGCCATCATGCTGCATACTTTTGGCAAATTTCATTCCCATTGGGACAATTGCTCTGTTTTCCATATTTTAGACCACCAGATGTTTGCGGTGGTTGTGATGGAGTGGCCCGCCAGGTGCTGCAGGGGGACTGCTGCCACCAAACTAAAAAGTGCACATTTGCACACGCACGGAGCACAAACCTGTTTTCCATATGTCCTGCTCAACGTTCGTTCTTTCCGCATATATTTCGTTGGTCAGCCATCGGGGTGGTCTTGGGCGCACACTAGATCACTGTTAAACCATCTTCCATGCCATAGTCCTTGTGTTCCACGAACATTTCTACATTATCTGTCTATCATTCACAACTCTCCACTGAGCGACGCTGTTGCTTTCGGGTTTTGTACTGTCAAGCCGCGTATGATGTCATTGGGACTTCATGGCAAAATACCGGGTTTTAAAATCAAATAATTTCTTGTTATTCTGAGCAATCTAAGGGCACAGTGTTATGACTGGTCCAATGACTATATCCATCCATACATTCTCTGTCGCGGGTTGGGTCGCGGGGGCAGCAGCTTCTGCAGGGAAGCCCAGAAATCCCTCTCCCCAGCCACATCTTCTAGCTCTTCCTGAGGGATCCGTGGCTTTCCCAGAACAGATGATAGAAGAAGGTGAAAAGACTTCCACCAAAAAGTGTCAGATAAATAACAACCTGAAACTCTCTGTTTGAGAAATAAGAGCTAACGAGTTTACAAATAAGAGACAATGTGAATTTCATAGAGAAGAAAACAGTTGTTTTTAGAATTTATTGGTTTACGAAATGGCCCCAGGTGTTTAAAAGGTGGCCATCCTCTATCTTTAAGTGAATGTGAGCCAGGGCTTGCCAGAGAGAAGAGCAACAATTTTTGCATGTAAGAAACATTATTTTGAATTTATATAAAAATACTGTAAATTGGAAAACTCCTACATCCTTCGGATATGCCATATTATTATTGAGGGCCAATCTGAACCCCCACTTTGGTGTTTCTTGGCCGACTCATCATATTGAGTGGCTCGTATAACCCAGAAGTCTTTCTGTTATTAAAGATTATTTCATTAAATGCTCGTTATTCCAGGAAACTTGAAGATAGTCTTACTTTAAAATGCATAGATTTCTGGTAAATTGTGTACAAAAGTAGTGTGCACAGGAAAAACACAGACCAATCATGTGGTCATAGGTACTGTACTCTGTGAACAAACTCAGCTGCCGGCAATTTAGAGCTGCTTTGCATGTGGAGTGAATGGGTACAAGAGTGCCAACACTTCACAAAGTGATCCCTGAACATTGAACTCATTCTCCACTCCTGCAATGCATTTTTCCATAGACGGCCAGGCCATCTACAGTTTTACAGCCGAGGTGTACCAAGTTAAGTTGAAGACAAGAATGATGATCCACTTTTACCACTATTCACACTCATGCAGGCATTTGGCATGGATATAAAGTCTTCCACAAGAAATTGTATGACCTTAACTAAGCAGCGTAAGCTCACTAATTCACTACCTACTGCTGCTACCTTGTACCCAAACTTTATATACACCCTCAGGCTGCCGGTAAAAAAACATGTCATCCACTCAAAAGAAAGTCAACATGGCTGTCTGTTGTATCAACAAAAGTATAACTGAAGCTTCTGTTGTATTTATTCATGTTAGTGGTTATACATTTTGCAATCATGTAGGTTTCACATAACGGGCAAAATCCTTAAAACTCCATGATTGTAGTTTTAACATGACAGGCAAAATCCTTAAAACTCCATGATTGCTTTATGACAATGCAACCTAATGGATTTTAATCGGAATCCCTCAATTCCTCTTCAGATCAGAATGTGCAAATGCCTCTTTTCATCAGGTGAATTACTACCCCACCTTCCCAACTAGAGAGTCTGTAGAGACGTTTGAAAAGATAAGAGAGACCCTTCTATCCGAGGTAAAGAAAAGGGAAAATGAGGACACAGTTGCAGCCATGATGGAGAAAACCTTTGCACATAGAAGGGAAGAAGTTGTCCGAGATGCACCCATGATTGCTTATTTCAAAACACGATGGCCAGCTCTCTTCTGAGCATGTGAGGTAAGTAATTAAATGCAGAGCACTGGTTGCAAATGTTATAGTCAAAAAAGTAGTTGTGAAAAAATTTTGCAATCTACAACAACCATTTGACATTGTGCTATTGCTTGTGATAATCAAGCACTTTAAGTGTCCATACTCTATCTCTTAAATTTCTAAGTTTGTCTTCTTTTCAAAAAAATGTTCACTACAAGCATTGTTGCTCCTTTTTAACTGAAATTTCGTTTTACTTCCTTAATATTTTTTCTTTGAAAATGGAAAAATATTTGTACATAAAGGATAGGATCAAATTAAAATTGTATTTGCCCCTCCCAATTAAGACTAAAATTCTCGTAATACCGTAATTTTAGTCATTTTTTATTGTTATCAAAACATTGTTTGTCTTGTTTTTATCAAAACATTACATTTTAGTCTAAAAACAAATGGTTTAATTGGATTTATCATCACAGTGTCAGAATGTCTTTAATGTTAACTAACTCACAATTTAAAGACAGTTTGTGGCTTTTCGCCTTCCATTTTTCTCCTCTCGTTAATGGGAGGGGGTGGCAGTGGATTCAGGAGGAAACCAGTTGAGAGTGAGGAATGACATTTAAGAAACAGGCCACAGTTTGACACAAACCCGGGCTCTAACCAGTAATTTAAAAAAACAAAAGTTAGCCATGAGTGTTAGGACACGTTTCGTCATATAGTTTGTGGTCAGAATAAAAACTTATCCCGGGATTCACCTGATTAGTCAAATGCTGCTTGTTTCCCAAAAGCATAGCTCGGGTCTGAGTGTTTGTTTAACTTAATTTCTTGTTTGGTGTCAATTGCAGTTATCGTGCACGTTCATATTTGGATTACGATCAATGCCATTAAACCGTGAGGTTGAATGTACAATAAGAGTTTTTCATTAAAATATCTGTTCACTGTTTCAAGATTTGATTTGGTGAACGATTAATATTTTACTTTCATTTGTTCATTAATGATTGGACTTGTGTTTGTGCTAAGGTAACTGTAGACTTCAAGAGGATCACAACAGTTAGTCTGCTGTCGAAGTTCTTCTCTGGACTTAAAGGTCGCTCACATGACTTGATAAGGGTTTTTACAAGAAAGGTGACGCTCAAGAAAGAAAGATTAGGAGCATATCCCATATCCCAGGTCATGGAAAATGCAACTTGAATAAAAATATTTGAACCTTTTAAGAGAAGAAATTAAATTCCATACAAATAAATCTCTGATAAATTAATATTAAATGAAAGCTACATATTTTACTCAATCCTCTAATCTTAAATTTGGGTTGAAGTTATGATACAGTAAAGTGACTTATCAATACCTATGCATGTGTTGCGATATCTACCCTTATGATTAATTATATATATATATATATATATATATATATACACACCGTATTTTTACGGCCAAAAGACGCACCGTATCAAAGGGCGCAGTACCAGTTGAGGGTGCTATTTCTGTATTTAATACATAGATAGAACGCACCGTATCATTGGGCGCAAACAGAACCGAGCAGTGGCGCTGGCTGCTCAGTCGCGCTAGCGTGTTTTTAAAATGGCAGCGGGAGTTCGGTGGTACTTTATTTTAGCTTTTAACAACGGGCTGAAGTTGTCCTCATCCAAAAATGCACCAAGTCCTTGTCTTCTGTATCCAAGATAAACAGCTGGACACGTTCTCCACCAAACACGAGAGTCATTATCAGTCTGCCTCGCCGTCTCGTTGCCGCGCAGCCCCTCAGATGGGATGCCGACACAATGCCGGTGTGAGCAAGTCACTAATCAACAAACGATGTGCGGTCACGGTGTTACATCAAAACTAAAACTATCACCCCAAATCAACTGAATAGCATAAGAGTGTAGGCCCAGCAAAATTCCGCCTCCCAGCCTACCATACAATACCTTAGTTTACATGCATGCACACTAAAACAGAAGATAGCGTGGCTAGCTGTTTTTAAAAAGGCAACAGGAGCAAAACTGAGTTTGGTTGTATTTTATTGAACTATTTAACAATGTACTCATGTCATTATTAATCAGTCATCATCCACAAATCCATCAAAATCGTCTTCTGTATCAGAAATAAACAGCTGGGCAAGTTCTCCCACAAACACACCAGGTTCCCTCTCGTCATTGTCAGATTCCCCGTGTCGCTGCTCAAGATGCCGGCTTTTGCGAAAGCCCAAACAACAGAGCTAGCAGACACGTTTGCCCATATAGGGCCATTGGGGGCTGCTTTGCACTGGGGGCGTGCCTTTGCGTTGTCATTTACACCCATCTCTCCTCTCACGTTCGCCTGCTGTCGTTAGCCACGCCCACCTTCTCTCTATATAAGCAGTGCGCGCGGGCAGTTAATGTTCGCAGTCAGCCCAGCGGTGCACTTGGTGCATTTGGTCCACATAATGGGCGCTCCGCCTCAAAAGGCGCCCTGGCTTTTTTGGACGAGTTTCAGGACTTTAAAGTGCGCCTTATGGCTGCGAAAATTCGGTATATACATATATATATATATATATATACATACATATATATATATATGAAAATATGTTAAATGTCAACTGTTTGGTTTAGTTAAAATGTTGCTCATTGCTCTTTTTTTCACATTGTCCTCACATTAACTTTGCATTCAGTTGCAAGGGTTCGCTCTGCACATAACATTTTATATATAATAGCTTTTTTGTCACTGAGAACCTGAAAGGCAGCAACAATTGAACAATTTTGAAAAATGTTCTGTTTAAATTATCAAAAGGACTTAAGACTAAAGTGTTCCCCAGATGCGTGTGGGAATGTTCGGGGGCATTGAATGATTTTTGTTGGGTTTGCTTGTTGCTCATTTTAGTCATCCCAGAGAACATGACAGTTTTTTTTAATTCCATAAGTATTAATCATTTGAAATGTAAATGAAAGTTTAATGAAACTGAAATTTAGTACACAAAAAATAGCACTAATTCTAATGGAAAACGCTTTGTTACAGCTTCGGCTGTTGTGAAATGCGCCATATAAATGAAGTTGTATAGTATTGTATTTTTTGTTTGTCTTGTCTGTGAATTACAGTACTAGTGAAAATCCAGTCTGTTTTGTTTTCTTTTACAAACTTGACACCAATCAGGGTAATGTAATGAGAAAAGTGTTCAATGTAAACGTTCATCAACCATGTAATATTTTCAGAAGAATTATAATGCGAGAGTGTATTTTTATAAACATTAAGTTATGCTTCAAAGTATTTTGATGACTGGTTTCGTTAAGTTGGCATTAAACAAATGGTGTTATTTTAGAATTAAAAATTTTGCTGTGCCTACGCTGTAAAAATAAGATATATAAGAAATACTTGCATTATTGAAGTCAATCAGACCAAAGGAAAAAAAGTCATCTTCTACCTTTGTAGATATTGTAATGGATGTAACGGAGATGGTGGCCAGGGAGACAGAGACATATTAGAATGATGGGCTACACCTGTGTCAGAAAGCGAGAGCACGCAGCTGCAGGTGATTAGGAGGGCTAACAGATAAAAGTGAGGCAGACGACACTGCTGTGTGTCTGGGGAGCCTCGCAGAGGACAGCGGAGCGAACAAGGCGACGGTTGTGCACTCATAGTGGGGGTTGGGTTCCGTTCGTAGTCACTAGGGCTGCCGGCGGCAAAGTCAGGGAAGTGTTGGTCGTGGTTTGGGCGGTGTGTGCAGGAGTGCCGGTGTCGTGCCAAAGTACTTACCCCGAAGAAATCTGTATCCCCTGACGCGAACGCATTGACTGAAGGCGACGCGATGTTAGTACGTTTGTTTTCATTGAAAGGCATGGAAATTGCATAATTTTGTGATTTTGATTTGCAGTAATTTAAACTAGGTTTTGCATAAAAGTTAAACTAGGTTTTGCATAAAAGTGATAGTATCAGTTGGTGTGGTTTTCCGCGGAACCATTCACTACAATTTTTCTTTTTTTTTTTTACAAATTTAACATGTAAAGTAAGCGTTTGATTCTACCGATATTGGGGGAAAATTACCTGCTTTCGCATTTGTTAGGCCAAAGAAGTTTTGTAATCAATGAAACTACTATAGTGAATTTCAGTGATCGAACTCAATAAAAAAAGGGAGAGGATTAGTGAAGTACATGGGCTATCATGTTTCCAGCGGGATCAAATTTAAGTAGGAAGATACATACAGGTGGTCTCCTGTTAGAGAACACGTAATTGCCGATATTAGCGTCAAGAGTAGTAAAAGAAAAACAAAATAAAGTCACTCGTGTTCTGCGTCGGACTCGAGATGCATTCCATGACCACTTACACAGGAGGACATCTATATACTTATTCAAAGCATCACACAACTACATAACTCAAAACAATATGGATATTATGGCAGGCAGTACGCTCACAGGTGATCAAACAATCAAAGGACTAACAGTATTACTGAGATCATTTTGAGGAACTGCAGCAAGTATGAGCAGGATCCCTTTTTCCTAGGAAAAGTTACCAGGGGATTTGATTCTGCCAGCCGCTGCCAGAATAAGTACCCCGGAGCCCCTCCTATCAAAAAAAAATAATATCCCCAAACATCAAGTGACTTATGTGTATTTCTAGGATCATTTTGAGTATGTGTAGCAAATTTGAGCAGGATCCCTCTTCTAAGCTAAGTTACTGGGGGGATACAGATTCTGGCACCACCCGCCAGAATAAGTACCCCCCCTCCAATCAAAAAAAAGTCAACCCCAAACATCAAGTGACTTATTCTGTGTACTTATTGGATGATTTTGAGTATGTGTAACAAATTTGAGCAGGATCCCTTTTTTTTAAGCAAAGTTACTAGGGGATACTGATTCTGGCAGCACCTGCCAGAATAAGTACGGACACAGCATTGTTGCATTGCAAAATTTGATTCCAATTTCGTGACGTCAACGTGTCTGCTAGTTAGTCGGACTTATGATATAACTCAAGATGGATCCAGCAGAATACAAAAAAATAACTGCATACAAAGATAAGCGTGAATACCCAATTGGTTTCACAAAGAAGGAGAAGTTGCTCCTCAGAAGAAAAGCTTCTCTTTATGACATTGAAGGTAAGATACGCGACGGGAATTAAGGTAAAAAGACACCTGAGGCCTCCCGAAAAATCGCATCGCAGAAAGTGTCTTTGTTACCTAGACAAATAAGCGTTTTGGAAAATTGTGTCCTGTCATACAGCAGTTCTAACGTCTCAGCTCCTCCATCCTCAGCTTCTCCAGCCTCAGCCACACCACCCTCAGCCACTCCAGCCTCACCACCAACAACTGCAGCAATACCATCTTTGACACGCCAATACACGAGGGAAAATATTAAGAAATGTAAGAATTCTTTGTAAAGTAACATAAAACATGTTAAATATACAGTAGATTATAAGGGCCCTTTAAGTCACGTAATTATTGTACTTGCTTATTTATTTGACATTTTGATGGCAATAATGTCAGTATGTTCATTAAATAGGGTTAATATTTTTGTGATTAGAGGGGGGGTAATTATTCTGGTAGGTGCTGCCAGAATCTGTATCCCCCCCCCCAGTAAACTTTGCTTCGGAAAGAGGGATCTGCTCAAATTTGCTACACATACTCAGAATGATCCTAGAAATACACAGAATAAGTCACTTGATGTTTGGGGTTAATATTTTTGTTATTGGCGGGGTACTTATTCTGCGGATGCTGCTATCATTTAGCTTTGACAATGGCAGTCCTATAGATGCTACAAGAGCTCTCATGACAACAAAGCAAAAAAAGTCATGTCAGGGGAGGGATGTAACTAGTCACCACACGCCTTATAGTCACGGTTTTAAATCAAAACCAAAACTATTACTGAACAGCATACGAGCAAACAATGAAACAAACAAAATAAAATTACACAAAACATCTCTCATGCCATTCATATCGCCATAAGAAATAGAAATAACACGAAAAGATTACTGCAATGGATTCTGGGAACCAATCAGCCTCAGCCAATCAGATGACTGTTTAGAGAGATGTGAGTGGTGTACTTTTGGGCATTTTTTTTTTTTTTTTTGTCTAAACCTGTAATGTTTCTTGCATGCAGTAACATGAATGATAAGACAGACTACGACATCGTGGACAGCTGCCCTTTTGTCCAGCTTTCTCCCGCACGTACATACAGAGGAACCTCGGTTCTCGACCGTAATCCGTTCCAGAACCCTGTTCGAAAAGCGAATCGTTCGAACTCCAAAACCATTTTTCCCATTACAAATAATGTAAATCGTTTTAATCCTTTCCAACACCCTGAATTTTTACCTTTTTAGTATTTTATACATTATTTTATGCATGCATTTCCGTACAAAAGATTACGCTAACATGAACGTGTAAAAATAAAAAAAAAAAGATAAAGAAAAGAATTATGAATAGGATTTTTTTACCTTTGTGCTGGTCAGCAGAAGGCGCAGGTGGAGGGGGGGGGGGGGAGGAAAATTATTGTCTGAAAGCAGAGTCCCCTTCCATAAAAACTTCGGGGAGCTCTTCTGTCTGAGGGGTGCTCTCACGTTCAAATCTCTTTGCTGCGGATGACTCGGCTACAGGATGTTCTATTCTCTTAAAATATCTATCCAATGACACTTGCTTCTGCCTTCTTTTTATATATTTGTCTGTATTATTGTTGTATTGCACTGGAGAGGGGAGCCCTCTAATCTCGTTGCACACTTGAGTACAATGACAATAAAGGGATTTCTATTCTATTCTATTCTATTTAGCACTTTTCGGAAGTGGTTCATGACAGTGTCGTTAAAGTCATTGATGACTCTGGTGGCTGCAGCTTTATCGGGGTGGTGGAGTTCGACGAAATTCTGTAACACGGCCCATTTGCTACACATTTGTTTAATCTCGGACGTTGGGGCATCCTTTCTTGCTTCCCCCTCCTCAGAAGACATCTCCTCCTCCAACTTTCTCTTCTGCTCATTCTGAAGGTGGATGAGTTCTTCTGTGGTGAGCTTGGCTTGATGTTCGTCCAGGAGTTCCCCCACATCATCGTTGTCAATCTTCAAGCCCAAGCTCTTGCCCACAGACACAATTTCATCAATGAGATCGGGTTCCTCCTCCTCCTCAACACCAACACTCGTGCTGGTCCCTGCAACACCGAAACCCTCGGTGACACACTCGGGCCATAACTTCCCCCAAGCAGAATTCATCGTCCGATAGGTCACAGCGTCCCATGCTTTATCGATTATGTTGATGCAGTGCACGATGTTGAAATGGTGCCTCCAAAAATCGCGCAGGGTCAGTTCAGTGTCATTCGTGACTTCAAAGCACCTTTGGAAGAGATATTTCGTGTAGAGCTTCTTGAAGTTGGCAATAACTTGCTGGTCCATGGGTTGGATTAACGGGGTGACATTTGGAGGCAGAAACTTAATTTTGATAAAATCAAATTCCTCCGTCAAATGGTCCTCCAAACCTGGAGGATGTGCAGGGGCATCATCCATTAGCAAAAGGCAGCGTAGTGGCAAATTCCTCTCCTCCAAATATTTTTTTACTTCCGGGCCAAAAGCTTTATGCACCCACTCGGTGCAAAATTGCCTCGTTAGCCAAGCCTTGGAGTTTGTCCTCCACATAACAGGCAATTTGCTTTTCATTATGTTGTTGGCCTTAAATGCCCTCGGATTCTCCGAATGATAAACAAGTAGAGGCTTGATTTTACAATCCCCGCTTGCGTTGCCACACAGTAAAAGCGTGAAGCGATCTTTCATTGGCTTGTGACCTGGCATGGACTTCTCCTTGCGTGTAATGTATGTCCTCCGTGGCATTCTTTTCCAGAAAAGACCGGTTTCATCACAGTTGAAAATCTGCTGGGGAAGATAATTTCCTTGTTTAACGAAACTGGCAAAGTCGATCTTGAATTTTTCCGCTGCAGCCTTGTCCCAACTTGATGCCTCCCCATGTCGAACCACGTTGTGGATGCCACTTCTCCTCTTGAACTTTTCGAACCTAGCCTTGAAATCAGATCCTCCAACAATGAGCGACGAGTCTTTCTTTAACAAATCATTGTATATTTCTAGTGCTTTCGCACAAATAATCTCTTCACTAACACTATCTCTCGCTAACTGTTTTTCATTTATGAAAATCATCAGAAGTTTTTCAACCTCTTCCAAAACTTGCGGCCTTTGCTTGCTTAAAGCACTCACTCCCACAGCCACATCACTAGATTTCACAGCCTCCTTATTCTTTAGTATCGTACTGATCGTAGATTTCGCCATGCTGTATTCCCTAGCCAGATCAGACACTCGCACACCTCCTTCATATTTTGCTATGATTCCTTTCTTAAATGCGACAGTTGTACGCACTATTTTTCATTTTTCGCTGGTAGCATCTTTATTGCTTCCACCGACCTTCTTGGGAGCCATGATTAGGGGCTAAAAACACTTTGCAGCATGTAGCACGTCCTCACTCGACGCCCATTGGTCAATTGGCCGCTCAGCCCCCACCCTCGCGTGCGCACTCACGCATCATACCGGCGTTCGAACTCCGATGTTTGTTCGAACTGCGAAGCAAGAATTTCTCTTTTTTTTTGTTCGAACTCCGATTTGTTCGACCTCAGAGTCGTTCGAGAACCGAGGTTCCACTGTACTGGTCTTTTCTAACAGACTCTCTCAAACCATCACTAAAAAACATACTCACAGAATTTATTAACTTCTGCGTACAGTGGTCTTGAACTTTAACCAGCAAGGTGTGCTAACATGCACTCATAGATACCCTCTGGGGGATCGGGCCCGTTGATCGTACAGTGGTCTTAAACTTTAACCAGCAAGGTGTGCTAACATGCACTCATAGATACCCTCTGGGGAATCGGGCCCGTTGATCGAGAGAATGCCATGTGTACATGTGTCGCATTACAGGGCGCTCGTTTGTTTTGGGGAACATTTAGGACTTTAAAGTGCACCTTACGGTCGAGAGAAATGTTTCTGTCACGGTCCGGGTTGAGGTTGGTGAGGACCCAAACGCAGGGAAGCCAGGCAGGGGTAACTTCAAGGGCATTTAATAAACAGAAAACAAAAGACAAAGGAGGAACTTGGAAAAACTGGACAACGGCAGGAAACCAACGACAGGTACAGGCGACAGGAACAGGTAACAGGGTCAAGCGACAGGGACAAGTGACAATGACAATGGACCAACAAGACCTGAAAGCAACCAGGGAACTAAATACACACAAATTGACGAGACAACGAGGAGCACCTGGACAAGACCTGGAGGGTTGGAAGGACCGGATTGGTTAACACAAGGGCTTGGGTAAACGAACACAGGTGGACACAATAGACAAGATGAGACAAGACACAGGAACACAAGGCCAAAACATGAAACTAAATACTAAACCAAAAATAACAAATACAAATCATGACAGTTTCTTCCAGTTCATTGTGAAAATACATAAACATTATTTAATTACGATAGAATATGAATTATTTTTTCTCAACTTATTTTACAGGTTGTTTGGTGTTGAAAAAATATCTGGTAGTGGATGCCTAATTTAGATAAATATTTTATAAAATTTTCTAATGTTCACTTCTGCATTCGATTTAATACTTTTGACCACATTGCTTCACAATACAAGTGTCACAATATAAAATACTGCTTTTGGGGGGATTTGTGCAAGGCACATCAGTGTGAATCTTACTTCTCCCTTTGCTATGATAAAGAATGTGTTCCCATCTTCACCTTCACGAATTATGTATTCTCCCTTTTTGAAATAGTCCTGCAAAGAAAAAACACATTTGTCCCAACTGGATAGTCTATGGTTTACAGGGAAACTTTGCATGAAAATTAAATTAAATTATTGGAAAGACTCACAACTTCAAGACAATCAACAATCTTGGCAAGTTTCTCTTCTGGTAGTCCTTGAAGCAAAGACACACTTAAAAAAAAAAAAAAAAAACAGTAAAAATAGTGTCAGGGCAAAGCTTTTGCACTGTATTAACTCGCATCTACTATTCAACAGTGTTAGCATTTTCCAAATGAAAAACTTTTTATTATTATTAACATTTCTCCAACTTTCATTCTCACCAAATATTACGACTTTGAGGCGTCGTCTAAATTTGTGCGATGGTTGATTTGACTGGGTTCAGGTAATTTCACAGATGCTCACAAGCTAGTGTATTTAAAAAAAGGGAGGTTTGCGCCGCTGTGGGTGTGAACATAGCAGACTCCATTTGCTGCCAATCAAAGCGACTCCTCATATTCCCTTTAAAATTGGAACACACATCTTGCATAGAGAGAACTGTCCGTAACCTGAGCATTGTCACTGCTCTTTGCTGCAGTGTCAACAGTCAACGTTAGCAAGTCTCCTCATTACATATAAGATGTGCTGTTGACAACTCAAATATGTTGATGGACCTGGCAAAAATAACTCCTCTTTATTATTGACAAACAGGTCTTGGAGCAACATACAACTGTGAGGCTACATAGAAAAAGAGTGTAAGTATGGGACTGGCCTGCCAGCAGTCAAGGCCTGTCTCCCATTTAAAATGTGTGGCGCGTCATAAAGCCCAAAATACAACGAAAGTTGTAGATTAAGCAAAAACGTGGAAAAAAATGCCACCCACAATTTCAACATTTGATGACCTCAGTTCCCAAATGCTTGAGTCTAGGTTAAAGGCAAGGTGATAATTTAGCAATAAACATGACCATGGTCCATCTGTTTTACAATACGTTGCAGGGATCAAATTAATGTCAAATAACAATCAAGTTCATCAGTTCAAACATAACATATATTGTCTTTGTAGTGTGAACTATGAATACCTATGGGCAATTTTCGAGTCTTTAATTTACAGAGCATGTATGCTCTGTGAAATGGAAGGAAGCTGGAATACATGGAGAAAACCCATGCCAGGGAAGAACACGTAAACTCCAAGGCCTGAGCTGAGCTTTAAACTCAGAACCTTTCAACTGTGAGTCAGATGTGCTCCCCCTCAAACCACCGTGCTGTCCACTATGTTGTCACACTGAAATAAATGTATATACAGCCATGATTTTCAACACTAAATTCATATGTAACATTCCTCAACAGTCCAGTTTGAGTCTTCAAGAGCACCATACCATCTCAAGTGAGGAAATCAGATTCAGAAAGTTGAGTGCACGTGCAAGTTGCAAAAGAGGCATTGAGTCTGACCAGTGTGTGCTAAAAAGAGCAACAACGTGACATCAGCTTTGAGATGTTGCACTACATTCATGCAAGACTTCCACGATGGCACAACCTGTCCTAAAAATATTTTTTTTACTGGTCAATAAAGTATCTCCACCTATCCATCCATTCATTTCCAACAGATTATTCTGATCAGGCTCATTGGTGGGTTGCAGTCAATGTCAATTGACTATGGAAGAGAGGCAGGCACTCCCTAGACAGATCCCCAGTCAACATCAATGCACATAGACAAACTACTCACCCTCACATTTTCACCTATATACGGGAATTTAAATGGTTTAATTCAGTTAACAGATGTGTTTTTAGAAATAGGAGAAAACCCAAAATAAACCCATGCCTGCATGGTGTGAATAAGAGGAAATCAAGTGTCTGCTATGGTTAAAATACTTCCAAACCTAATTATATAATGGCCATAATTCTGGATTTATTCACACATATGGACCTACTGCTAATTCTTGTGGCTGTGATATAGCAGTAACAATAGAGCACATATTTCAACCCCTTTTGGGTGATTTACAATAAATGTAACCTCATAAAAGATTTGTAAAAATCTTGGAAGAATTTTAAGTCACAAATTAATCTTACTGTAAAATACTAATTATTTTATAGCAGTTTGCATGTGTTCTTTACCTGCGTAAAAAGTTGAAATACTCTTCATGCCTGGCTTGAGCAGTTCGCATCATGATGGCCTGGAAAGTTTGGCGATCCAAGGCCCATATGTGGGACTCTGTGACAGCTGTATGACAGTGACGACAAAAAATATATTTATAGTTAATGCTGTTATTGCGTACTTCTGAAAAATGTATATCCCTTTTATTGCTTACTACAGTGGTGAACAAATGAGATAAGTTGTAAAAATGAGTGCAAAACAATTTAAGTCTCGCTAAAATAGATGTTATGTTTACAATTTTATAATTCACCAAAAATAAATAACTCAAGGGTGGTAACGCATGGAGAATGGTGAAATAAACCAGAAGAATATTGTCCTAAGAATTCTGGAAAATTTGGTTCTTTTCAAGGGGGTACTTCTCATTTATGATACACAAAGCAAACACGTCACAAAATGGGTTGTCAAATCCATCAGACACACAATTGAAAAATTGAAATTAACTACAATTAGAGTATGGTAATACACCTGGCTCCATATGATACCGTATGATACATACTGTTTGCTGATTATTCTGGATTATTGAATAAAAATACAAATTGGTGAACTCAAGGTGAAATTCAAGTCACACCCCAAAGTGCAATGCTGTGATGTGTTTTCCAACTTTTTTTTTCTCGCTATCATCAAACACATTTGAAAGAAAATTGTAAAATAAAATTTAAAACACAAAATATAAATATATAAATTCAAAATAGATCCTCAATATCACTAAGTTAGTAAAGATTGCGTCGATACTCACCTTTCACAGTGGCCGTTCTTTTGCAGTTATACAGTATTGCCAATTCTCCGAATGCTGTTCCAGGACGCATCTCACTAAGCAGCTTGCCACTCTGGACGACTTCCAGCAAGCCATCTGAAATGCAAAACATACTTCTCTTTTAAATTATGCTCGTACTATAATTCGCAAAGTACTTCAATTATATCAATTTTAATGATCAATGGTAATGATATCTGTTATGTATTTTTGGTCTGTGTTGAATCCCGTGGTTATGCGTGACATCATCACGCAGCGCGTGTGTTGACAATGTGAATGAGAGCTCTTCATGTCATCCTGCTCTGCTCCGTTGCGATTAAAAAGTCATCCGTCTACACCTGAGCCTTCCTTCATCCTTACCTGAAATAATAGTAGAGGATACAACAATATCCAATGTAATAAGATTGATCATGTACTTGATTTCTCACAATTATCAAAAATGACGGAACCAAGAAAGAAACAAATGTCAATACACAAAACACCCTGGC
Source organism: Idiotropiscis lumnitzeri (assembly GCF_059441095.1). NCBI lineage: Eukaryota > Metazoa > Chordata > Actinopteri > Syngnathiformes > Syngnathidae > Idiotropiscis > Idiotropiscis lumnitzeri. The sequence goes on along the minus strand of NC_142399.1, from coordinate 19,571,004 downwards.
AATAAACCATGTTGATGGCCACTCGTATACGGTGAACTGACCTGCTAAAACGTAGAGGTAGTTTCCAGATTCACCCTCCTGTATGACGAGCTGTCCTTTAGCGTACACCTTCTCATACATACAGTCAACCATCTCCCTCATGTGCTGTGGCTCCAGTCTTTTAAGGAAGTCATTATTTGTGATGGCATCATTCATTAGCTTTTTAATTCTAAAAAGGAAAGAAGTCATTGAGGTTAGGAAATGACACTTAGCCTGCCTATAACATTACCCTGATCAAAAATGAAATTGCAATGCTCAAGACATTAACTTGTTGCCTTTGAAATGTTTGAACTGCAACACACCCCTCCTAACTCATGACTGCCAGGATGTGCCTACAATCCAGATGATGCCATTTGAGTGAACAGTACTACCAAAATAATTTTTCATTAGTAAGTACATCATTTTCCATACTATAAGTTGCATTTCATAGGTTGGCTGCTACTGCAACTGATACTCTGGAGCGACTTATACCTGAATAAAAAAAAAAAAATCTCGGACAACCACGAGAGGGTACTTTAGACTTATGCACAGATATCTCATCCTTGATCCAAAGACACATGAGAATGACTAATCACAATATACTCATGTTGTGCAGACGACAAAGCTTCAAGTATTGAAATTCGAAGCTGAAAACAATAATTGAGCAGCAGAGAGAAAGTTTGGTGAGAATGAGAAATGTGTTAGGGATTACGGAGGAGCACCAAGTCACCGGTAAGAAGCTAATTTTGTTGCGCAAACGTTGTCTGTTTAGCGACCAAAAGCTGTTGTTACATCCATTACATACAGTACAATGTTCATCCAGTATATTGAAAATCCATTCAAGATGAGGGAGAACTGGAAGGACGGGGACATTTTGTTGTTGTTTACAGAAATTAAATATTTTCCATCGTTTCCAATAACTTTCCAAATAAGCATGCCCTGTCCTGCATGTGCAATTGTGTTGTTATTCACGTGGTTCCCTTTGTGTATATCTGTAGGTGTGTGAGGGGTGTGTGTGGGGGGGTGTACGCTTGTTCATTACCACATCACACAGCTGATGCACTTGTGCATCCAGAATGAAAAAGAAAGCTTGTGAATGAATCTGGGTGTTGTGGGCAAGCAAAATAACATGGGTTGTGTAATTGAAGCCCTAAATGACTCTGCGCCTGCTTTCATATCCAGTATCCTTTTGTTCCTCTTTGTGTCTTCCTATTATGTCGCCATAATAATGCTGCCTTTCAGATCTGCATAAGCAGAGTAGGTGGGGGTGTTTGGATCTTTTGATCATACTAGCAAAGATTCTGTTTGGGTTATTGAAACGTATAAGTATAAATTCACTGGCGGAGACAGAAGGGGGGTGTTATGGGGACCAGTGCCTCCACTGGAATCTGGTTGGACTTCACTGGGTGCCACTCCAGATAATTGACTTGTCATGGCAACCATCCTACAAGCTATTAAATCATGCCTCTATGGCACACATATGCAGACATGGTAAATATAGATATGCTGGTAAATACTTAATCTAACATCTTGGAGGAGATTACTTCCACAGCGGGTCAAATGGATGAAAAGAATAATAAACTTAACATCAGCAGTGGTCTAGATTTGGACCCAATGATGTCTACAATTCATCAATTTGAATACAATGTGGAAACATAAAATTCATTCATTCTTCAATGAAGGAACCCTGGTACAAGTACAACATAGATGCTTGACTGAACACCTCATCCCTCCACCCAAATACAAGACATTTTATATTTATTCCAATGGGGCTGTGCAACACTGGAGTCCAACTCAAAGCCAACTGCACTGATGAACATCAAAGGCGGCATATTCCAAGGAGATGCTCGGTCCCCGCTGCTGCTCTGCATAGGCCTGAACTCACTCAGTCAGATCATAGCCATGTGTGGTTTTTGGTCCGAGTTCAAAAGTGTCAGCCACTGTCTCTACATGGATGCAGACAGCGATGATATCAGAATGTCATTCACACTAAATAATTGTGGGCGACTGATATCAAGATGAGGGAGGAAAATCACAACTGAAGGTACTGAACTGTCTGAAGGTAGCATAGCAGACGTACAGGACAGCAATAAACACCTTAATAGTAACCATGAGGAGGCTGCTAGGAGGGCAGCCTTGGCTACATACCTGAGGTGGGTGAAGCAAATCCTGAATAGTCAGCTGAATCACAAGAATAAGATAGAGGCCACAACAACCTATGCCTTGCCAGTAATCAGATACCAGCCTATTATAATTCCCTGGCCAATGAAAAAAATCCTGGCCCTCCCTACAATGCACAGTGGGTTCCACCTAAAGTCCAGCATCCTGAAGCTGTACACGAAGTGGAAAGATAGGGGCTGTGGACTTGTGAGGAAACAAAAGGCCTCCTGAAATACATCAAGATGATATCCCCCAGAACAACTTGCTTCATGAATGGTATAAGACGCCAGAATGGAAAGACAATATATCCATATATATATATGTATATGTATATGTATATATATATATATATATATATATATATATATATATATATATATGTCTTGTTAATTTAAAAATTAAAAACAAGAGAATCTCAAGTAAGTGAGTCATGAAAATAGATTTTTTTTTTTTCAATCTCCCCACACATGGGGTGCCATGCCTGCAAAGAAACATTGCTGTTTGTTTTTAGGTTGCCGCTATTTATGTTTTTATCATAGCCAATCTCTTTTGTTGGAATCATGAGACATTTGTCATGATACAGAACACGTGGGTCATTTTATAATCAGGGCTTCGTAGCATTGAATGTGAAGAGCAAATACTCTTTAATTGAAAAAATTAAGATGAGCAAAAAAAAAAAGCCAAAGAAAACAGAAATGACCTTGTTCTTATGTTAAATAATTTTCTTTATCTTGCTATCTAATTCTGTGGAATTGATTGATGCCTAATTAAAATGATTGAAAGCCACCCAAAAAACATCTGTTTCAATTAAGGTCCCAAGCTAAGATTCATTGTCTATTTTGGTTTCTTATTCTTATATCAGACTCTATAGGAGTCATTGCCTCACCAGTCATGAACTTCGCCTCACTTCAGTGAAAACACCAGATATTTCCTTTTTGTTGCACACAACCAAAACATTAATTGTGCACCGGTCCGTCCAAATATCAGTAAATGTGTTTACTGCACAATGCATGTTTTGTCAATCAACTTACTCAGAATCTTTGTATACGGGTTTCACCATGGAAATGTGAGTAGGTCTAAGCCCCGCACAGAAGTTTTCAGAAGTAGGTTCAGCAGAGACACCTTTCTTGGCTTTAAGCCTTTGGTGGATCTCCACGGCAACCTTGTGAAAACGACTGGGACCTTCATTGATTACACTGAAGCGGCGGTGACACAGTGCTGGTGGGTCACATCCCGAACTGCTGTTGTACCCTATAGCGTCCTGTAGTTTGTCAATCTGGGAGATCTTGGCATCTAGCTCCCTCTGCAAATGCTGCAGCTGAAGTTCTTGAGCTTCTAATGCTTGGTCCCTCTGTGCCAATTCCAGCTCCAGGTAATTTATTCGTATCCTGAGATGGAGAAATTTTGATTACTGAGTGCAATGCATGCGAGGGGGGCGATGTGGGCTAAAAAAAATGAAAAGCTCCATATTTTTTCCAAAAACTCTTACGATAATTTGACGGTATTCTACAAAAAATGCTTGGTTCACAGAACAATTATGGATAGACAGCATTCGTGAGCAGCAGCTCTTGTTTATATTTTAAATCCCTTCACAGTACAATGATATTCTACAATCATATTCGACAATGAAGAACTTCATATTATACCGAGACTTACATTGATTAATGGGCACATTTATGCCACTTAAATGTCTGCCGAGCAGGGGTAGGGAACTCTGGTTCCTGGAGCGCCATATCCTGCCTGTTTTAGACCTCTCCCTACTCCAAACACCTCTGGTTCAAATAATCAGGATCATTTCAGATTTCTCCGGAGCTTGTTGATGAGCTGATCATTCGAATCAGGCATGCTTGGTGTATGGCGAGATCTAAAACAGGCAGGATATGGCACTCCAGGAACTTGTGTTCCCTACCCGACCGCTGTGCTACAACAATCAGAATGAGAAAGGTTGTTTACTACAGCAGTCAGAATGGAAAAAAATATATATTTCAGTTGATATAAGATCTTTTGTGCCACATGGGTCATTCTGGAATACAGCTGGATGGTTGTAATTGTACATGACTATAATATTTTAATAATGTTAAAGTTTTCCCTTTTTATAATTGTGATCTGGCTGCGAATTATTTTTCCCCCAATTCTTTTAGTTTGTGATCACATAGTTTGAAATTTAAACGCTTGGAATAATAATAGTGGATTACAGATTCCTAACATATTGTGATGAGTCTACCCATTTAAAAAAAATGGATTGAAGAACCATCCTTAACGAGGCTGAAAATGCACAATTTGACTATTTGCCTTGTAATGACTACAGACTGTTAAGTTATACATTATACACATTCATATCTGGCAGAATTCTTGAGATTTGACTTGACTAACCTCAAAATTTCAGTGTCCAGCCCTGGGGGATCTGTGTGGATGGAGGCTAGGCAAGTGTTCTCCTCAGCCCGTGGAGCCTTTATTGAACCGTTGCCCATGTCCAGACATAAGCCTGCCACCCTAGGAATTGCCAGGTATATTTCACAGTGCTGCCCAAGACGTGATGACAACCTGATGTGACTGTTTTTGACGCTAAAAATGACCTAAACTGACCACATAGAAAAGCACTCGGTTAACGATAAAAGGATCTTTAACACACAATGACAATATAAACATGTCAGAAACGTCAATAAATATGAATTCAAATTACTCTTCATATACAAAATGAATAAAAATATAAATGATACATTAATTTTCTTTCAATACTGGTAGCACGCAATGAAGCATGAATTTACCAACGCTTGTATTTTTTTTTTTCCTGAAAGGAAATTTTGCATTTCTGCACCATTTGGCCTGTAAATTGATAGCATTCACAAATTTAATGAACAGATAAATTATTTCAGTATTTACCTTTAAATTTTCAGTGGACCCAATTTACTTAGCCAAAGCCTGTTCCCTCATATGTGTTTCTTCAACTGCATCTTCTCATTCTGCTGCCCATAAGCACACTGACACTGTTTGCTGGGAGGGGTCTTTTTCATGCATTACCAAGGGTGCTTCTGATTAAATTGAAGTATCTGGCAGCCCCTGGTGGTCTTAAACTGTTTGACATCGTGAACGCATGTATGTGTGGGTGTGTGTGAGCGTATGTGTGTGTGTTTGCCGTTAAGGACCAGTCATTGGGTGCGCAGTGATTTTCCCTGGTAGCTGCATGGCATGGCAAACCTTCACAGAGCGTATAAAACTCGCTTGCTGATTGTGTACAAGTGGTCACTCTTTTCCTCGTTGTCCCAGTACAATAAATAGGCGATCTGTTGTCAGAATCATTAATTTCACTCACTGTTTGCCCTGCCTGCCGAGCCAGTTATGTAAAATAGTACAGTCTGGCGACTTCAGCCTGGAAGGGACTGATACAACTATACTACTACTACTATAATACTACTTCATTTTGTGTTATTCTGGCTGCTCTAACATGTTTGCTAAAAGCATTGTGGATATACAACTAGCGGGAAATATGTGCTCAAAATATCTGCCACGTGTATGTGCCGCTGTGTTTGCTAACAGTGGACTTTCCTGTAGTGTCTCCATTGTAGGACCCACACAATTACACAACAACAAGTGAGGAAGTGACAGCATAGCCCGTATTTTGAGCTCAAAGAGCCCGAATTCGCTCACATGCCAGCTGGTGGATAGTGCCTCAATAGTCTTCTGCCTTGTCCACAAAAACATTAAGGATATTTTGCGGAACAGGCAGCGCGTTGCGGGGGCGGAACGGTCCGACCCTCCGGACGCCCATTTTTTGGACGGGGGTTGACAATTTTTTAAAAGAGGATTCAATTAACAAGGCCAGAGGTTGATTTGAGTCTGGCCCATGAATCGGCCCTTGTGCGTGTGATGAACCTACTCACGAAATGAACATATGACAAAAATTGCCTTTGAATGCATCAATAGCGCCACTACCAAGTATTTGTGTATGAAGAGACAGAAAGCAGTGTGCATTTAAGTGTGCCTGTATTTCCTTATTCTGACATCACGTAACACGTGCCTCCCACCTGTTACCTCAGTATACCATCACAAGAGGGAGGAAATACCACAATGCCTGTAACACCAATTGACATACTTCCTTGCATTGGGCATATTCATGAGGAAGCAGAAAGAAGAAGAATGAGACGAAGGAGATGAATAAGCCCATAACAAGATAAAGCGGAATTGTAGTAAATTAGCCAACTAATGATGTGAAACCCCTGCCGTTCGCATCCCGCCCGCGGCGGCCTGATTGCACGGACGCTTTTTTTCTCTTTGATTTTTTTTTGCGTGGGTGGGCGGAACGTGGTCGGGGGCCGACAATTTTTATGAATAAAGCTGTAGGGTCAATGCCAGAACGGCCGGAGGGTGGGGGGTGGCTGACCAACCGGGTCAAGTGCCCTGCTGTAGTATTTGGTTAATCTGTGTAATTACCGTATTTTTACGGCCATACGATGCACTGCATCAAAGGGCGCAACACCAGTTGAGGGTGCTATTTCCGTCTTTAATGCATATACAAGGCGCGCCACACTACAAGGCGCTAGCTCGGCTGCTCGCTCGGCTGCTTGCTCGCGCTAGCTCGGCTGCTCCCAGCTCACCAGGACTTGATCCCCTAAGGGATCGTAGCCAGAGGTATCACTCCATTTCAATGACAGATATCATGACTATTAGGAATCACTGTCAATAACAATAACTCTAACCAATAAAAGATGTCTTGGCAATAGCCTACTATACAACGTCAGGGGAGGGACTTCAATGGTCGCCACACTCTTTAGAGTCACGGTTTCAAATCAAAACCAAAAAAAAAACTCAGCATACAAGCAAACAATGAAACAAAGAAATAAGATTAACACAAAACATGTATCTCTCATGCCATCAATATACCCAAAAGAAATAAAAATAACACAAAAAGATTATAGCAATGGCTTCTTGGGAGCCACTCAGCCTTAGCCAATTACAGTAATGGCTTCTTGGGAGCCACTTAGACTCAGCCAGTCACATGGCTGTTTAGAGAGATGTGCATGGCTGTTTAGTGTCATGATCCGCGTCGGGCATGACAGGCCTTTGTTATTGTTTTCGTACGCATGCGGTTTTTGTTATTGTTTGTTGTTATTTTCTTCCCTCCTTCCTGCCATGTGCCTTTCGGTTATTGTTTGGTCAGGTGTTTTTGTTATTGTTTTAGTCACGTTCCCTCAGCACTCCCTCCTCACCAGCCACGCACCTGTTCCCCGTTACCCTCATCACGCACCTGTTCCCCATCTGCTCCCCTGATTACACGGACTATTTAAGCCTCCCAGACCAACCACTCAGTGTCGGGTCATTACCGCAACTTACGGACTGCCACGACCACGTTTTGTGCACGTTCATGTTCTCGTTCATGCTCTGATTCTCGTTCCGCTCTCGCTCACGCCCCCGCTCTCGTTCATGCCCTTTATCCTTGTCCCAGTTAGTCGTGTTCACTTAGCCCTGGTCGTTTTGTATCCTGCCACGTTGTTTGTCCATGTTCGATCCCTTCAATAAATTCCCTTAAGTTACCCTTTTCCCCTGCTTCCTCGCCTTTTGGGTCCACCTCCTCTTCGCCGAACGGCGAACCGTGACAGAATGACCCGACCTCTGAGTGGTTGGTCTGGGAGGCTTAAATAGTCCGTGTAATCAGGGGAGCAGATGGGGAACAGGTGCGTGATGAGGGTAACGGGGAACAGGTGCGTGGCTGGTGAGGAGGGAGTGCTGAGGGAACGTGACTAAAACAATAACAAAAACACCTGACCAAACAATAACAGAAAGGCACATGGCAGGAAGGAGGGAAGAAAATAACAGCAAACAAAAACAAAAACCGCATGCGTACGAAAACAATAACAAAGGCCTGTCATGCCCGACGCGGATCATGACATTTAGAGAGATGTGCTGTTGTGCTTTTTGCAGTCTGTTGTCTAAACCTGGGACGTTTCTTGCTTGCAATAACATAAATGACAAGACAGACTACAACATTGTGGACAGCTGCCCTTTTGTCCAGCTTTCTCCTACACCATCACCCAAACACCATAGTCACATAATGTATAAGTCACGGTCAATTAGAAGCATAGATGACTCAGACTTTGTCCAGCAGGGTGTGCTGACATGCACTCCGAACAGCCCAATTAGTAAAATGGTTAATGGTCGCGAGTGATGCTTAGTCCATATAATGGGCGCGTCACTTTACAAGGCGCTTTGTTTGTTTTGGGGAAGATTAGGGACTTTAAAGAGCGCCCATGGGCCGGAAAATACGGTACTTATTACTTTTTTTGATCAATGCGATAATGTTTTTTTGTTCACATAATTGTCATCTTGAACCCCCTCCCATGGGTAGTAAGCCCACGAGAAGAAGGTTCAACATTGCCTTTTGGGGCTGTGCCCGGTAAGGCAAAATGGGTGAAGGCACGGCCACCAGGCGCTCACCAATTTGTATATAATCACTGATACAGCCGCAAACACATAAAGGGTAAGTCAGTATAATCATGTTATATATGGAAAATACGACAATCGCAAAAGATAGGCGTTTTATGTTGGAGTGTGCCTTTATGATCACTGAATCAGATCATAAAATCATTTGCTAAACATGATCATTTTTTTTATTAATAGGCTTACTTCATTGACAAACTCTACCTCGGTCTGAAAGGATTCTTGGAGGGCACCAAATCTGTATATTATTTTACAGATGTTCAGACGTTCCGAAAATTAGTCTGCTGTTGTCAGGATGTACTGAATCCCACTGGCAGTGTTTGGAAGTGGTCCAGTAAGATCAATACCAATGAGCTCCCAGACTCCTGACACCTGATAAGAAAATGTAAAAAAATATATATCTGTATGTAATTATTGGAAATGTTTACATTGACACTATCGTTTCTGGCTTTATTCCTACTAACCTTAATACACCGCAATGGTTGTCTGGTAGTGAGAGGTTTGCCAACTTTTTGGCATTTGTCACATTCCTGGATCTTGGACACAATATAATTAGTGTTGTGGGTGTGTGCGTGGGTGGGTGGGTCGTTGTGCGTTCGTGCGCGCGTGCGTGTGTATGTATATAAATGTATACCTGTTCGACCTGTTGCCCTCTGGCAGGCGCTACAGATGCATCAAATCAAGGACCAATAGACTGAGAAACAGATTCTTTCCGAGAGCCATCTCCATACTGAACTCTCACACACACACGAGACCACCCTAACCTTGCAAAACAGCATTGTGATGTGTTTCTATATGCCCTATTCAGTACTGAATTCCATTGCACTGTCTTATTTATTTATCTAATTTATATATTTGTCTGTATTATTGTTGTATTCCACTGGAGAGGGGAGCCCTCTAATCTCGTTGCACACTTGAGTACAATGACAATAAAGGGATTTCTATTTCTATTCTATTTCTATATATATATATATATATATATATATATATATATATATATATATATATATATCCAAGATGGCGACGCGCATGGACGCAGCGGCTAACAGCTCTCCCTCCCAGTGCTCCTTATTGCTTTTTATTAGTGTTTGCTTGCTCTTATTGGCACCAACTGAGGCACAGCATCGATATACCCGCCAGGACATCGTGGACATTGGATATCGATGCGAAATAACCATCACAGAGGAATTTTGCTATGATCGCAAAATTCCGGACGAACTGGCGAGGCCGCCCGGCTCACCGTGGCTTGTCATCGGGACCGGGAGGCGGCGCAGGCGACGCAGAGAGAGGAAGCAGAAGCGGGGCTGCAGGTCCGGTGTCTTGGTACGGCTGCGACGGCGGCCCCACAGGCAACCACTGCAGAGTCTCTACCTCACCAACGCCAGATCCGTGGTCCACAAAATCGACGAGCTGGGATTACTAATCCTGGGAAACCGCTATGTGCGAGACAGCAGTGTGATCGTCGTCACGGAATCCTGGCTGCACGCCGACGTCCCCGACGCTAGCATCCAGCTGACTGGGCGCTCGCTACATCGCGCGGATCGGACGTGGGCCACCGGTAAGAGAAGGGGCGGGGGGCTCTGTGTTTACGTGCATGAGAACTGGTGTGGCGATAGCACGATCGTCGAGAAGCACTCTTCCCCCGACATCGAGTTCATGTCCGTTAAATGCCGGCCTTATTTTCTCCCGAGGGAGCTAACGGTAGTGATCGTCACAGCTGTTTACATCCCTCCCGACGCTAGCACTAGCACGGCGCTCTCGCTGCTCGCGTGCGTCATCAATAAACATCAGCGGGCCCATCCTGATGGCGTTCACATAGTAGCGTGTGACTTTAATAAGGCCAATTTAAAGACTGTACTCCCAGAGTTTCACCTGCATGTCAAGTGCCCAACGAGGGGAGACAACACTCTCGACCATGGGTACTCGAACATCAAGCACGCATACAGGGCCCTCCCACTCGCCCCCCTCGGCCAGTCAGACCACCTCTCCTTGCAGCTCGCACCTGCGTACACCCCTCTCAGGCGCAGATTCAGGCCCACCACAAAGACTGCGAAAACCTGGCGTGATGACGCCATGAATGAATTACAGGACTGCTTTCAAGACACCAACTGGGACCTCTTTGATCATCAGGACCTTGATATCTACACGCACTGTGTACTGGACTACATCAAGTTCTGCATGGAAACTGTGTCCCTACACAGGACCATACGGACCTTCCCAAATGCGAAGCCCTGGATGTCCAGCAGGGTCCGCTCTCTCCTCAAGGCCCGTGACGCTGCCTTCAGGTCGGGCGACAAAGCCCAGTACAGGGTGGCTCGTGCTGACCTGAGCAGAGGCATCAAGCTAGCCAAGGCAATCTACAAGGGGAGGCTGGAGGCCCACCTTGCCAGCAACAGACCACGGGAGGTGTGGCAGGGTCTACGGAGCATCACCAACTTCCGTGGCAGCAGCACGAACCTCTGTAGACCCGAGTGCATCGCTGGCAGAGGAGCTTAACTGCTTCTTCGCTCGCTTTGACTCGCCCCAACCGTCGCACCTCATGCTCCAACTCCCCCCCACTCACCGTAGAGGAACACGATGTGAGGTGCGCGCTCCTGGCTGTTAACCCCAGGAAAGCTACTGGGCAAGGTCCTCAGAGCATGTGCCCACCAACTGTCACATGTTTTCTGCAGGATCTTCAACCGCTCCCTGGCTCAAGCAGTCATCCCCTCCTGGTTGAAAACTTCCACCATTATTCCTGTCCCCAAAAAGTCACCCGCAGTCCTCCTGAATGACTACCGTCCTGTTGCTCTCACACCAGTCATCATGAAGTGCTTCGAGAGGCTGGTTCTCCAGCACATCAGAGACTGCCTTCCTCCCACTCTGGACCCCTACCAGTTTGCATACCGGGCTAACAGATCCACTGAGGACGCCATCGACACTGTTCTGCATGTTGTGCTGGGCCACCTGGAACAACAGCAGAGCTATGCAAGGATGCTCTTTGTGGACTACAGCTCGGCATTCAACACGATCATCCCAGACATCCTCGTCGCCAAACTGGACATTCTCGGCCTTCCTGCCCTCACACGCATCTGGATTAAGGACTTTCTGACCAACAGACCCCAGACTGTGTTGCTTGGCCCCTACACGTCCTCCACCCGCACGCTGAGCACCAGTTCCCCTCAAGGATGCGTGCTGAGCCCTCTCCTATACGCCCTCTACACCTACGACTGCAGCCCAGCCCACGGCAACAACACCATCGTCAAGTTTGCTGACGACACGACAGTGGTCGGTCTGATCTCGGAAGGTGACGAGACAGCCTACAGAGAGGAGGTAAAGAGGCTGACGGCTTGGTGCGAAGACAACAGACTGCAACTCAACACTGCAAAAACAAAGGAGATCGTCGTCGACTTCAGGAGGAACAAGACGGTACCGGCCCCCCTCTGCATCGAAGGCGTGTGGGTGGAGAGGGTCCACACGTTCAAGTTCCTGGGAGTACAGATCTCCGATGACCTTTCTTGGACTCACAACACCACAGCAGTGGTAAAGAAGGTCCACCAGCGTCTGCACTTCCTGAGAGTCCTCAGGAAATTCAACCTGGGCAGGAAGCTGCTGCTGGCCTTCTACCACTCGTCCATCGAGAGCCTGTTGACGTACTGTGTCTCCACCTGGTACAGCGGCTGCGGAGTGAGGCTCCAGAGGACAGTCAAAACAGCGCAAAGGATTATTGGCTGCCCTCTCCCCTCACTGTCGGACATCTACACCGCCCGGTGTCTCAGCAGGGCTCTGAACATCGTCAAAGACAATACCCACCCAAACTCTCACCTGTTCGACCTGATGCCCTCTGGCAGGCGCTACAGATGCATCAAATCGAGGACCAATAGACTGAGAAAGTTTCTTTCCGAGAGCCATCTCTATTCTGAACTCTCACACACACACACGAGACCACCCTTACCTTGCAGAACAGCATCGTGATGTTTTTTTATATACCCTTCAGTATTATTTTCCATTGCACTCTCTTATTTATCTAATTTATATATTTGTCTGTATTATTGTTGTATTGCACTGGAGAGGGGAGCTCTCTAATCTCGTTGCACTCTTGAGTACAATGACAATAAAGGGATTTCTAATTATATATATATATATATATATATATATATATATATATATAGTTTATGGTTATTCAAACAAATCAGGATGGTATAGTAATACATACCCATTTTTCAATATCCACAGTCATGCCATACTAACGAAATCAGGAACAAAAGGCACTCCGAATTTTAAGGATGCCAGTGTGCTCCTATTGACAAGGGTGCTGTACGGCCGGAGCCGTCAGCGGAGAGTGGACTCTTAAAACGCTGACAACGATAGGAGTTTTCGACAAGGTGTTTATTGTGTCCGTCAATGAGCAATCAATCCATACAGTAGCTACGGTATGAATCGGGAGGGATTCTAAATAGAGGCAAATCTCATAGCTTACAACCGAAGCGGGGAACGATAACGGAAAGCGCTGGTGGGTACAACCGCACCAGGAAAGGAAAACGAGAATTAAACTTAAAGTGCTTGCAACGCAAGGAGTACACAAAAACGAGAATGGCTTACCACAAAAGGGAGAGCAAAATCCAATGAGCAAACGCGTGAACATAAAGCGAGCCGGCAGATAGCTGAGGCTGAAGAAGCAAACAAACGAAACGATCAATACTCGGAACAAGAAGGGCAGAATCAGAACGTGAACCATGAACGTGAGTCTCGCTGGATAATAATCCGACGCCGACTGATCTTCGGCGGCTGCTTAAGTAGTCCCTCATTAAGGCATGATCGAGATCAGGTGCGAGGCTTGTAGGCGCGCCTCTCCCAGCCGGTGCGGCGAAAGCCGGGGGGAAACACCCACTCGCTGAAAGGTAAACAGAGACGGATCGTAACACCTATAGGAGAAAAGTGAAACTCGTCGAAAAGCCCCCCGGACTCCTCTCGAGTTTTAATCGCTCTTTTTGAGCCAAAAAAAGAGTTCTCCATGCATATAAAAAAATAATAAGAATGTTCATAATTTTTAATTATTAATGATCGGAGAGTTATGCATTAAAAAGACGGTGGTGCACTCTGTCCCACTTCTCATCCATAAATACAATGACAGTTGTAAACAATGTTCCTTCTGGTACAATTAACATGAATTAAAAAGCACTGTAAGGGAACATTAAAGGAGGACGAGATCCAAGATGGCCCATTTTTCACTAAAAAGCTCAGTATAGGTAGTATTTGATTAGGAAACGTTAATTAATTATCATTCTCGTTTTTATCTATTAATTTTGGGCAAACTTCCATGCACCCTCAGGGACCCTGTAGAGAGTGTAGAGCTGGTCCACTGTTCCACGGCCAGGACGAAAACCACACTGCTCCTCCTGGAGCTGAGATTCGACCTACAGACGGACCCTCTCCTCCAGTGCCCCTGAGTAGACCCTACCAGGGAGGCTGAGGAGTGTGATTCCTCTTTTAATTGGAACACACACTGCGGTCCCCCTTCTTAAAAAGGGGGACCACCAGCCCAGTCTGCCAATCCAGAGGAAACGTCTTACTGACGACGAGTCTGTGATGAAAAACAGCTCGTTTTTCTTGCCGGCGCCCACCGCCGCTACTGAACGCCGGTGTTGGGATTTCCCGGAGCCTCGTAGTTGCAGGGGGGGACACAACGCCGACCCTTGGCGCCGAACCGCTGATGGAAGAAACAGAGAGCCCTCTCGCGCCGCTTTCGAACGACCACTCCCGCCACCGCTGACGGATCCACGTCTGATGTCGCCTCAAGGGGGGAATCGGCCGCCACACTTTGCACGGCGAACCGTCTCGTAGCCAGCAGAACTCGATCCGCTTCCTGAGCCAAGCCTCGATAATCACCGGTTACCAGACAAGCGGAGTTAGCTAACACCGCGCGCACCGGAGATGGTAGCTGTTGCAGGAAAATGTGCGGGAAAATAAATCCGCCCTCATCCGAGCCCAATAGCGACAGCATTTTTTCCCATGAGATCCACTGCCGTGCCATCGCCCAAACCGGGCAGGGAAAGGAGCCTGTCCGCCCTCTCTGAGGCCGATAAACAGAACCTTCAAAGGAGAAGCTGCTTGAGCGCGTCGTATTTCCCGCTTTGTGGGGGTGCACGCAATAGCTGCATAACGCGACGTGTAGTCAGTTGGTCGAGGGACGCCACCACCATGTAGTACTTCGGGTCATCGGTGGTGATTCCACGAAGGTGGAAAAGCGCTTCCACATGCTGGAACCACGAAGCCGGATCGCTCTGCCAGAACTCCAGTAGCTGTTACGGCTGCAAGATGCGGGAGTTGGGGCGACATGGCCGAGAAAGACACCTCTACATCAGCTACTTATTCGGCGTCGGGGTCACCAATGTGGCAGTCAGAATAAACACACACGTCTGACTGGAAACAAGTCTTTATTTGCAGACTGCCAACAAAAGAATAATGCACAATCATACATTTGCGCCAAAAACCTTTTTATGTATGCCTGCTGGGTGGGAGGCATGGTCCTCATGTCCGCCACAACCTATAAATATAAATTTGAATGTAAATTACTATTGCAGCCAGACAGAAAGAAGATGTCATTTATTTTCTTTATTGTGATCACCAGTATTTTTCTTGTTGAATAGCAAATGAAAAGATGCATCATTTGTGGAGTTAGAAAAGATAATTGTCAGTGTTTTATTAATTGAAATTTCAGTGTAAAATTGTGTAATATCATTGTATTATTATCTCAAATGGCTGTACTACAGTGATATATTTCTTGCAGACAAGTATAGATTTATCTCGTGAAATAAGGGGAAAGAACATTTGTAAAAATAAATACAAAAATAAATAAATAAACAGGTCATGTCTTGTGGAAGGATTAAAGATTAAAGAGTTGATGGCGAGCCTCCCAGGATGAAAATTCAAAAACCACCGTCATTGAAGAAACTCTAAGGGGTAGTAGGACACTACCAACTAGCAGGATCGACACAAACTTTTGGAAAAGAAACACCTTGAGGTTTTCAGTGGAAAAAAAGTAATCATTGACTGGCCATTAATACTTTAGACTGAAAATCATTTTATGACTTATTTTTTAAAGGCCCATTATATTTTAATTGTTCAAATGTTAATATGTTATTGATGACATACTATCACTAAAACCCTTTAGTTAAAATTTTCATCCTGTGATGTGTTCATTTATGGTCACAGCCCACTTAACTAAGCTCTGTGGTCTTATCTGTCATGATCCGCGTCGGGCATGACAGCCTTTTGTTATTGTTTTCGTCACCTCCCTGCCATGTGTCTTTTGTTATTGTTTTCGTCACCTCCCTGCCATGTGCTTTGTGTTATTGTTTTCATTCTCACCAGCCACGCACCTGTTCCCAGTTCACGATCACACACCTGCTCCCCATCTGCTCCCCTGATTACCGGACTACTTATACCTTCCATGCCCTCAACCCAGTGTCGGGTCATTATCCCGTTTGGCTCATGTCTCGCTCTGCCTCCCGATCGCCTGACACGTTGTGCTCTCGTGCCTGCCTGACTCCTGCTTGCTCTGTTTCCCCGACTAGCCGACCTGAACCCGTCCGGACCCGCTCAGCCCGCCATCGCCTCCGAGATCCTGCCCGGCAATCATCCCGCCAGCGCTCCCCGCTCCGCCGTGCCTCCCGCTACCTCGCCAGCCCGACGTCGCCTCCCGGCACTTCCTGCTTCGCCGCACTCTCGTCCGCGCCGCCCGGCGCCTTCAGCTCTGACGCACGACCATCTGCCGCCTCCGGTGACCGCCATTCCGACACCAGTACGTCGGCGTCGCTCGACGCGATCCACTCCGACGACCGCCTAACGTTGGACTCTCATCCGCTCGCTTCCCCCCTCCGCTCCTCAATAAATCCTGTTCTCCCCTTACCTGTCGCTCTTGGGTCCTCCTTCCTTCCCACACGGTTCAGTGAACCGCGACATTATCTAGTCTTTTGTGTTATTTTGTGTATCGTAGTTATATATATTTATGCGGAGGAAGCAATTCTTTGTTGCATTTTTTTTTCAAGCAGTGTATTTTTCCGATCACACATCCTTTGTTAGAAATTTCAATTGAAACTACATCAGCTTGTATTGAATTCCATACTTTTTTGTACACAGTGTATATTGAACATGTAAAATCTTCACTTGTATCTCCCCTAGTGTTAATTGTATTTGTATTTAAGTGACGAAATAGATTTTCTTTTCTCTTGTATATTACATTCATTATCTCCATCCACTATCCAAGCTGCTTATCCTCACGAAGGAACCATATCCCAGCAGTCTCAGGCACACTGGGTTCTAAAATTTGACAGAGGGACTGGACCAGGAGGAGATGGATGGAGTGTTTTGGTAACCTTACCTCATCGGAGATTAATTTTAAATGAAAATGAACAAAAGCATTACAACAAAATATCTGTCTTTGACACAGCACAGTATTTAGAAAATAAAACATTAACAAGGATTATTCATTTAATTTTTTTCAAGTTCGGCGGGCCGAATTAAAGCATTTAACGTGCCACATGTGGCCTCCGGGCCGTAGTTTGCCCACACTTGCTCTAAATTGTCCCTTGGTGTGATGGTGAGTGTGAATGTTGTTTGTATACATGTGCCCTGCGACTGGCTGAAAACCGATTCAGGGTGTACCCCAGCTACTGCCCGCCAATCAAAAAGTTTGCCCACCCCTGATTTAGAGTGTTCGATTAACCTATCATGCACGGTTTTGAAAAGTGGGAGGAAACCGGAGTACCCGGAGAAAACCCACGCAGGCACGGGAAGAACATGCAAACTCCACACAGGTAGGCCGGAGCTCGGAATCGAATTATGGATGATTAGGGAGAGGGAATTATGAATCTGCACTGTGAGGTGAACGTGCTAACCAGTTGGCCACCGTGGCGCCCATCGATTATGTTTATTATAAATTTTTTTTTGTCAATCATGTTTTAATAAAGAGATTTATAAAAAGTAAAACAATAGAACATTTTCATCAAGGAAAACAAATATATTGTACAACAAAAAAGAACAAAGAATAATAATAATAAAAAATAACAAAATAAATACAAAATAAAAAAATATTTAATTTATTTATACAGGGTGACCCAAAAAAACGGGCCCCAACTCCAATTAGGCCCCATTTCTTAGTGTTTTGTCCGAATGAAATGAAACTTTGGTCATAACTAGTTTATTATATTCAAAATATTACATCAAAACCACGAGGGCCTTTTTTTCCTCCGTTCTACAGCATATGTTCTAGATGGTCTTCATTTAGCTCCGTGCATTTCTTGAGGCGCAGCTCGAAATTGTCCATGACGTTCTTACATACTGAATTGTTAATGGCTCTCATCTCCTGGGTTCTGGGTTTCTCTACGTAGACTTTAAATCCTTAAAATAGCACCAAAGAAAAAAAATCAGGGGGGGCTTAGGTCCGGGCTATGGGGTGCCCACTCAAAATCAGTCTTGAGACTGATCACTCGGCCTCCAAAGTTCTCTTTCAGCCAATCTCGGGACAGGTTTGAGGTGAGAGATTTTTTTCTTTGGGGCTACCTTAAGGACAGAGTCTACGCAGGGAAACCCAGAACCATCACGGAACTCAAGAAAGCCATCAGATATGTGATATTTTCAATATAATAAACTAGTTATGACTAAAGTTTCACTTCATTCGAACCAAACACTAAGAAATGGGGCCTAATTGGAGTTGGGGCCCCTTTTTTTTGGGTCGCTCTGTATATCAATTATTTTTTAAACGGGTCGGACTTATATGTGTTTCAGTTGTGTGTATGAGCAAAAAAAAACATGAGTGTGAATGGGAGTGTTTAAGTTGTTTGTATGAGAATGTTTCAGTTTTGTGTATGAGCGTGTTTCAGTTATGTGTAAGAGCAACAAAAACTTCACTTGTATATGAATGCATTTCAATAGTAAGTGTGAGAGCTATACCTGAATTTTGTCCCTAAAGCCCCCTCATAGTGTTTGTCTTCTGTCTACATCAATAACAGTGTCAAATGTGACAATAAAGTCCTTATTGATTGTCTCTGCAATATTCTGATTCTAAAACACTGGCAACACCACTAACAAAAATACAGAAACAAAACAGTTTTTAGTTACAATCAGCTTTTGGTTGCTGTAATATAAAAGAAATAGTAAAATATATTGTGCTGTAATTTATGTTGTTTCTCTTTAGAAATCACTCATTTTGTCACTTCTGACAACTGAAAATGACATCACGGTTGCTCGGTTCTCATCTAATGACCAATCATGGCTCAGCTTCAGAAAGCAGGTGAGCCGTGATTGGTGAATTACCTGAGCCCTGAGCAACTGAGATGTCATTTTCAGTCGACAGAAGTGTCAAAATGGCCACCCCCGAGATGGCTAAAAATGGTGGATTTTGCTCCAATCGTTTGGGCTAGAGACGGTACATATAACATTTTATTGCAAATCATTTTGGGGGGTTCACTTCCTCTTTAAAAACTTTAACTCTGAGATTTATTATGCACACAGACAATGTTGACAACTTTTTTTATTTCCCATACAATGACAGTTGAGAAAAAACCCCCAAACAATTTGGCATTCAGTGATGACAGCTGCCATTGTGTATTTTAAAAAAAGTACAAATAATTTAGGAAAACAAAATCACCATATTTACTCTCATTAATTTCAGACACCACACTTATCTTCAAGGTACTCTCGAACGGATCAATACATGGATCTTTTCTCAGTGAATACCACAACTGGTCATATTGAATCTCAGAAAGAAACGTATATCGTACATCTCAACTCACTGTTGTTGATAGCACATAGATTTGCAAAAATCTGACTCCTTTGGCAGATTTAAAATATGTGTGCATAAAAACTACAGTATTGTCTGTATAATTGTACATATTAGCAATAATGAAAAACAACACAAATAAAGTTCGTGCCTCATCAAAGTTTACCAATCACATGCAAAGTGTGTGTAATGCCCCTCTTGTCCATAATTGGACAGTTTACTGTTACTGAATTTAAAATAAATATATATCTTAATAAATTATTGATTATTTCTACTTTTATCAGAGTTTCTATAAAACCAAATATAAATAAAACATTTTGACTAAAGAGATTTTCTTGATACTTCAGTTGAAGAAGACAGAGTTTATAACAAATACATTCTGTTCTAAAAAAATACACATCGTTGAAATTTGTTCGAAACTTCATTGTGTAGGCAAAAACGTGGTACAAGTCCAACAAGTCAAGTATGATATTAGACTGTGGTTATTCATTTATTATCAGGTGAAAGAGAAATAAGTGACTGAAACTGGTACTTGCAAACACTTCATAAATGTTTATATTTAAAAAAAAGAGCTTTCACTGTTAAAGCAGTCAGTGAAATTAATCTGTCAAATTGTTTTTCATAATATTAGGGCAAATAGAAAGTGTCGCAATACACAGATAGAAATACAATATACATATTTGAACGAACTTCCCAATACTGTACAAGGAAATGTGTCATTTCCTTCTAAAAATATCCTTCCAATAAAAGAGAATTTGATACCAATCTAGACATATTTCGAAGTCAAATTATTCGATTCAGCTCAATTTGCATCTCTTTGCACTTGCCTCTATCTTTTATATCTTAAAATGATTTTGCGGTTTAAATCGATTTCTGCCGTCCCCCCCCCCTCTCCCTTATATAGAATGATAGTTAACCGCCAGTCAAAGAAACTGTACATGAGAGAGAATATACAGTATTGCTTCTACAGTTATTATACAATAGTGTATTTGTCCATAAATTTTCACATGAGCAGTTCATAGATTGATCGCTAATACAAAATGAATTGTAGAAACTAAAAATTAATAATTTGTGCTAATAGTATAATTTAACTTAATATAATATAATTATTTTAATAATAAAAATAATGAGAATACCACTTTTACAACACAGTATAGTTCTATTTAGCTCATCATCTGGTTTGCATTTCTGTAAGTGAACATGTGTATGAGGATGGGGATAGAATTGGCTCAGTAATTAGAATGGCATAATATAATAACTTAATTTTGTTGTAAAATATAATTTTGTTGTAAAAACGTCTGAGGCAATTACTACAATTTCATTTCACAGAAGGGACAGTGTTCTCCTCTTGGTATGCTTCATGTTTGAAATTGTAAACATGTCTGAGGGTCATTGGTTAATTTTCATTAATTTTTTTATTTAATATTAACAATGTGATTATATTATTGTTGGTATTATTAATTAATTAATTTTTCTCTCTTACCAGAGGGGTACTAACAATTTTCTCCGTGTGTACAAGGTCTACTTTTTCGATTGGTGGTGCCTTTTTCAATGGATTCTTTTTATTGCTGGGTAAGTTTATCAGGTGCGGACCCAAAGGTGTCTCATGATACTTACTACCCGAAGTAAGGAATCCTTTTTTTTTGGGATACTTTCAGTTTGGTTCAAGGTCTTCCTCAAAAATTAGGCATGTACCATTTGATCCGTAATACCTATTTTCTGAGCCTCAGAAGTATGTCCAGTACGTTGTAATCATACCCACATTTATATCTATCTATTTCCGCCAATAGATTTAGACCCTCAGTTGTTAATTTTGCAGACGAGCACAGGCCGGTGAACCTAAGAGACAGAAATGTCTGCGCTGCTGTGGGTGGGAGTGATCACAATCCAAGTTTGATCATGACCAAGCAACACCGCTCCTCCCATTACATTTAAATGCAGCACACCAGTCGTAAACCGACAATCTGAAAATTAGCTATGTGGGCCCAATAGTCGAACAAAACTGCACTGTGACGTGGATAAGGATTGTTTGTGAACACAGCCCATAAATGCCGGGCAGTCATATTATTTAAAAAAAATAAAATAATAGTAGAAATGCCTGACAATGCCTTGCCCTCACTCACTGTCCAACCCCCCCCAAAACCCATCTTTGTACGCCACTGTCTCAACCCAATAGCAGATAGAATTCATTTATTGCAAATACATTAACACTATTGAGCATCTGCAAGATGACATTCAAATAAATCTCAGATGTAATTCCTAATTGATGGATGCCACATTTTTCTCTGAAACCCTGTGAATTAAATCTGTAAATCTACACTTCAATCACATTTTCTTGATTTTTTTTTTTTTTTAAATCCACTGTGGTGGTGGAATGAGGAAAAAATAAATCTTCAAATCTTCTGAATTTCAACTATATGTATACTGTATTTTAATAAACAAAACAAAAAGAAAAACACCCAATATTATATGACAAGGAACTGCATATGAAGAAAATATAAATGATCTGAAAAAGACCAAACAAAACTATGCCAAAAAAAAAAAAGAACGTGATTGAAACCACATAATTGCTCTTTTTCGAAATACAATTAAATAATCAATATAGTGTACAATCTCTCCTTGCAGACAATTTAAATTAAATGGGGTTGGACAAGAGCCATTTAAAATAAAATATATATAGGTGGATCGAGCATGTCCTATATCTCACTAAACACGTTCGGGATAGACATGAAGTGAGGTTGCGAGCAAGACACTCTCAGCCAAAGTCAGCGAACTCTGATCTATCAAATGTTAATCTGGATAAATGGAAAAGGAAAAAATCCAACATATGTGCCCCAGACACATTTTCTCACAAGAGCGGAAGCTGTAAAAAACTGCACGAGTATACTTTGTCCATTTGCACTATTGCTGGTTGCAATGACCAGGTCAGTAAATGCAGGTTATTTCCAAATGAATGCATTGACTGTTTGGGGTTAGTGCAACTCCCTGTATTTGTATTTGTTTTCTTCAAAAAAGACTAAAACAACATTGGCCTGTTTTGCAAGGCAGCTGTCAATAGTGACATAAGGAATGCTTTTCTCCACTGGCTTGTCAAAGAAACAAGATGTGCACCTTTGTAAATGTATGCCAATCATTAACAAAGATTTCACATGTTTACTTGACTTTGTTTTGTTTGCTTATCTGCATGTACAGAAATGGAAGCACTTGCACTTTCACTCAAATCCTCTCAGAAGGTTTGACTCAATATTATTACGTAGGAAACTGACAAGCGGAGCTTACTGTAAATGCTAAATGGAAATACCGTATAACTAAAAACAATGAATCCACATGCTGCTTCTTTTAATTAAAAAAATAACACACATACTATACTATGTGTGTGGATACTCTGCAGTATATGTATATATATATATATATATATATATATATATATATATATATATATATAAATATATATATATATATATATATATATATATATATATACATACAAAGCCTGAATATGTTATTATATACATAATCCTTTTGTTTATATTTTACAATAATTACAGTTAAAGCTTTGAATTATCGAGTACTATATGTCAACACTTCAATAGAAAACAATTACCATTATCACATATGTGACCAGCCATGATGTGAAGCTGGTTGCAAAACATACTCCACCAAATACTTCATATTATAGCTGCATTAAATCGGGCTTTTTTTCAAATATATATCGAGACAGTGTGTCAGAAATATACAGAAGGAATCTTCATTAGGCTCTCCCTTGTTCTTATTTTGTTGTTTTTTGCTCATCTTACTGTATCTTTGCTGAGCTGTCAGCATCAATGTCACACCAAACACCATAACACATGCGCTAAATAGCTCATGCTTTGTTCTCAATACACGATAAGCGGATCATCCTGTATTGTAAAATATATCCATCAGCAGGTATGGTACTACATATTTGTGTGACTGTGAAGGCTGTTCTATCCCATCACCTTTAAAGACAAACAAACATTGGCTTCTAACATTTATCATGTTGAAATCATTTTGCTTGCGTCGGTGACTGGAGCTTCAAATATCACTGGCTCCGTGTCCAATTTCACAGTAAAATGTTGACACAGCAACTCCAGGTTCGAAAAAACTCAAAAGATATCTCCGAATGCCTTTAGGTTTTTCCCTGCTGGCCCTATGGGATCTTCTCTGATGTTCTTACTTCTTAGCCAGCTGGAAAGGGTGTTGACCCTAAAATATATACAAAAAGATGTGAGTCAAAAAATCTAACTTTTGGTGCATGAAAAGGTTAAAATCTGTGTCCAATGTAAAGTGCAAGCCCAGGGTTTTTAGTGACAGAGAACTACTCGTGTTTGCTTTAATGGGACTAATGGCCATTGACATTTTGTACTGTGCAAGCAAGATTTGCTACAAATATAATAAATAAACATCTCGTTTGCTAACTTACATACTGCTAACACCTCTTTTTCCGTACCAGCCCGGAGTTGTGTGCGTGCGTAAAGGGTTTGTTTCAGGTGCTCATTAAATCTAAGCACAAAGATGTAAGATGTCACTCATGATCTGGCATTACTATGTAGAGTTCAAATTTCACATTAATTGTGTTATTGTATAACAGAACATTTACATTGTTTTACACAATGCTCGAGCTACAAACACAAACGTACATATGCTAGTGTTTGTGTTTTCTAATTTTATTTTGGACTCTGGATTGCACTTTTCACACTGTCCGTACTATTTCAAGGCAGTTCAAAAACTCACCTCATTCAGGGCATGCAGTGTCACTCAGCAACTTATAGAAATCAAAGTGGATTAACAACTGCAAACAAGCTCCAGGTTAGTGATCAAGGCCTTAACATGGTAAACATTACTTGGATGTATTGAACATTTGGATTGCGACTCAATCTTGAGCTTGTCCCTACTGTCCGGCTAATGTTCAGTGATGAATAATTCATCATCATTAAGATCAGCACGGTTGTTGCTTTAAAAATAAATAAAGCAATAAATCAAGTCTAGTGAGCTGCTGAAAAAATATTACTGATTGGTTATTCATCAATGAGGAATCCTTAAACATGTTTGGTTTTATTTATGGAACCATGATTGTCATTTTAGAACATCAACAGCACATCAAAGTTTACAGAACAATTGAAGCAACCTTGGGACTATGGCATGAGCTAATAAGCGGTTGAGATAATGAATATTTGATTGTTGGAAAGGATCCAAGAAGTTTCATAGCAACCACATTAAATCCAGGCAGATCAAAACATAAACAAAACATTGTCAGAGGGACCTACCAAGGTACAAACCAATCAGTGCATATTTTTCCCCCAACATTAGGCCACTTGTAAAGTTAATTGGGTGAACTCAGTAAGCCAATACATTTGATGATGCTTGTTAACAAAATTGGTCATGAAAGACCTTTGGCTAAAATATGGCTCTCATATGATTGAAGCAATGTGATGCTTGCAGCAGCGCTTAAAGGTTGAGCTTTAACGTCCGGAAATGTGGGTTTAATACTGACAAGAAGACAAAGCTACAGTTAATACAGTGACATACAGTTATGAAGCATTAAGTGGCGTATAATACAGTATTGGTAAAAACAACATACAACGTACTGAAGTCAGAAACATTATTGTTATAAGGCAAATATTACTGATATGCAACTATGCAAATTGGCACTTTCAGGTCATTTCATGCATTTGAAACTGGTTAGGAGATTTAAGTTGAGATCAGAGTGTATTTGGTTTGGTGCAATATTAGTTATTTTTAGCCAAGTGTGGGCCAAAGGCACTTTTGCTGCAAGTTACAGCCAAGGAAATGTATTTATGACAAATGTAGCCGAATTTATAAAATATTATATTTATTAATTTCTTGTTACTTTTTGTTATTACAAAATAAAGACGTGACATTCTTGATTTTACCATAAATCTCATCAAATAACTGTTACATTTGTTTAGTTTCAACGAGATCCAACCCAAATTCACTCTTCAACTTCCATAATGTACTGGAACAGAAATTACTATTACAAACAATGAAACTCAAAATACAAGTGCAGACTTTTTTTTTTACACTTCTTTTTAACACTGTGTGGACATTTGGGGAAAAACTAAATGAAAAATAAATCCCAAAAAAGTATATCACAAAGAGAAGACTGTCCAAATAGCAACTGCAATACCCACAAGAATCTTTCCAGCCGCACAACTCAGTGTAGCATGGTCTTGTCCAATATAATAAAACAACAAGCTACAATAAGTTAAAAAGCATTATCCACATCACAGTATGCACAAATATCATGCATATGTAACTGTTAATAATTAATTCTTCCCAATTCAAACATATAAAAACTAAATGCATCGATACAAAATCAAATACATTGCCATATGTATTAAAATAAAACAAAAAACATCTGTACAAATCATTTGAAATTTGATTTTAAGATTTATTTTTTTTAAACAATAAGCTATAATAGGATAGGGGAAAAGTAAAAAAATAAATATTCTATGTACAATCACATAAGCCATTCCAAAGTTATCACTGCAGGGAGAAAGCAAAAGGCAAAATGTTAGTTTGAACAACGTCACTAGGGAAGTTAGAAACATGCTGTAAGTGACTGCCAAACTTTTACTTACTTTGTTCCAACAGCCTGGTACAGGTAGGCCATCATCTCCCTGGAAAGAGAAAACGAAGTGGTGAACACTCACAAAATTGCTCAACATGCAAGTGTAAACCAATGCAACAATCACACATTTTTGAGTATGAAGCAAATAACACTTATGAAATCATACTAAACTTTGGAGTGGAGCAATTTATGTCGTTGTAGCCACAGAAAACTGCTTTATGGTGTCACTCATAATAGTTCCTCAAAACAATCTAGTTATTTTACTCAATTTGTCTTCATTCACATTGTCAACAGTTGTGAAGGGTACCAAAGTCCATAGCTACCATAGCAATTGAAATTATGCATTCCAGTACAAGATGGCCTTAGAATCACTGCAGTCACTTGGTTGGTTGACAAAGAATCATCAGTTCTGCAGAAGGCTGAGAATCCAATGGAATGACACAAACGCTTGTTCTTAAAAAAAATAATGGATTTCAATGGAGAGAGGATCCAAATCTATTTCCAGGTTGCAGAGGATGTCAGGACATAATTTATTCACAGATTGCACTCCGATACACTTGTATTTAGATAGTTGTTGCTCATTAGGACGATGCACCCTGGGGTAAAAATAATATCAGATCTGAAAAAATAAATACATAAAAAATATACTGTCCTGTGTTGTTTTAAACTGAACTGTCCATCTTCGTGAGAATGCTTCCTTTCAGTTTATTTTCCTTTGTTTTGACGACTAAAAATCATTTGTAGTTGTTTGCTTCAGTGCATATTTGCAGGGTTGATGTGACTGTGTTTGGGTCCTTGATGTTGTCAGTTGCCATGGTCCTGACGTTTGTCAGAAACAGGTAGGCATGGCCTGTGTCTTTCAGTATATAAGCTTGAGTTGCTCAGTGACACGTCATCAGAACATGTAGTTTTCTTCTGTTGTTACTTTCTATTTTTTGTAGATAAAGGGTTTTACTTTTTCATTTCCATGTTCAGTCTGCTTCCGGGTCTAAATTCCACTCCCCACACAGTACATTCTGACCAGTCATGGACCCAGATAGGAGGAAGGACCTTGTCAATTATGCAGAAACCTTGTGCGTATCATTTAATTGTGTCAAGTTTGCTTTTGTTATCAACTTGCGTCGGGAAGAGCAGCAAGCTAGGTTTATTCCTTGTGGGGAATCAAAGTCAGAGACATTAGAATAATTTGCTTCTTTTTCTTCAAACATGTGTAGTCTTTTATTAGTCATTTAATAAACAGCCCTCTGGCAAATAACTAATGTTATTACATTAGGTTCTCAGTCAGCTATAGAATATACCATCAGGGTCGTAATTTTGGCCTCTTAGAGTGGATGGAATGATGTCGGACAAAAGACAGCTTTTGTTTGTGGACTTTCTGTGGGGCTTCAAGACCAGCTGTCTTCTCTGATGCGTCAGAGTCTCTTGAGCAGTTAATTTCCTTAGTGATTCAAATTGAATGCATAATAAAATGCCACTACAGCACTCGATCTGCCTGCCCCTCCTCTTCTTGTGCCACTACTCCTCGACTGGTCCTCCAGCCTTTTACAAGCCGAGAGATGGCTGCTGCTGCCCCAGGCAGATGGGCACAAACTGCCTTTTCCAGCGGGAATGCACCTGGTCCGGGCATTTCATTAGCCATTAGCCAGTGCCCATTTAGACCCAAGAGCTCCGTTGCGACTTCAGTATCAAGCCTTTTGGTGAGAGAAACGAAAACCTCCTGTGAACTTTCTTACGTGTGTGTCAGCCTACTGGAGCCTACACCTTTTATGGGTTCAGTATTCCCACAACTCCCTCACCTCCTCGTCCACTGGCATGTCTCCTACATTGGTCATCTATGGGTATCAATCCCGACAACTCCCTTCCCTGGAGCGAGAGGTCGCTGTTCCCTATGTCCATGCCTATCCCAGCTGTTGTTATGCCATTCGACGGCATGCCAGAGCTGCCCTGTCCTGCACAGCCCAGTCCAACCGTCAACTGGCTGATAGGTATCGGTCTCCCGCCCCAGACTATCGTTCGGAGCAAGTGGTTTGGGGATCCGCAAGATTGTCCAGATTGATTTCTCTAAGAAAGCCCCCAAGTTCATTTGACCGTTTTTTTGTGAATATTTAGGGTCCTGATGTTGTCAGTTGCTATGGTCCTGTCATACAAGGTTGGCCCTAGCCCTTTGTGTTTCAGTATTTACGCTTGAGTTGTCAGAACATCCAGTTTTCCTGCACACCTTGCTGTGTCCTGCCCTGCTCTCTGTTGTTCATTGTTGTTTGACACACTGCTGATCATTGATTGCTAATTGGAGATTTGCCCACCATCTTCCATGATAGGAAATCAACAGAAAGTGAGAGTAAAAAAAATAAAAACTCTGCGGTTTACACAGCATACACGTCTGCTTGGTTTTATCCAATCATTCCATGTAGTTTTAAATGCGCTTTGCACAACCTGTGGTAATGTTGCCTCGAGGATTTGGTGCTCCATGCATCAGATGAAAGTGAAAAAAAAGAAAGCAATCTTACAACTATTTAGTTCTAGAATGAAAGTTTGCTATGTAATCTGTTAGTTGCAATGAGTGAGTTATGATGTTGTGAAAGAGATAAGAGCTCACTAGATGAGTGCACGTCCTTCAAATGAAGATGGTCAGTGGAAAAAAAAATAATTATTCAAATCAATAATTATCTGCTTGATAATGATCATATTTTCATGCAAACTTGCAATGCAAAACTTAATAAAGTGTTGCCATCTTAGTTTATGATAGTATTTGCAACTCTGATGTTAATCATGGTAGCTAAAAGCATGCTGGGGAGGAAAAGAGAGAGCACCATACCACAGGACAAGGGGCATCCAGCCCATCCAGGCCTGGCAAGCCCGGTTCACCCTTCTCTCCTTTAAAGCCACGGAAACCCTGTTTGTGAAATCATCCATTTAAAACCAGCTTTGTAGCCTAAGCCACACTAGCTAAGTGTTTGTCCTCCACTCTTTGGGGACACGAGGATTCGCCTTTCTGTCCGTTGGGCGACTTGATGCAGGTTTACCTCAACATGCAGCCAACCCGGACTTGACAGGAACAAAATTCTAGCGATAAGAGCATCAGTGCATGATAATAAATTTTCTTTAAGAGGGCATGATTACTTGAGCTGGAATTATGTGAATCGGCCAAATGGGGAGCACTCACTGTTTGACCATGTTTTGTTTTCTATTGCAGACAAATATGTTCCACGCATACAGCAGAGTACATGCATGGGATTTCAAGACCAAAGGTGTGGAGAGAGTGCTGTAAAGCCAAATACATAAAATCAAAATAAGATACTCATATCAATGATTTACTCCTGTCAGTCTTGTACCTTGAGGGAGAAAAGAGGCCCGAGGTTGATAGGACCACTGAATACCAGAGCCAAAAAGACCCTTACTTTTTGGCTCTTAGTTGTACACAGATTACTGACATACCAACGGACATGGGGCATCTAATCCAGGTGCTCCTTGGTCTCCCTTATCCCCTTTGGCCCCCCTGTTGCCTTTCTTGCCCCTCTCTCCCTGCAAACAACAGTGTATTAAACAAATGACAAACTTTAGTCCTCCTTTGTGAAAATTTTAGATTATGCTATATGAACCTGTGTTACAAATTTAACATGAGAAATACCTTAGTGTAATTAACTAAAGGGGTTAGTGTGTTTTTCTGTATTTTAAAGTAGAAGTCAACCCAAAAAATACAATAATATGTTGGATGCGAGCCCACTAGCCTAAGCAGCACAACATTCTGATTAATATTGCGTTTGTGGAATATGAATTAACCAGTAATTAAGCATCCATGTCATTTTTGGAGAATGCTATGTTAAGACAAGTGGGGCTGAGTGGAAATTTTACTGGAAAACACACAAAGAAAAAAATTATTTGGGGTGTTGACTTCTCCTTTAAGAAAATAACAGAATTGGTGAATTAAAAGCAGAGATAGTAGGGAGTTAGTGAAGGGGCATAAAAGCCAGTGCTTTGGTGAGAAAATGCCAGTTATGTATTTTGGTTATGTTTAATGTTCGCAAAGGACAATACTCTTGTTTGGTCTTTGTTTGTTGTTTGTGCGACAACTGCACAAGAACAACAAAATAAAAATGGGAAAAAAACTCACACACACATGATACAAAACAATCCATGGTGTCGTAAAATATCGGGTTTACCAAAGTAAATTAATATTTTCATTTTCCATTCAAACATTCGATATTAGTTGTTTGTGAAAACATGGGAACTAATAATCATCACTTCATATTGCATGTTTGATTTCTTTAGTGTGTTTGCATGGACAGTTTTAACGCCGTATTAAAAAAAAAAAAGTCTGTTCGTTTGTATGCCAATTTGCATTTTGATAAAAAAAAAATGTGATGCATTTATATATTCATTGTTTATTCATTTTTTGTTTATTTAATTTAACAAATTAAATAATTGGTTCAGTGATGTATGATTAAGAAATTATCAAAAGAAACTTTCACTTTTTTCTTTTAAAAACACCAATGACATGGCTCTTCTGTCTAAAAAAAAAAAAATCTAATGTAGCCCTTGATCACCAAAGTTCTGTATTTAACCTGCTTGCTGCTTGCAAGAATAACCTAAAGACATCAGGCCAAATTTTGGTAACTTTTTTTTGTGCCAGAGCAAGTCTATTGTGCGGCGTTTAAGGCCATGTTACGCCTCTCTGGGCGTTCTGGCGCACCAAGTTCTCCTCACCCCCGCAACCCATCCGACTTTTTGGTAAGAATAGTCTCAGCTCGGCGTAAAAACGGGGGCATTGTCATTTTCATGCCTGTACAATGATCTACTTCAGTGTGTTTTTAAAATAGGATGTCACACACAGATGCACAATCGGGTGCAAGGTGATCTCCAATTGCCCTTGACACATGCATGGCCGAATAGATTATCGGCAGTTTAGCTGCCACTGCCAATGTCATACCAAGGTCCGATATTTGTCAGACTCAAGTACATTTATTTCTGTTTCTGCAATGTCAAGCAAAGTGTACAGGGGCATGGTTTGATTTTGATCTAAAAGGGGAATGGCGCTAGGATTGGCCAGCACCATTGCGCCCAGTTCTACCTGCGCACAGTTTAGCAAACTACCAAAATAAAGACAGCGCTTTCGTGCTAGAATTGTGCTTAGCACGAAAATAAGGACGATCCTCTTCTTCCTAAACAGATGCACTTTTTGTGTTTAAATTGCATTTTAAAATCCTCATGATTTCGTTACCTCCGTATGCAATTACAGAAGTATTTGGTGTTCCCTGCAATTATTTGGCAATTACTTATCAATTATTCTACACACAAGTCACAGTACGTGTATGTGCTAATAATTGCATGCAGCAAGAATTACATTTTGTTTTTGCACGGTACCTGTTACATGCATTAATTGGAAAGCAATAGAAATTGAAATATTTTTGAATAACTGTTTTTTTAAATTTAACATTGTGTCGTTACTCCTTAAGTTGTTTTATAATTTGACTGGTTTACTGCATAGTGAATATAAAAAGTCTACACCTGTTCAAATGCCAGATTTTTGTGATATGTATTAATGAGAGCAGAATAAATACATACATACATACGTACGTACATCACTTACATGCATGCATACATACATAAATAAATGTTTGTTAATTTAAATCTTTTTCCACCATAAATGGAACTTGGATGTAGCTCTTATTAGAATTAACAATCACATTTTAACTGATGTCAAGTGGGAGTCAGCACACGCCTGCTACCAAAAAGGCTCTTATTAACCGCATATACAAATCCGATTTTCTAGTAGGCGTCTCCTGACGTTTTTTTTTTCCTATCAGAAGCCTGCAAGTTTTGTGCTAATAATGCTATTAGGAACTATTCATAATTGTTTTTGCCTTGCTAAGGTTCCAGTTCCAGCCAAAAATGAACATCCCCAAAGCATGATGCTGCTGCACCATGCTTCACTTTAGGCGCAGTATGGTGTAATTTTGATGATGAGCAATATTGTGTTAACGGTAAACATCCAATTTTCAATTAGGCCCAAAAAGTTCCACTTTAGTTTCACCAGACCATAAAACATTTTCCCACGTGTTTGGGAGTTTTGTTGGAACAAGGGGCTCAAAGGGCCTGTATGTCAAATGCACTTGCCATATAAGGCTGAACTAGTAGAATAGAATGACCTAAGTTTGAAGCGTGTGCATTTTGAAGCATGTGCACTACGGTGCCGCAGAAAGACCACACTTTCAAAGCCTACCAGCAGAGGTGCAAGCAAAACAACTCCTGTTATTCCCAAAAGTGTGGGAGTAATTGCATTGCATTTGTTACGCATGCTGTAGTTATGATCTTCAGGAACTACGTTTGCCAAGTATGTCTCGCTAAGGCACAACCCCCCTACCAAGAAGAAAACAATTCACACCCTCCCACCACCATTTATTTTTACATTTTGTACGAATGCACATGTTCATTGTATATTGATGTTATATTATGTCAAGAAAATGTCCCTTAGCAAAGCTAAACTGATAAGAAATATAATTTGGAGAATTATTATTGAGAGTATCTCGAAACTCAGTCCTATGTGGTGCAAATATTGATGATCTGACAAATATTTACTATACGTTTGATGTCGAACCTCTTCGTCGTGGTGACATCATCCGTTTCCGCGTTCCGGTCTGAGAGCGTCTGCTAAATTGCTAACATAGCCGTCGTCTTATTTTATGTTTCTATACGTAATGGTTGCAATAAAACATTTCTGTTCATAGCTGCTGGCTCTCCGTCCAAACGCGGTTAGAGTCAGACTTCTGTTAAAAGTCGAGCGTACATCAAAGCACTTATTACTCTGTAATTCATTTTAGCGATTAGCACGCTTAGCGTCGCCTCATTCGCCGACTCGTTTCGAACGCTACTTGATAGTCGGGTCCTTTATTTGTCATCACGCAGCTCGTTGCTGCTGCTGTGCACGCACTTAGATATAGTACAAATAAAGCTCATACTGCTGTCGCGCAAGAGATCTTGGTGTCTAGCATTCAAGTAGCGGTGAAAGAAATTACTTTCGGGAGAACGCTTTTTTTTTTTTTTAAATCACGTCTCCGAGACCTACTGCGTGAACTAAGGGCACAAAGCGCAGCTTTGACAATCTCAAATTTGCGTTGTCTGAGATTGCAATTTCGGTTCCAAAACCATACATCATTCAGCCGTACTACAGCGGGGAAAAAAGTATGTTTCCCAGGGCCCCCCTCAGCATCGCACTGTGCCCCACTATTTGAGAACCATTGCGCTAAGGTAAGGCACAACCCATGTAATTGCTAGGTCTACGATTTTGAATCCAAAAATTACGTTGATGTGATAGTGTATATATATATATATATATTATGCATAATACTGAAATTAATAAACCAGTTCAGGGTGTACCCCGCCTACTGCCTGAAGGTAGCTGGGATAGGCTCCAGCATTCCCCGCGACCCTCGTGAGGAGAAGCGGTGCGGATAATGGATGGATGGATGAAATGAATAGTGGGTTTTTGAAATGAATGAACATTGAAAAATCTAAAATTTCGACACACTTAAACAAGGCGTAAGAAATTCTATACAGTTCAAAATAGTAGTCAGTGTTAGCTCTAAACGTTTCAGGCTTCTGCTAAAAAGAAAAAAAATCCTCCTTCAACGTTAAAAATGTATTTGAGGCCTTCTAAATTGGGGTCAGGTGTGTGCTGACTCCATTTTAACATATGTTTGAGTGTGATTGGTTAATTCTTAACATAGCCGCATCCTAGGGATTTGCAGAGGTCATGTCATTATCCACACCGCTTATCCTGTACAGGAAGGGTGCTGGAGCCTATCCCAGCTGACTACGGGTGAAAGGCGCACTACACCCTGAACTGGTCGCCAGCAAGTCACAGGGCAGACATAGACATCGTCACGCTGCCCGCACACAACTCAGGCGAGTGTGCCACTACACCGTCAGTGACTAGCACAGAGGTGTGGGGAATTTCAATATTTACTGTACTTTTTTTTTTTTTTTTATTTAATATGACACCTGCTCACCAAGGTCAGGGCTGTTTAGATCCTTGTTTTGGGGTTTGCACAGCAGTGGAACAGTACTCGGTACTTTTTGATCTTCATTTGTTTTACTGTATTTGTCCATCCCAGGAGTCATTTTCATACAATATTTACTGACTGAACACCTTGCGTTAGTGTATGTTCGTGATAAGATTATGGCGCACACTGATTTACATTGTTCCCATAGGAAAGGAATGCTCTTGTAACGAGGGGAGTGTCTGTAAACTATAATCACATTCATTTGTCCAAAACCTAATGCAATGTTGAAACATTGTTTAATTTCTTTGAAAGGTCAATTCCAACTAATTAATTGCGTAGGACATGTGTCGTTGTTGAACTGCTGACTTTAATGTTCTACCATTTAAATATGTTTGAACTTCATTCCAAAAAGTAAAACTTGGAATTTAGTCAATACATCTCACTGGACAATAGCCTCCATCCGTGATGCATGTCATAATACAAAGTACTAAGAAGTTCAAATGGGGCATCCAGCCATGATCATGAAGGTAAACATACATCGATCAATGAATCAACTCCCTTCACAAGCATGTACTCAAGTAGTTTTGGTGAATGTCTTAGGGTTCACTAACCTGGGCCAGTCTTTACGCACTGTGCTTTGGAGCACATCACTAGACAATACAAAATAACATCTTATTTGCGTCTTAGTTGGAGTCTTAATTATATTGTGAAAGTGTTGGTCATCATTTATAATTGGGGGGAGCAGAACTTACATTGTCACACACATATGTCTTTCAAATCACACTAAGGCGAGGGAAGTCTCTTGAGCTCGGCACTTCCAATCCTTACATTTGTCAAACTAAGTGGTCTTGCGGTTTCAAACTTTGACTAAACGGCGTATGTGCGTGTCATGTAAAAATGTCCACACAATTTTAGAAGCATGCAATGATGGGAGAGCATTGCTTGCCATTTAGAGGAAAAGGAAAAAAAAGTCAGCGGTTAATTTATGAGCACTTGCATGCTATTTGTACTGTTAAGAAGGAAGAGGCAAATAGGAAGTGTAAGAGGAGGAGTATTAACCCAGGACTTTAATTAGAATGCAGGAGGAGCAGGAGGCCATGTGTTGTGAGAGGGAGAGAGGGCAACCCTTGCGAGAAAAAGAGCCATGGGGCAAAGTGGAGGGAAGGAAAAAGGGGATAGGAAGACCTGTGGATACAAAGGAAGATAGGACAAAAGTAAAAACACCTGCACTATCTCATAGCTTTATCTTCAACACGTTCATCTAAATGGTCACCAGTGGCCGAATTTGGACTTTATACTTCATTCACAACAAGCATTTTTCGTTTAAGTTCTATTTTTGCGTGCAAGTCACTTGAATGTGTTGAAAAAAACCTATGAAATGTGAAGATTGATTGATGGGAGTGGAAATATTAAACAAGGAACATGTTAATGGGAAGGAAGAGCAACATTATTTTAGAGGTAGGTATTACAGTCATCTTACATATGGTGGACAATATAAAAAAACATTTTTCTCATTGTAGATTAAAAGCACAAATCACAAATGAATATCATCACATTCCATCAGTAAAGCTAATACGGTAACCGTAATTTGACATCTTGGGAAAAAAAGCATTTCCACCAATGTGATTTTTTTTGTGATTAATCACACGTAAATGTTCAGATAATCAAAGCAACTATAATATATCACAAAGAACAAAATTAAAAGCAATTGCAGTTTCTAAATTAGCTTTTCATTATTTAAGGGGGGAAAAAAACTGGCCCTTTGTGAAACACAAATCTTCTCTTGAATTGACTAAGTGTAATAACTGTGTCCCCCCCCCCTTACCAACAAAAAACTGCAAACAAGCATTTGTGATAACGGGTGATGAATCTCTCACATGTAGAGGAAATTTGGCCTCCACTTTTTGGGAAAATGAGCTTGAACTCTGTTGCATTAGAAATGTTTTCAAGCATGAATGGCCCATTTAAGGTCATTCCACAGCATCGCTATTAGATTTAAATCCTGACTTTGGCCGAGCCACTCCAAAACATTGTATTTAATTTTTTTGGAGAGGTGGACTAACTGGTGTGTTTTGGTCAATGTCCTGCTGCTCAGCCCAAGACCACGTGAGCATGAGGGCATAAGCTCATGGCCAAACGTTCACTTGCCCAGGTATACAGCAGAATTCATTGTTCCATTAATCACAGAAGGGAGTCCAGGTTCGGAAGAAGCGAAGCATCCATAGACCAACACACGGCCACCATCAAGTTTGGCACAATCTTCTTTTTAACAAATGCTATGCTGTTTTTATACAAAATTTAATGAGCCAAAAAATTATTTCTTGTCAGTCCACATTCATTTGGAATCATTGGGGTGTTTTTTTTTCTTTTTTTTCTTTTTGCAAAAATGAGTTGGTCCTTTTCTTTTTTTTTTCTTTTTTGCTTTGGAACTCTGCCATCCAGTTTTGCCCAGTATCTTCCTTATGGTTGAGTGATAAACACTGACTTTAACTGAGACCACTGAGGCCTGCAATTCTCTGGATGTTGTTTTAAGTTATTTTGTGACCCCCTGGATGAGTACTTGATACAATCTTGCAGTAGCTTTGGTTAGGCAACGTTTTGACTTTACGACAGCTGTGTCTCGTATGCACACACTGCAGGAAAATGCAACCCTGATCGGATTTTTTTTTTTTTGCCCGTATGCGACCGGTATCTTTTTTTTTTTTTTTTTTTATGGCGGTCTGAACAGCTCAATTACAACGTTTTCAAAGCCAGCGTTCATATGAGGTCCTAGATTAGATACGTATGTGATTTTTTTGGAATGCAACCACAGCCAAACGGGAAAGGTCACATGTATCCTTCATTGACGTCATCCGGATCCCAAAATGTGCTGGCAGCTGGGAGATCGAATCTGCAGTTATTTTGAGTAATAGTATTAACTTTATATTTAACTTTATTTTAATGTTTTAATTCTTTTAATTTATGGTGATGGTAATACGTGGCGTCATCTTTAGTGGTGTCTCCTTGAAATGATATTGAAAAGCCTTGCCTCATCATTACTGCCAAATACTATTTCTACCTCCTACAATACAAACAGACTGAAAAACAGTTTCTTCCCGAGAACCATCTCCATGCCGAACTCTCGCACGCAACTACCTTTGCCTTGTAGAACTGCAACTGATTTCATTTTTATTCAATTTATTCATTATTATTTGATTTATTATTTATATTTGCACTGGAGAGGGGAACGCTCTCATTGTACACTGAGTATAATGACAATAAAGGGCATTCTGATTCTGATATATATGAATATCAAAGCTTTGGAAATTACTTTGTAACCTTTTTGTGTTTCTCATTCTTTCTTGAATTTCTTTTGATTGCGGCAAAAAAAATAATAAATTACTGATGCATTGCATATCTTGCGGCTAACTGCACTTGTCTGTACAATTTTTGTGATTTCCTGATTTAACAGGGTTTGGCCAGTGAAATTAAACTCCGCTTTCTCCCCAGAAAAACTGTTTGATCAAAATTAACTCAAGATTCAACAGGGAGGGGCATTTACTTTTTTAATAGAGGGCCACACAGGTTAGAATTTTTTTCCCCTTATTTAAAAAAAAATAATTTTGAAGCTGCATTTTGTATCTTCTTACTTTTTGTATTTGTTAAATGTTAAATTCGTCTTGAGGAGCACAGTCTGATAACTATGCAAAAAAACAAAATTATCACGAAGAGGAACAGAATATTCCTATCCAAAATGGATAGAAAATTGTCATTTTTGTTGACCACAACAACGAGAGAGGTACTCAGCAGGGTCATTATATGCCTGTCTTTGATGTGTTTTGATACGATCAAGTGCATCTTCTGTTCATCTTGTGTTGACAGTCATTATTCATCAACAAGCTTTGATTCTGTCAAAGCAAAATATCTGAATAATCAAGTTTTTTTTTGTCATGTTCGAAAAAGAGCATCTACATTTTGGATACTTAGCTCTTGAATTCATCTTGCCTTGGTAGCCTTTGAAGCAATTCCAATTTAAATAAGTGGCAGCAAAATTAACAACACGGGAATATTTAATTGGGACCATAAAGATGGTTATGTTGTTAAATGTCCATGTTAAAATTCCACCAGACCCAGCTTCAAGAAAATGTATATATCATATAATGAAGGTTAACTGAAGAGACCTAAATCACAAATTTTGCTTTATTTCTGGATTATTATAGTTGTAACAGAGCATACAAGGTCCATTTACAAGGCGTGAAATATTTTTTTTTCATTGAGGAGCAATTTTGTGAATCAACGACTTCATTTCAGCGGCAAATTAGAACTTTTGAGGAGCCATTTTTTACAGTTAATCCCAGGGAACTGGAGCAAGGATACCAATAAACAATAAAAATATGGCCGTATAATGGGATAGTTGAATGTAGGGCGGCAGATATAAAATATTTCAGTATTCAAGTATCCTACTGCAAAGTCCATAGAGTATTCATGTTCGGGTAAATTATATTTTTACTTAGTAAATCTCACTTTCTTTTTTATATAATCAACAGATTTTATTTTTTAAATCCACACTGCTTAGCAACAACTTTTTTTATTCTCTTGAAACACTTTTCAGAGGTGCTGTCTCAAACGAATGTAAATTGCGCGGAGATAAACAATCCCTCGGTGGCGGCTGCCATTCTGTTTTTTTTTTTTTTTTTTTATATTTCTAACAATCTCAATAAGGGCCGAGTTTAACAAGTTAGTGGTCACTTAGTGATTCCGTAACATTTGACAACTCTGTGTTTTACCACATTAACGACAGCTTGTTCACAGTTTTGTCTTTTGATATTTTTGTTTGGGGGGGCAAAATACACATTTTATGTCGCAAACTGCAATGCAAAACCGCTTATTTCGAGCCTTGCGTTACAAAACTACCATAAGTAGCCACGGCTGCATTGAAACATTACTTCCAAAGACTTATAGTATATGTGAGGAATTACACTTCTTCGGTCTAAGTGAGTATACTATGAGTACTAGCTCCAATATTTTCATAATTGGAAATGTATGTATTTCTTACCCGATTCCCTTTGAGTCCTTGTGGTCCTACAAAGCCCTAAAAAGTGGAACAAGCAATAATATATAATTAAACTGATACAATGAATTTGCATATTGTAAATTTGCTTTTTGCCCTCATAAAGTAGTAGTAGCAGTAATTTCAGTGCATAAAAGAAAATAGTAGTATTTTCCATGTATTAAAAACAATTGCGGCAATCAATACATCAGGAATGGCCAACCGAGCGATACACAATGGTAAAATGTAAGATTCCGAATATATTCAGGTGCACAGGCGCATTGCAAAGGTCATTTGATGCCCGCGGCCAAACGCTTGATTTGAATCCAATCAGACAAACTACAATGAGACCCCATTAAATTACAGTCTCGTGCTCGTTTATTATTATTTCATTATCATTATTATTTCCATTTTTTGTGTTCAATTCACCTCGAACTTTTGTCTCCATGTAGTAAAGAAAATTACAACTAACTGAACTGACTAACAGAATTATTTAGATTTTAAAAAAATAAAATAAAATGAAAACATTTTTTGGGTCAGATTAGTTTTGATTTTAGCAACAAATATTGTTGCTTCTTACACATGTACTATCTATCTATCCATCCATCTATCTATTGGTCCATCCGTCTGGCTGTATTCCAATGATCAATTACTGTATTTTATAGAGCGCACTTAAAAGTGCCAAATCTTCCCCAAAACAAACAGCCATCAGCCATCAGCACGCGCGAGCTAGCACACCCGAGCTAGCATGTAAACACGCGCCTCGAAGCACGCCCAGTCTAAGTATTATATACAGAAATAGCACCCTCAACTGGTGATGCGCCCTTTGATACGGCGAGTCTTTTGGCAGCGAAAATACGGTATAGGTCATCTATTGATATTATTTTTGTGTAAGTTAATTTGAATATGTTAATAATTTCATGTTTGGTTAGGCGGGGGGTCAAGGCCTTCAAGGCCTTTTCTGCTGGCATTACATAATCATGATAATTTTTACGATAATAATTCTAATATTTATATGATTTAATTTAGATCTATAAATTATTCACATTCATGTCATTAAGTTGTGTTTTTTACGTGAGAATTTTCGTCCGATCAGAATTAAAATATCTTGTGTTTTTTATAAAACAGCGGCACATTTTTTTTTTGGTTGGAACCTTTAGATTCTTAGCCGCGGCAATCCAGTCAGCTGAGTATCAAAGTGATGGAGAAGTGGAAGCACGTCGCTGGAATATTGTTGCTAGTATTCCGCTAATTCAATTGTGTGGTTGATTTTTCTGCCATGTAACGTAGTCACTCTCACTTTTTGTAATTCTAGTCTAGATAAGATTTATTTGTCTCCCTTTCTAAAACAACATGATGTTGTTTATATTGTATGTTCTTTTTTGTGAAGTCAGGACTTATTTTCGTTTATTAAACTCATCTGTGTTTCTCTCAATTGGACCGAGTTCTTTTGTTAGTTTTTTTTACAGCGTCCGTGATATTAATTTCCATTTAGTCTTTTTTTTTTATATCCCTTATTCCGTTGTCAAGCTTTCATTGTGCTCCGCCTATCCACTTGTGTTGGTTGGAGTTTTTGCTTCCGACTTATGCTGACGGAGTTCTTCATATAGTTATTTACATTTATCATTGCTCATGTTCCTTTGCTCCATTGGTTTAATAAAATAGAGTATCCGCTCATAAAAGTTTTGTGTGGCTCTGCTTTGATGTTTGAAGTTTGTGACAAAGACAGTTATATTGTAAAGAAACATATTACTTTCACATTCAAGTAACTAGTAATATGTAATATATTACATTTTGGAAGTAACTTCCCCAACATTGATAATGAGTTACCACGTGCAATTGTATGTGTAGTGTTTACACTATCAAAGGGGTGTTCAAGTGCATTTTTCCCGGTCGGAAATCGGAAAAGTCTGACTGCCCACCGTCCTCAAATGCTGCATAAGACCCATGCTTCTCACCAGACAAAGGGGAACATAACACATTTGAGTTCCTCCGCAATTTGATTCAATTCACAATGTGTGGCTATATTAGCAAGTAGGTACCTCAACATTAAACATTATTAGTGATTGTAGGTTGTTTATGTACACTGAAGCCATTGTTACAAGTACAATGTCACAAGTATGTTGTATAATTATAGCCTCCATTTTTCTGCGATTAAAAATGACTTACAGGAATGCCCTGCGGGCCAATTGGTCCTGGATGTCCTGCATCTCCATTCTCACCCTGCAATGATATGAATAAAATTATATCCAGTCTCCCCTTGTCTGGAATGGAAATCTCAAGTCAGACTGGAAACTCACTCTCTCCCCCTTTGGTCCTGCTGGCCCTGCTACTCCTGCTGGTCCTATCAGACCCTTAAAAACAGATAAAGAAAATAATTATTGAGCAGCAGATATTAATACTCAAATACAAATCTCTGATCAGCACCTCAACAAGCTTTTATAAACTATAATGTGTCAAATGTATTGTGAAAAGAAAATAAATCTTAAAAATGTTTCCTACGCTTGACATAATTATTACACCAAGCTTGTTGAACTACTGTCCAGACTGTTAAAAAGGAGGGAAAAAGAATCACATGTCAACAGCTGCCGTTGTATCTGAAAAGCAGTCAGAATTTGAGAGAAAAACTTTGAGTCATTCCATATGCAGTTGTATTGAGTGGAAGGTGTACAAAAATTAATTCAATAACTTCTCAACATGCAGCATGGGCATCTTCACATGCTCATCCTCTCAGAATTGTCGTCCTTGCAATTTGGCTGTTTTAAAATCATTGGGCAAAAGACAGCTGAGTCAGGATTGAAGGTTTTCATTGTCAAAATCTTGATTTTGAAGCAACACTGGGCAACATTTCTAAGGACCAAAAGACTATATCGCTGAAACAGCTGATCCTCTTAAAGGAGAACGTCCTGTGTGTACTAGGGCTGGTACCCCCAAAGCCAATCGATCCAAACATTTCGGTTAAATTTTATTACATCGATTAGATTAGATATGAAATGTAGCCAAAAATTTAGCCAACGTCATCATTTGAGACTTAATTAATAATTTGAGCTTTTATTAAGGAAACTAATGATAATCTCAGATAAGACAATTTTTTTCGGGAAATAATGATCTTGCCTCAATTTATTATTCCCATGTGAAATTTAGGCTTTTATAGTTGAACACAAAGCTGATGTAATTTTCCGGGAACGATAACTTATTCTGTTGGATCAATGGCAACTGACAAGTTTGTTGTACACACAAGTTTGTTGTATGTTTTGCCTTCCAAGTGAAGCGAAGTTATTTGTTATACCTGCCATTATTAGATACATTTACAAAGTTGCCATTGTGTTGCAGCAGGAATTTAGATAACACCAGTGCAGTCCTCCCAATCCAACTCTGAACAGTCCTCTCCTCACTAAAGGTTTCTACAGCTCAAACTGAGACAATACAAGCACAGGAAGTAGGAAAGCAAGTCGACAAGACAGGCAGACATGGCAGAAATTCAAGCAAACTAGCAAGGGGTGGAGGAGGAAGACAAGGTGGAGAAAGGAGAGAAGGGGGCCGGAACATAACTTTTGCACCACTCACCACTGGACCGGGTCTGCCGTCTAACCCATGAGCCCCCTGGATAGCGTTGTACAGTTAGAGAGCACAGGTGATGGGGAAGATGGAGGGAGGAAGGTGGGTTGGGGAATCAGATTGGGGAGGTGGTAGGGGTGAGTGAAGCTGTGATTCAAGTGACTTCAACAAAACATTCAGATGGTGACCAAAAAAAGTGTAATGGAAGTTTGGAGATAAGCGTGGTGAGAGTGCTTACAAGTGAGTGACTGTCAGTAGCTCCTTTGACCAGATACAGCTGAGCTTCCTGATAAAACTATGAATTTTCAGTGTAGTTTTTTTATTTATTTATTTTTTTAATCAAGTGTTACCTAACATTAAATCCACAATAAATCCATGGCCCAAATGATTCCCATAATTCTTCCATCCATCTATTATCTCTACCGCTTGTCCTCTCAAGGGTCGTGGGGTTTGCTGGAGCCTATCCCAGGTATCTTTGGGCAGTAGGTGGGGTACACCCTGAACTGGTTGCCAGCCAATCGCAGGGCACACATAGACGAACAACCACACAACATCCACACACACACTCATACGGGGCAATTTAGACTGTCCAATCAACCTGCCATGCATGTTTTTGGAATGTGGGAGGAAACTGGAGTACTCGGAGGAAACCCACGCAGGCGCGGTGAGAACATGCAAACTCCACACAGGAAGGCCGGAATCGAACCCACGACCTCTGTACTGTGAGGCTATCGTGCTATTCCCATAATTCAATTTACATATATCCCATATGTGAAAACCTCATAGTCTCACATGTAATGCTAGTAAAATAAGATTGATCATTTAAAATCTGTAAATGCACTTGTTGGCTAAATCATGGATGGTTGTAGAAAGGTTTAAGACAGATTGTAGATTTAATTTCCAAGAGTAAAAATTTGCAGAAATTAAAACGAATGATACAGGAATTAAATTCAGTAACATTATAAATGATGGCTAATAACAAAACAGGTCTAGCACATTCTCATTTTAGTACTATCTTGCAGTAGCCTTGACCTTTCCATGCAACATTTTAACAAAGACAAACAAAAAAAATGCGTGAGTTGAAACTAAACTGACTAATATTCATAAATTTAGTGTTTAATTTATGGTTAAGAGTTAGGTGGTTGAATAATATCTACTCAAAATAGTATCAAAAACTTTGAAAGGACACTGAGCACTTACAGGCAGTCCAAGATGGCCTCTGTCCCCTTTGTCACCTTTCTGACCGGTTGCTCCCCTTTCTCCCCTGAGGCCTATGCCTGGCTCTCCCTGCGAGACACCGAGAACAATCACAGTCTTAAACATTTAGGCCAATTTCAGATTTTTGATCAATAATGATAAGACACGCTCCTTCCTTCTGAGAAAATGTTGTTATAAAAGTAGTATTGTTTTTAATCACATCTATACTGATAACCTGGTAACAAATTTCTTGGGAGCTTTAAACTATCAGTATGGGTTGTTTTTACACATCCTTTGAACAAACTTTTGACGTAACTTTCTGAGTCAAATCCTCAACCGAAAAATTGGGGAGAAATGATTGAGAATAGGCTCGGCCACTTGTGATGCTGGTGGATGTAATATGTATGTTCATTTTCAGTGAAAAGGCCTACATTTTGTGTTTTGAGACTCTAGGACTGTTGTCCAGTGTGTGAGTGAGTATTAAAATGTTGGTGTTATGTGTTTCAGAGTTGATTTCAACCTCCAAAATTTTTCTTTAAGACTGATTGATTAAACTGGAGGGACGCGATGGAGTTATTTGACAGAGTTGATTCATTTAGTACTAAACCAACTGTGCCCACTTGATTAGAACTGCTCTGCCGCAAAGACTTCTGGGAGTGCGAGTTGTTAGAGTTAAATGTACCTGTTCTTTTTTTATTTAATAATTTTAAGTTGTTAAGTTCACTGTTACGTCAGAACTTAAACCCAGTTGTCATTCTGTTGTTTGCACTCCAAGACAGGAAAAAGTCCAGTGTTAAAATGACTCCCGTTGAGTCAATTTCAACATGTTTTCCGTGTTTATATAGCTCCACACTCTGCAGAGTTGATTTAACACTTTTAAATAGTAAACCATTTTACACTGTGCCAGAGTCACTCAACAACACTATGGGAGTAAAGGTAACACTACTGAGATCTACAGGATATAACGACTTGTTTTTCTAATCGGGTTAACTG
Source organism: Idiotropiscis lumnitzeri (assembly GCF_059441095.1). Taxonomy (NCBI): domain Eukaryota; kingdom Metazoa; phylum Chordata; class Actinopteri; order Syngnathiformes; family Syngnathidae; genus Idiotropiscis; species Idiotropiscis lumnitzeri. Next base: position 19,526,242 of record NC_142399.1, on the reverse strand, counting down.
CAAATTTTCTTACATTTTCAGGAAAATATGACATCCTCATATCTCCAAAATCATCACTTTTCTCAAGACCCCAAAAATGTCATCTTTGTTCACTCAATAACTTTGTATCACCAAAGCGCAAGACACACCCACATGTGTGGGCTGACCAATAGTACAGATATGTGGAAAAAGTATGAACCAAATTTTGAAAAAAGAAGTTTTGGTCCAACAGCAGCGATATACAATATGTTTATTAGCGGTAATCTGATACAACCTTTTCACTTCTGATACGAAACTGATATTGTAGCCTAGAGTGCTGTCCGATATAAATATTGATACGATCTCAAAAGGGATTGCTACATGCATTTACTTCTTATGAAACGTTAGAAGTGGGGCTTATCAAGTGACACTAATCAAAGAACAATAGTCGCAAACGTTAGGTATGAGAAACTATGACCCATTTAATCCAAGCAAATGAGTTGCATAAACTTGACGTCAAACATGAGAATGTACTGCATTTGAATAAAATAAATACAAAATACACTAAAAGACCAGTAGAAATAACCCAAACTTCTTAGAAAACAAATTATACACTTTTAAGTGTAAAAAAACAATTAAAGTTTATTTGAGTACATTCAGAATACATTATTTACATTCATTATATGGTGGGAACCAAGACTGGAATGGACCGCTTGTATAAGAGTGTGTGCTAATATCGGAGATTTGGGATTTATACGGAAGTAATACGATATGCATTTTTGGGCTGATATTGGACCAATACCCAATATAAATATCGGATCGGGACACCCCACTTACTTTTATTATAAGACATTTAGTTCATAATAAATGCTAATTCACCTTTGGCCCAGAAGGTCCTTGTGACCCCTAAAAAAGACAAAAACATAGAGTTGTCAAGTTTGTATATACTGAATATATTTAAAGTGGCTGTGACTAAAAAGTACTGCGAAATGATTGTAGTAACTATAAAAAAGTGATAAATTCATGTAGATGAGCAATAGTGGTGCTTGTTTCTGTTTGTTTACTCTATGACATTAATTTGCATTAGTTTATTGTAGTTTGTATTAATTGAATATTTGTCTCACTGCTGGGCCAACTGGTCCCGAGGGCCCTGGGGGACCCGGAGGTCCATAGAGCTAAAAAAAAAAAAAAAAAAAAAGGACAGAAAAAGTTAGAGGTTATGATGAATTCAAAATTGTATATAGTAAAATGTTATTGTCGTATAATATTGTGTTCAAACCTAACATACCATCTCTGCCTTTCCTCCTTCCCCAGGCTCGCCTCTAGTGCCCTGAGGAAACAGGATATATATATATATATATATATATATATATATATATATATATATATATGTGTGTGTGTGGGTGTGTGTTTGTGTGTGTTTTTTCATTATTTTGAAATTTCCTGTAATTGTAACATGATGAAGAAAAACGGCAACATTGTCCATGAAAATATACAAGTGTCAACAAACACAATAGATTACAAATGGACACTGCAGAAAAAGCAGCTTGAGGAGCCCCTGTCGCGTCTTTTTCCCCAATAAGGCCATCCAATCCCGCGAGAGATACAAAGTAGATATGATTTTGGCTGATCATTTCAGTTCAGGGATCAATGAGATTGTCTTCATTTTTAAAAATACTCTCTGTGGAAACAAGTGAGTAATTGGCAAATTCTAATGTGAATTATATGAGCTTCTTCCGTCATTTAAGGCTGACAGTGATTAAATCTAGCACTCAATTATTGTACTGACACATTCATGATGAGAGCTCACTTCATTATTACATGGAAACGGATGGTTAAATTAATTGAGTTGATGGAAGTACAGATATATAAACTAATAACCAAGAAGTGACTTTTCTTTCACCTGGACAGGGATATAATTTTCAGTCTTATAGTGCTTCCTACAAACAAGCAAAATAATATGCAGTAAAAAAAGGGAAAAAAAAGTAGTCCAAGTATCGAATGATTCAATTTCATGCCATAATAAATAAGCCTAAAATTCGAAGTAATGCTGTGGTTTCTTCCAAGCTAGTGAGCCTTTAATTTGATAATGAATGGGTAACTTGAAAAATGAAGGCTTCCTCTTACGACAGATGTGACTCCAAGGCGTCGGTCAAGTAACCCATTGGTAGTTACATGACTGGGTTTGGTTTGTGCTTAATACAGAGACTCAATGATGATCCTGCTGGACCCATGACTCCCTTGTCTCTCTTGGGTCCTGGGAAACCCATTACACTACCATCTCCTCTGAGATCTTCGGGAACGACTGGGCCCAGAGGACCAGGCTCTCCAGGTTTCCCTCTGGGCCCGTGAAGTTGAGATCAGGTACCTGATTTTTTTATCTCTTTTACATCAAATCTTAGAAAGAAATATATATATGACTTAAAAAAAAAGAACAATCATGCATGCCATACTGTACTGTACATCCAACAAATCTAAAAAAAATTGTGATTTTCATGATCCACTCTGAGTTGTCTTTTTCTTATTTCCCCAAAGCAGCAAAGGGAGGAGTTAAGCAAGGAGGCACACACCGGACAGCTACTTTAATCTGCTCTGCAGTCACACCAGAAAGATGCCAGATTGTTCCTTTTTTGTACTCTTGTTTCGCCCCATAAACTCTGGCATTTTCTTGGTATTCCATCTGAATGTACTTCTTGATCTTTTAGTAAAGGTTTGTTGGACCTTTGTTGATTGCATATTTCCCTACTCTGTATTAGGACTTCATTTTTAATGGTTATTTTTAATTCGTTGCTATTTGGTTTCAAATATAATGTTGCCCTACTTGTGAATAGTGCTTTATATTACCAGATTTCTGATATTATTTGTGTGTACATGATATACTTACTCGTCAGCGGTACATTTTTAAAACTTTTTTTGACGGGAATGAAGATTTCGAGTTACTCTTCCTATGCTCTGTGTCCGCTCTGGGTTACTACAACACGGAACATTACATTGCATTACAGAATTATTTAAATAAAATTTCTTACCTTCTCTCCATCAATGCCTGGAGGACCTGGGAGGCCAACTACACCCTAATGATGATACAAAATGACTCGAGTGCCAGACCTTTGACAAACCACCAATCACAGGACTAACAGAAAGAGTGATTATATAAAATTATATTATTATATATAACAATTACAGTTCCTGAGGACATAAATGTTGGCTTAATTAGGCTTCCTCTATGTCATCCATCACATACTATTTAAAAAAACACATCATACTTTTGCCCCAGTGAACCCAGGAGGCCCTGGAGGTCCAGGTAATCCAGGCGGGCCCTAGAAATTGGATGGAAGAGGCCAATTACACGTTTAAAATGATACTGCATGCATATTTGAATTGAGTGATACATTTATTAATCCCCCCCCTAACACCTCAAAAGAATAAATAAATAAAATTAAATAACATTTTACCATCAGGTGTATGTTGCGAATATCCTGCAAGGGGGAAACATTAGAATTACAAAATTTGTACATATTATTTGTATTGTATGGTATTGTATAAATGATTTGTAATTAGAGTATTATACATTTTCATTATTGTGGACTTCAGCTTTTCCCGGTTCGCCAGTTGGACCTGGAGGGCCCTATAACATGGGATAAAGATAATATACATTTCATTATTAACATAATGAACATTAATAGACATTCAAGTGGTAATGGCAAAATGATGGAAGCCATTCAGTCATGACTCATGACTCACTCTTGGTCCAACTGGGCCTTCAGGGCCTGCCTCTCCCTAGGAGATGAATAGTTACAATTTTAGTTTGGTTCTTCCCCTAGAAGTTCTTTTCAAGCCCTTTTACAAAGCTGTATAATCATACCTGGATTCCTTGATCACCCTTGTCACCCTGTAAGAATGCATTGTATTTAAGGCATGTTCTTTGCCAATTATTCACTAAACTTGATTTTACAGTATACTGGAAGTGACATTGTTGTCCAACTAAACTATTGTTCAGTACCTTAGGTCCCATGAGGCCTGGCACTCCTGGTGATCCGGGCTCGCCTTTAATTCCAAGTGCAGAAATAGTAGCCTCTCCCTTCTCTCCCTATTAGAAATAAAATTCTGGATTAAGATCACTTCAACATATTGTATTTAGCATTCTGTAAGTCTGAATGCAAAATCTGTCAAATTCAGGAAGGAATCTGACCGCTAACCAGGGGCGTAACTACCTACTTTCTGGGGGATATGCAGACACATATCAGCAACCCCCCCTGCCAAAAATAATAACATAATGATTTCATTTTTTATATGTAGCCTATAAATACAATTTTGTTGTATTTTGAAAAGCTGGTTTTCATGCCTGCATAATGTTTCTCCTCTCCCTCTTTCTTTTTTGCTTTTGTGCCCCTGAGCACTTGCTTCTCCATTTTTAGCATCATCAGACGTTTGAATTGTAAACGCTCGCCGCTCGTGTACTCGAGGGTTTGCGCATTGGACTTTCTGTGTCTGTGTGTGCGCGAAGGGCAGGAGGAGGAGGGGGGCGTCTGTGACCATCACGGAGCAGAGGGGCGCCTATCAGTGACGTGCCTCTATTAGTGTTAGTGATTAGATCAAACCATACCCGTGAACAAACAGTAGGTTAACACATAAAATGGCAACTCAAAAATTATTTTCCTCCCATCGCTTTGGCGCCCCGCTCATTACGTCAATCGCGATCGACCAGTCGATCGCAAAGGTAGTATGGGTAGATCGCATGACATTAAAAAATAGACGTCAGCCTATCATTATCCGTCATGTGATTGATACAGGGCACCCAGTCAGATGACACCTGATTTTTTTTTTTTTGGGACACATAGGTCACCACGCATGCGCAAACAACGGTGCTAAGTGCAGCACAACTAACAAGCTAGCGAGTTGGTTACCTCCAATTTTAAGCCCTCGTTTTATTCCCTTGAACTCAAGGGGGGTATAGACATGAGTGGGGGTGCTGGACCAAGTAAGAAGAAAAAAACGTATCACTTTAATACGGAATGGGAGGAGGAGTTGTTTTTCACAATGACATTTTCAAAGTGCGTTTGCCTCCTCTGCCAGTCTACCATCGCAATACCAAAGAAGGGAAATGTGGAGCGTGATTTTCGGACTGTTCATGGAAAATATGATACCGACTTTCCGCCGAAAAGCGAGCTGAGGAAGAGAAAGGTGAAGGTATTAAAAAGCTAGTTGTCAGGACAGCAGTCATTTTTCAGACAATTTACTTGAAAAGCGAAAGCCGCCACCGAGATTGGTTACATCTACATACATTGTGCAAAAAAAATCATCTCTCTTTCTCTCTCTGTCGCTGTCTCTCTCTCTCTCTCTCTCTCTCTATCTCTCTCTCTCTCTCTCTCTCTATATATATATATATATATATATATATATATGAAATTGCATTTTTATAGTAGGTAGATCATTTTGCCTTGGTCATTTTATAAGTAGCTCGCATGCTGAAAAAGTGTGAGCACCCCTGCTGTAGACAATATGCATTTGCTTTTAATTTCCTTTGTTTTAATTTGTCTGCAGCCAAATCATCAATACAAATGAGAATATTGTGTCAATTCAAAAAGTTGAGCAAAAATAAGGGAATAAAATATGTTTGAATGTACTTCTAAGTTGTTGAAATTGGGGAGGGAGCTATTTGTGTTTGATTATGTCATAAGCCACACATCTGCACTATTTGATAAGTTTAATTTACTGGCTTAGTAAGAAAGTGATGCCTCAGTGAATGAAAATTCACTTCTGTCAAAGTCAATGAGCTTTCAGATTTGATAGAGAGTTGCGACAGCCAATCAGATCACGAGTTGGTTACAGAGAGCCTTCTCGCTGGCCTTACGCTGAAGGTGATGAAAGCTTTTTGTGATTGGATACTCACTCGTGAATGGCAGCGCTGAATGTGGTATATATATGACACACATGCAGTTTATGCACAGAGATGACTGAAACACAATCACAAATTATTTTTCCATGCCAAGCCTACCCTATAGCCCCTCTTGCCAGGGATGCCAGGGGTGCCGGTCTGGCCCTTTGCAGTGAAAGACAAATAGCTATGACCTACTCATCATTACTCATCATTAAATGCATGATTTCTACTAAAACAAGCTCAACAACCAAATTACCTTTGACCCAGGAGTGCCTGGGAAGCCTGGTTCTCCCTTTACAGCATTGATGCCATAAAGGTCAAGCATTACAAAGACAGAAAAGGAAGAAAAAAAAGCACGTTGTTGAAAGGGCACAAAAATCATACAATACAAAGATAAAAATTGATTAAGTCAGATGGAGAATTAAGAATACGGTTTAATAATTGTTAATGACAAAACTTCATGCAGATTTCTGAGGTGAGTGTAGATGTGAATATTAAGAGAATTAACTGACTGAACGCTTAGCATCCACTTTTAATTTGTACTTTTTTTTAGCTCCAGTTCTAGCAGGACTTCAGCGGCCATTGACCATGTATTATGTCACGCTTAAACATCAATTGACTGTAAAGGCTAGTGAACTATTTTGTGAAAAAGTGGCTCCCAAAAACCAACATGGACTTTACAACACTGGTGTTCTGTCTGTTTGCAAAACCTGAGAGCAGAATATTAAAAACATGATCCTTTGAAAAAGCATCTCTTGAAATAAGTCAAATAGAAGAAGACTGAATAATTTGTTATTTTTCTGTGAACGCCATGCACATCCACGTACACGCACACCGTGGGAGGTATTTACCAAAAGCTGTGGCTTTTGCATGGTTATAATCGGTGAAATGGAGCAAACAGATAGCGTCTAACCCACTGGCCACCACACTCCTCCACCACACTTTCATGTCACTTTCAGTGCGACATCTGATCCTCCGCTTTCATCCACCGGGCGAGTAAACGCAACAATGGTTTCGTGCACCACCACATGCAACACTTGCACCATTCTCATGGTAAGACTCTCCCTGCTAGAGGGACGTGTCCGCCAGCTAGAGCAGAGTAATGTGGTAAGCGTAAATGTGGCGGACACGACTGTTAGCACGGGTTGTAGCCAACCTGCTAGTCCGGTTAACATTGGCCGTGAACGGCTTGCTAATCGCGGTGAGCCTGTTAAGACACATAGCAGTTCCATTCCACCTCGGTCTCATGGCTCCCGCACTTTAGTGATAGGTGACTCCATTACCCGCAACATTAAGCTTGAAAATCCAGCCACAGTAATGTGTATTCCTGGGGCCAGAGCACCCGACATAGAAGCTAATCTTATGGAGCTAGCGCGCAAGACACCTAGACACCAGCGCAGTGCAAACAACGCTAGCTATTCAGATATAGTGATACACGTTGGCTCCAATGACACTAGGATGAAGCAATCAGAGATCACAAAGAAAAACTTGTGATCTCGCCAGAAAGATGAGTCGGCATCGAGTAATTGTCTCTGGCCCCTTGCCTGCGAGAGGCAATGATGAGAGGTTTAGTAGATTATTCTCGCTAAATAAGTGGCTGGCTAGTTTTTGTAGTGAGCAGGGACTGCAGTTTATAGATAACTGGCCTTCTTTCTGGGGCCGACCCGACCTGCTGAGGATGGACGGCCTTCACCCTAACTGGGAAGGCGCCATCACTCTTTCTAGAAACATAGATTATTGTTTGAGCCTTCCATGACTATTCATATTAGAGCAGGTCGGGTTGCAGGCGAATAGTGAGCCTGTAAGGAAGGGTATGGAGTCTGTAAGGCTAGAGCTAACTAGCGCTATGCTAGACTTAGACAACACACATAGCTTTTCTTCTAGACGTGAGCGCTACACACCATATGCTGTTACATCTCATACTGATATAATTTCTACTGAGGTGGCAATACATGATGGGTTTAAGCATTCCTCCTCGGTCGGTTTTATTGGCGACGAACCGTTCTCTCAAAATAATAGCACTCGAAAGCTGGTAAATAACTATCGGATTCCGACCATCGGAAATTCTCGCCGTGTTTATAGTTGCTCGAGGTACAATCCGGGACCTAGGCAAGGCAATCTCCTTAATATTATGACCAGGAGTCCTGTTGCGCGGAATAACTTAGATAGACCTATTTTACTGAAACTCGGTTTTTTAAATATTAGATCGCTTTCATCGAAAGCCTTGTTAGTTAATGACCTTTTTAGAGACCATAATCTTAACATGATTGGTCTTTGCGAGACCTGGATGAAACCGAATCAGTTTTTACTGCTAAATGAGGCTTCGCCTCCAAACTTCGTGAGCTCGCATGTTGCGCGCCCTCAAAAGAAAGGCGGGGGTGTAGCCCTCATTTCCGAATCTAATCTAAAACTTAGTGTTCGTCCTAGCAATTCCTTTAAAACATTTGAAGTTCTCATTTTGCGATCCACAGCCGCGCTGCCGTTTTATCTTGCCGTTCTTTATCGTCCGCCTGGCTCTTACTCAGGCTTTTTAGATGAATTTTCTGAATTTGTAGCTGATTTAGTAACTCGTGCGTATAATATACTTATCATGGGCGACTTCAACATTCATATGAATCTCCCGTAGGAACCACTTACCGTGGCGTTTCGGGCAATAATTGATACGTTTGGTTTCACGCAAATAATAAATGAAGCAACGCATATAAATGGTAACACGTTAGATTTGGTATTAACCCGAGGCTTAGCATCCTCAAAAATAATTGTATTACTATATACTAGTGCTATATCTGACCATTACTTTATCAAATTTGAAGTCTTGGCTCATTGTCATCGTTCTGACCATAATCAAAGCTATAGCAGCCGCAACATTAGCTCCTCAACCACCGCTGCGCTCTCTGAGCTACTCCCTTTAGCAACTGCTTCGTTTCCTAATTATATTGGTACGATTGATGATCTCACAAACAACTTTAATGTCGCTTTGTTAAATGCGCTTGACTCCGTCGCACCTTGAAAAACTAAAACTCGTCCAAAGAGGCTTACTCCGTGCGACCAAACTTGAGGTCTTCCGTCAGGCATGGTGCGATAGTTTACTAATATACAAAGAAGCGCTTGATCCAGCCAAAACTAATTATTATTCTAGATTAATTGTCTTACATAAAAACAACCCTAATAAATTTATTTGATCCCGTAGCAATGCTAACGCAACAGCATTCAACCTCGGATAGCTCTTCCTATTCAGCTCACGATTTTATGCAATTCTTTACTCAGAAGATTGAGTGTATTCGTGATGAGATTAAAGACACTGTTCTTAAAATTCCGTCGAATTCCGCGATAAATGGTGTTAATAGGGACATTAGGGCTGATAACTGTCCGATAACCTTATGTCAATTTAAAAAAATATCTCTTGAAAGCCTAACAAAATTGGTTAGTGCGGCAAAACCGACAACTTGTGTGCTCGATCCGCTTCCTGGCAAACTAATTAAAGTTTACTGTTTACGACCCTAGGACCGTCTGTTTTAAATATAATTAATCTATCGCTTACCACGGGTATGGTACCAGCAGCTTTTAGGACCGCCGTTATCCGACCGTTACTTAAGCAACCAAACCTTGACCCAGAGAGTCTCAACAACTATAGGCCGGTTTCAAATCTTCCGTTTATTGCAAAAATTCTTGAAAAAGTCGTAGCGCAACAACTTAATGAATATATGACTGCTAATAATCAATTTGAACCTTTCCAATCGGGTTTTAGATCCGACCACTCTACTGAGTCGGCCCTTGCTAAAGTTACTAATGATCTTCTCATAGCTGTGGACGCAGACACCTCATCAATATTACTCCTACTCGATCTTAGTGCCGCTTTTGATACCGTTGATCATAACATATTATTAAAACGCCTTGAAACGTGTGTTGGCATTTCAGGTTCATTGCTTTCTTGGTTTAATTCGTATCTGTCGGAGAGGACGCACCGTGTAATTCATGGCAATGCGACTTCGGATCTTTGTAAGATCACATGTGGAGTTCCGCAGGGATCAGTACTTGGACCTCTATTGTTTAGCATCTACATGCTACCGCTTGGTGATATTATACGGAAATATAACATTAGTTTTCACTGTTATGCTGATGATAAGCAGTTATACATGCCGTTGGATATAACGAATCCGCGCGACTGCTATAAATTAGAGGCATGCCTTGCCGAAATTAAACAATGGATGTCTTTCAATTTTTTGCGTCTTAACTCAGATAAAACCGAGATGCTCATCATTGGATCAGCGCGTCATCTGTACCTTTTCAAAGACACCACTCTGAGTATCGATGTAATATTACCCAAAAGGATTCAACAAAAAATCTCGGTGTTATATTTGACGCAACTATGTCATTTCAAATGCACATTAAAAATATTACTCGAACTGCGTTTTTTCATCTGCGTAACATTGCTAAAATTCGTCCAATTCTATCAACGTGTGACGCGGAAATCTTAATCCATGCGTTTGTTACGTCTCGCCTCGACTATTGGAACGCTTTGCTCTCGGGTCTCCCCATGTCTAGTATTAGAAGTCTGCAGTTAGTTCAAAATGCAGTAGCTAGACTCTTAACTAAGACGAGAAAGTTTGATCATATTACCCCGATATTAGCCAATTTACATTGGCTTCCGGTCCACTTGAGATGTGATTTTAAAGTTCTGCTACTTACTTTTAAAATATTGCACGGCTTAGCACCTTCCTATCTTGTTGACCTCGTGGTACCATATGTTCCGTCCCGGAATCTTCGCTCACAAAATGCTGGTCTTTTAGTGATCCCGCGAGCCAAAAAGAAGTCTGCAGGTTCTAGAGCGTTCGCTATTCGGGCACCAATGCTTTGGAATGCACTACCCTCAGATATTAGAGGTGCCACCTCAGTAGAAATGTTCAAAACACTATTAAAAGACGCATTTATACTCTTGTGCATTTAGCTGAAATATTTGTTGGCCTGTTTACTGCCGCTTTTTTTTTTTTCTCTTTTCTTTTCTTTTCTGCCCCCTTTTCCCCCGGCTGGGGGATTAGGTGACGGTGACCCACTAGGAAGTTTAAGGCATTGACCAACTGTCATGCACCTGTTCCAGTGATGTCGTCTTCCTGCAATAAAATTTTGATCAATTTATTTTTATACTTTAGCATCTAATTTAATTATTTGTTGGCCTGTTTACTGCCGCTTCTTCTCTTTTCTGCCCCCTCTTCCCCTGCTTGGGAATTAGGTGATGGGGACATGCTTTGAAGATTACGGCACTGACGAACCGGGAAGGGACCTGCTCTGCCGAAGTCGTCTTCATGCAGCGCCTCTTCTGATTTCCTTATATTTCAGCACTTCGTTGAACTACTTGTTGGCCTGTTTACTATTTCTGTTATTTCTTTTCTGTTCCCAATTCCCCGACTTGGGAATTCGGTGAATTGGAAGTGGCTGTTCTGAATTTACACCAACTGACCAGTACAAGATCGAAGGCTCATCCTCGGATATGCTGCCATGGATATTACGGCCCTGGATGAGGACCCACTCCACTGAAGTCATCTTCCTGCAGCACTTCATTCAATTAACTCTCACATTATCTCATCTATTATTGCATAGCATCATTGTATGTGTCAAATGTTGCCCAGTTGGCATCCATTGCAGCATGGTCATCCTGGAAGGGGGATTCCCCCATCTGTGGTCCCTTCTCAAGGTTTCTCACTTTTCCCCTAATGAGGTTTTTTGAGTTTTTCCTTGTCCTCCTGGGGATTAAGATCTGGGATGTCGATTGTGGTTATGTAAAGCCCTTTGAGACTGTCTGTGATTAAGGGCTATACAAATAAAATTGACTTGACTTGACTTGGCTGCACCACAGATTTTTGAAAGGTCAATCTGGGTGGAAGGCATCTTTGAGCATTCCTGAGGCTACATTCAAATATTGCAATGAACTTTTACACAGCAGACTGCAACTTTAAACTGACAGTTCCCTGGCAGGACCCCATCGAAGTAGCATGTAAGAGCAAGAAGCTGCATTACTCCTACCACACGGGTGAGGCAGTGGACAGAGGCTCGTTAATCAAGGTGCACTGAGGTGTGATGTTTGGGCTTAAGGGTTTTAAGGAGGTGGGTATTAAGGGACAGTCCCATCCAAGACATCAAAAAGCTGACCAACCGCGCAGATAGGACATTAATGGTTGAAGAACATCAAAACCATCTGGACTGCTTTGTAGTTTTGTCAAAAGCAGGTAAGGTAATGTTTTTTTTCCACCATTTTGATTCATTTGTTGATAGTTGGTATGTTTGTTTTGGACACTCAGGTGAAGAGAGGGGGCAGAGATGTCAACTGATCACCACCTGATGGTGTGTTGGCTCTGATGCTGGAGTAGGATGCCGGTCCAGCCCAGCACACTCAAACGTATCATGAGCGTTTGCTTGGAATGCCTGGCAAAATGCACTGTCAGAAAGAGTTTCAACTCCCACCTTTGGCAGAACATTGCCCACGTCCCGGGGGAGTCAGGGCACATTGATCATCCATTGTTGAGGCGGCCAATCGGAGCTGTGGCTGTGGTGGTTGGTGCCTGTCGTGGCAGTAAGAAATGCTGTGAAGATGAAGAAAGAGTCCTTATTGTGCCTTTTTGGTCTGTGGAACTCCAGAGGCCTCTGACAAATACCGGCTGGCCACGTGCAATGCAACTTCAGCCATCACTGAGGCAAAAACCCAGGCGGGAGAGGTGTTTGCAGAGCCCATAGAGGATTACTTCTGGACACCCTTGAGGAAATTCTGGCCCACCATATGGCCTCACAGGAGAGGGAAGGAGTACAGCATTAACACTTTGTATAGTGGAGATGGTGCACTGATGACCTCAACTCGGGATGTTGTGAGACCTCAATTCCACGCCTTCCATTGAGGAAGCAGAGTCTGGAGATTCCTTGGTCGACTCGCCTATCTCTGGTGTTGACGTAACCCAGGCAGTTAAAAAGCTCTTCTGTGGCAAATTTCCGGGCATGGATGAGAACTACCCAGAGTTCCCAAAGGCTCTGAATGTTGTCGGCCTGTCATGGGCGACACACATCGACAACATTGCTGGGACATTGGGACAGTACCTCTGGATTGGCAGACTGCGGTGGTGGCCCCCCTTCTTAAAAAGGGGGACTGGAAGTTGTGTTCCAATTACAGAGGAATCACACTCCTCAGCCTGGTAAGGTCTATTCAGGGCTGCTGGAGCTGAGGGGCTGTCGGGAGGTCGACTCTCAGACTCACCAGTACCACAGTGCAAGATCACGGGCCCCTGATAGTGGGCTGGGAAGCAAACGTATTGCCCTTTCAATTCTTTTCACATTTTGCAACATCCAGTGAGCATTCTGTCCCATTTTGTCCTTTTTTTTACGATTCCCAAGGCAAACTAAGGTGTACGGTAGCTGTTTGGTTCATGTAATTAATAAAATATCACCAGAAGAAAACTATTGTTTGCAAATTTCAAAGAGTGATTCCATGGGTAACCAACACAAGGTTGTCTTGGGGTTAAAACAGCAAGAGTCCTATTTTTGTTTCGGGTGCAGGTCGAGGGCAAAGTGCAATCTCTCTGTGAGCATGGGTGGAGTTTTATTTTTTTGTGATTTTGCTAGACTTTGTGCCGGTAGAATTGGGCATAACGAGGCATTTGCACTTTCGTGCGCTGTTGTCAGATAAAAGTAAACTTTTCCCAGTGAGTCTCTCGTTTGCATGAAAATTAGGGCAGTTGTAGCACTGACCTGAGCATGCTGTGCCTGACACTGCAGACGCAAAAAGGCAGAAACTTCCAGTGAGGCATAGCGTGACTACCAATTTCACTGAATTAGTCCATTCCCCCGGCACAAAAATGACAAAGCGCCCTTTTTTATGTTGGGTGCAGACTACTTTCTGTTACCAAATTGTCAGATGACTCGGAGGCAAGGTTACTCCAGGCGTCGAAATGCCCAAATTGGCGCTACATGGTAGCTGTTAGACTTGCACTAGCACAAAAACAAAGTTATGCCTGTTTATAAGGCGAGCGCATGGGCAACAGTCTACGAAAATAGGGCCCAAAAGACTATTCGATCTGTATTCATTCTGTTCTATTGGTTTCACTACAAGCAATAATGCATTTGTATTTGTAATAGGTGCTTTCAATTTCTAATTTAATATAAACAGCTCGTGATTTAAATGCATTTAAAAATACATGTCAACCAGCTGTGCAGGATTAAAGCATGGTAGCACATTATACACACTCCCAACAACATGCTTGGCTGTTATTTACCTTTCCCCCTTTCTCTGCTGCAAAACCTCTCTTCCCTTCATCTCCCTGAGGAGGTGATGGAACAATAAAGCCAAAGTAGCACAGAACACTCATAAGAATGGCTCCCTTTAGTTTATAGTTATGACAGACTCACTCAGTTCATACATAAAAAAAATTATATTGGACTCCAATGACAAAGAAATGGGATAAGAGGAGTGATCCAACAGCGCAGAAATTTACTGAAGTACAGTAATTCTACAGTTAGTTTGAGAATGGGGCTTTTCATCAGTGTTATTCTGGTGAATTAATGGAAACTGAAAAAAAACAAAACTTTAAAACTACTGTTTGCTGGATACAGCCACGCAAGACAAACTAATAATATGTAACCCAAGAAAGAAACTTACCTTCGTTCCCTGGTTACCCTGTGGAGGAAAGGAGAAATAAATAATTTAGCCAATAAGTGTAGAAACCATCAAATTGTCCACTAGAATGAAGAGGAAATTTGTTAGAATTAAAGGGATACAGATTCAAAGGAATTTTCCCATGTGGGTGTCATTTATGAATAAAATCATCATGTATGCCAGAGGAGCTCCGAATCTGTTTGCCTGCGTCTTGAGTAAATACACCAAAATCACCTTAAAAGTCTACTTTTTGTCACCAAATTGCGAGCTGCGATGGGGTAGAGCCAGAAAACACCCAGAGGCGCAGCTACCAAATTCACAAACTAGAACCATTGCCCCGACACGAAAATAACGATGCGCCCAATTTTACGCCGAGTTTACATTACTTTCTGTCCCCAAATATTCTAGACTAGACTTGTGCTGACGCGAAAATGAAGTTGCGAGTTGAAGGACGGCGCCAATCTACAAAATAGGGCCCAGTTCATGGAGCTCCATCCATTCCTCCACTTCTATTGCATTTTTCAGATGGCTGGTTAGAGAGATGAGAGTGGTGTGCTATGGACGGTGTTGTTTTTTTTTTTTTTTTTTTTTTTTTGCAGTCTGTTGTCTAAAACTGTGAGGTCTCTTGTTTGCAATAACACAAATCATAAGATAGACTACGACATCGTAGACCAGGCATCACCAAATGGCGGACCGCGGTCCGGATCCGGACCGACAGATGGTTCGAAACGGACCCATGACCAATCTATGATGAATTTTTTTTCAGGGCGCATTCGCAAACGTTGGCTCTGCAATTCTAGTTAATACGGAAATGGCGTCACTGATTTGAGCCAATCAAATCTTTTGTTTACGATCCACTGCCAATTGCGCAGCAGATCTGAAGAGAGTGCTGCTGACAGTATGCCTTGCTAAAAAGTTAGCAAGGTCGATGCGTGTTGTTTTAAATGAATGGACGGAGAAATTTAGTTTCGTTCTGGCTGCAGCCGATTCAAAACCAGTGTGCATCATATGTTCCGAAACCGAAGCGCCCCTACTAAACAAAGCACCGCCCTTTTGTGCAAAGTTATCCGCTGAAGTTTGAGGTGAGCGCACGCAAAAACATCTAACTTCGAGTGCAGTATAAGAGATTTTTACATTTTCGTTTACAGCCCGGCGGCATGCAAACGAATGTTCACTAAAAGTATCATGGAGTTGTGAAGGAGTGCTTAAATGCGGTTACACAAACATTATTTAAAGGAAAACACAAAGCCCAGATGTGTGATATAATCTACCAAATCCCAATGGCCCTGACTCCGTTCCAACCCAGATTTAAGTCACTGGCAGGGCAGTCACGAACTCATTTTTCTCATTAAGAGAAGTTAAAAAATATTAAAAAGAAAAGGTGGTGTCAAAGCTCATTTTGAATTAGTTTTTCATGAGGACAGCCATTTTTATTGATTGTGTACTGAACATGTCGACCTGTTTTACTTGGATAATTAGGCTTTCCGTTTTTTTAGGCTGATAACTCTTTGATTGAAGAAAAAAAGGTAAAAGATGTTAACTCAATGATTAGCACTTGATATATTTCTGCAGGAGATATTTTACAGTTTTTTCTGGAAGTGGCATCCTTAAGTTCCTGGAGCCACATTTTCTTAAATGTGAAATAAACGCCTTATATTTGTTTGACTGGCAAAGGTGTTTAATGGGAACTTTGCTAAATATTTAGTATATAAGTGTGCTTTGCTGAAAATGACTAAATATCAAAACTATATAAAAATGTGAACATAGGCTAGACATTAAGGGAAATTGGACTTTGGTTCGGACCTTTTAATTGGAAGAAATTTTAGTGGTGGACGTCTGTGACTTTTAATTGAATACTTCTGTCGGAGACAGATGCCCCTTTGTCCAGCTTTCTCCTGCACGTACAGCGATCTGTTCTAAGTAACTGCCTCAAACCATCACCAAAATAGACCTTAACATATTTTATTTGTCATAGTCAATTGTGCGCACAGTAGTCTCAGATTTTAACCAGCAGAGTCTGCTAAAATGCACTTTGAAATGCTCAATAAGGGATCATACCCATTGCTGGGGTGAATAGTATGTGTATACATTTATGGATTTGAGTCTGTGCACAAGGCGTGTCGCAGTACAGGGCGCCTCTTCTGTTTTGTGGAAGATTTGGGGCTTTAAAGCTTACCTTATGGTCGTGAAAATACGGTACTTGCTTTCTGGTCTCCCCAAGTTCCCACGTCTACTATTAAAAGACTGCAAAGTATAAAATGTTGCAACAGGTCTTTTGACTAGGACTGGTTTGTTGATATTAGCCCTATACTATCCAAGTTACATTGGCTACTGGTTTGCCTGAGATGTAATTTCACTTTTTATTTATTTATTTTTTTACATACTCATAAAATATGACATGGATTAGAGGATTCCTTTCTTGTTGAATTTGTTTTACCAAATGTTACAATCCTAGCTTTACGCTTGCAACATAATGGTCTTTTGGTGACTATGTGTGCGAAAAAGAAGTCAGGAGGTTCTTGAGTACCATCATTTGAAATTCCATTCACAATTCAGAATAAGTTCTGTGTACCTTTGCGCCTTCGGGACCCATTGGACCAACATCCCCTTGATCACCCTGTGGAGAAACACACATGCAGTATATGAATTTGTATTTTATCAAATACAATTTTATTGTTTAAGAAAAATAATAAAATAACTCACTTTCTGGCCTGGTGAACCTGGCTCACCCTGGAAGCAGAATTCATTTGCTAGTTTTAATTTATTTGAACAAACTTCAACTGGAACAAATACAGCAATAGTAGCTGTACAGACAAGTAGATGACAAGGTGTGCTTTCCGTGACTTGTCAATAATGTAGTAATAAACACGTGATCAGAAGTGAACTTTTTCAATGTATTGTAAATATGCTTTAAAATTTTACCTTCAGTCCTGGTAAAAGCTGTAGAATGAATACAAATGTCATGATTAGTGTCACATCAGCATACTTTCACTTGAGAAAGAAGAACTAGTTGGAAATAGGAGACTAAATAAAAACTCACCCTTGGGTCTTTTCCAGGTTTTCCTGGTTCACCTGGCTTACCCTGGAGGCAAAATTATTATTTGACATACATTCAAATGGCACCATATAAACGTCTAAACTTGTTGTTTAAGTACTGGACATTATAAACATGTTACACACATCCCAGAGTTGGAAATGAATGAAATGAAACTGCATTTTCTGTTGGATTGTCATGTGTATTATGAATTGAGGTGGCAATTATTTTGTTAATTGTAGGCTGTAGCAGTATATTTGAAATATCAGATGAAGAAAGACATATTTGTACAAGTACAAAGTACTTGGCTGCAACACAAAAGGAAACTACTTGTTTGATGTATTTGTGGATGTCTGCCTATTGTTCATTTTTGTGTCTGATAAGCCCATCTTGGCTGGGTATGGTGCATGACATCCAATATGTGAAAATTAAACTAAACAAAATCAATGTAGCAGATGAATCATTTTCTCCCTTAATACTTCAAATAAGAGGTTTAACGTTTCATCCATTACATTGATGCATCGATAGAGCTCTACAATCATTGATCATCCTACATACATTGATCTGTGGTGGGAAAGTTTTTAGTAACCCTAACCCAATTTAAAAGGTAGGCACATGAAATGCATCACCCTGCAAACAACCTTGTGCATGTGAGATGTTGGTTGCACTTTATTCAATTAAAATGTGAATTAATTTGTCTACTGAAGGGTATTAGAGCCAGTGAAGAAAAAAAAAGGTTGGCAAAACTGCACACAATGGAAACGTACATACATAAAACGCTTACTAAAAGGGCAAGGGGAAAAAAAATCTCAAATTTAGAATCCTGCCAATTTTTTTTTCTTCACTGGCCCTAACTCCTCTTCCATATTCACAGTAATTTTGTTTATTTGGTTGTTTATTATATACATTAATTAATTTGTATCCTATTCCCTCCCCCGCCCCCAAAAATACAACAAGAATTGAGGATTAAAAAGTTAATGAATTGATTTCAAGCCACAGAATCGTTTAGGATCGTATCATCCTGAACAAACCAATAGCATCCTTGAGTCAAATTGCCAGCCAAAAATCATGATACAAGTCTAATTATTATTAAGATATTATTTATTATAATAATTTCATTATCTTAAAATAAAACAACAAGCTCAAGTAAGCCTAATAATAAGACAAAGAAAATCTATAATTATTTTAGCTAAGATTTGTATTTTCTACTTACCGGTGAGCCGCTGGCCCCGTTCAGACCTGGGTTTCCTGGAAGACCAGGTGGTCCTGGGGGCCCCTGCGCTCCTGGCTCGCCCTGCTGAGAGACATTGAGTTACAACCTTTCACCTTCCTCGTCACATTTGGCATGTCAACACTACAAATTCACACAACAGCATAACTCTTGCATAGAGGGTTGCATATCAGAAGGTTAGCTGGGGTGCACAGTAGTTAAAAAGACAGGCTGAAGGTCCATTCTTGACCCTGGGCAATCAGTGTTAAAATATTCAAATGTTGAGACTCACTTGTCCCTTTTGGGGGAAAAATGCAGATCTGATGTGAGGCTTTGCTTCTCTGTCTTAAAATGGCAGGCAACTGTGAGTTTTGAGCTTATTTCAGGTCAATTTTATGTGGACCAATTTCAAGGCCTGTTTAGGTTAGTTAGTCCCTCAGTGTACGGTGGAACATTACAAAGTATTTCCACTGTGTCAAAAATTAGTTGTTTTACGGAAACTACAACTTCAATCCCTGAGAGATCTTAATTAATTTTGGCATTCACAACAGTTTGAAATACGCACTGCCTACACCTACAGCACATAAATCGATCACAAATGTAAAATGTAAGCAGTCAAGTAGTGAACTCAATCAATCCGTACAGTATCAGGACTTCATTTATTTGCTTTGACTTTTGACACAGGTGACAGTGATTTTTTTTTTTTTAAATCCTAAAACAGTTTATCTGAACTAGAATCCTGTGTCGCATTAAAGCCAAAGGTACAATCCTGGTGAATTAATGCACCTTTAAATCCTTGTTGTTGTTGTTGTTATTGTTGTGCAAAGCAAAAGTTAGTTGTCCCGTTGTTTCTTCTTCCTCTCTCTTCGGTTAAATATGACAAAGAAGCACTTCCGCCAGAAGTAGTCATGGAAACGTGCTTGCAGTTTGCCCAACAATGACAACAATTATTTAAAAGGCGCATAAATCCTCCAGGATTGTACTTTTGGGTACAGTGCGACGAGGGATTCTCATTAAAGCCTGAGTCACAGGCTTTTTTTTGGAGCGCAGATGACACTGCGCTATTGCGGCTAAGTATTAAACGTGTGATCATTTCAACACTCAGAGGTCATTGGCTCTACGTGTGCAGGGCACGGGAACCAACGACGCACTGCTATTATAGATGGAGCATGTGCTCTTCATACACCAAATGGAATATCTCTACAATTTCAATATCACTTGAATCCAAATCGAAGGTCACATCTTAAATGGTCACTTGATTCCAAACGTGATCAACGCAACGTTAAGCGACGATGCCAAACGGCGCCTTTTATGAGGAGAACAGCGCCATCGTCTCTCTGAAGCCATCAGCACACTGAGCCGATGGCGTCTCGTTGACGCCAAGATATTTTAAGACGAACTATAAAAACATTAACAGAATTTTTTGCAGATGTTTCATTGACCTTGTCCTTGTTTGCAGTTGGAAACAGAGCCCACTTTGCTAACAATTTCTGGCTTGTTCTGCTTGCATTGGGCACCATTTTTTGGGGCACTCTGGAAAAACGAATGACACGTTTGAACAGTGTTCTGAGTTTCCGATCAGTTTAAGTGAAGCAGTGTGCTAGTGCCGTATTTCCGAGCTAATCCACAATGAGGGAACCCAAAAGTTCATGGTTTGGTTTTAAAACAAATTAAAAACAAAGAAAAAAAACTAGACATTTTTGGACTGGTCCGACTTCAAAGGTGGAAAAAACGAAAAAAAAACTTGCAAAGTAGCGAGGTAAAAACTACATGAATTATATTATGGTAAAATAAAATTGGAGTTACAAATGAAAATCCGTGATAGAGTGAAACCGCAATGATCAAACAGACGTCATTTTTGAAGGCCCTACTGAAAGGGTATCATAAAGTGTTGTGCGAGAGGAGCTAAATGCAAATGCCAGCTTTGAAAATTATTCGAAAAAAAAAAACACTCACTGTATTGGGAATGCCACAATCTCACAGCGGGTATGCGGGTCCATTATCCATGACATTCAATTTGAAACTTATAGGAAATACAAGAAGACTGAGAAGTTTCCCATTAAATATGAACAACTTTCAAAAAGAAAGTCGTCACGAGAGCGCAACTGAGCAGCATGGGTTCATGATAAGCAAAGTGCTTAAAAAGCTTGCTGGATTTGTAACCCTCAAGAGAAAGCTATTGAATTAACATTGAGTAGCAAAGAAGATAAGTTCGGGTCTCTTTAAAAAGTGATAATTGTGGAGGCATGAAGATTCCGTCCGAGGTCACGATTTATATTATCTGCATAATTGTCTCTGGGGTCATTGCAGTCACTTGCACTGGGGTCTAGTATGATGCGAACCTTTCAGATGACGCAGACAAAGCTAGAGCTGCATTACCAAAGCTGCAGTGGACCATTGTGGTTTTGCAATTCTATTTTGTGTCTTGTGCACTACATGCACAATGATATTCTTTTGAATGAGCAATTGGTTTGAGCACGTTTGAAGCACCACCTGGTCTGACTTTGTAAAGCAAAGTAATGGCTTCACTGCAGTAATTACAATGTTTCTATTTGAGACGACTGGCACATTCTATTGTAAGATCATCCAGAAAATCCACATTAAACACAATTTATTCTCAGTCTTCCCTGACCACTGTAACACAGTTTTTATTAGAGGTAATATGGATTAGTGCTGCCAAAATTAAAAAAAAAATGAGCTTCCTTGTCAGGCCAATATGATGGCTATCATGACAAAACGATATTGTGAAAATAAAGCATGAATTATTTTGTATTTCAAGACAGATTATGTGATTTTCTTCCATAATTACAGCCAGTGTTTTCAGATGCAAAGTACGCTGAGACATAATGTGGGCCATGAAGTCAGTCTATATGCCAGCGTTCCAAGAAGATATTGCATTATTATGATTTTAATTGCATCGTTGAACGTGATATTAACTCACAACCTTTAGTGGCGTATGCAAAAGAAAATGTGTGTTGATGTGAAAATGGATTATTATATGAATACCTTCAAGTATAGCTGCAAAAAAAATAAATAAAGAAATAAAAATAAATAAATAAAAAAATTGGATTACATTATGATGACTAATTTTTTACACCTGGATCCAGCACTACCACAAGCCAGCTGGGAATTTTAAGAAACTAAAATATTAAACTAAGAATAATAATATTTGAAATAATCAAAATGATCTGCCAATAGAACAAGAAACTTTTACTTGACAATATTTTGAAAAATATAAAATAATACCAGGCCCGTACCAAACTACAGTAGTCTTGAAATTAGTGTTTTTTAAAATTAAATCAAGTAATCTTGCCATTTTTTTCAAGCTGTAATATTTTGAAATATTTTCTTAAAATAAATAAATATTCACAAATTTCATGCCTGGGAATAGGAAAAATGAACACTCTAAATAATATAACAAAACATGACGTAAAAATAAAGAGATTCATTTCAGTTTCGTATGCAAAATGAAAAAATGATAAATGTTGACTTGAGAAACCTCACTTCAGGTCCTTTGATTGTTGGTCAGTCATCTTAAAATGTTGAAAGTGTTTGTTTTGAGCCTCACAGTACTAAAAACTAGCTATTAATACTTGATGCCAAGACTGTAAGTTGAAATAAGATAAGAAATAAGTGTCTTTAAACAAGCAGAATGAACTTGTTTACAATTTTATTTTTCGCAAACATACAAATAAATTATATCTTATTTAAGATTCCAGCTTTTGCAATGTGATGGCATGTCACTGTGGTCTGTTTTAAAGAATGGTTTGAATTGTATTTTTTAATTTTTATACCAATACATATCCAGGTCCTTTATTTTTCAAGTCCTTTTTAAGATATCCTGTCATGAGTGTATTATACTTTTTAACAGCAATAAAATAATCTGCACATTCTCAGTTGTGTCTCATTTTGCTGTTTTTAAATGTCAGTTTGTGTCAGTTGAATTGCGTACGCCTCAGTCGATTCAACAACATCATGAACCAACAAAGCGATTCACATTTATTCTGCACTTTTGTGGCCAATCAAATATTATTTTGATTTGATAATGTCTGCCAAAGTCAGCTGGGCTAGCCTCCAGTTCAACTACGACCATAATGAGGACAAGGAAAAGGGATGGATTGAATTTCATTACAGCGTTCCCTCAATTTTTGCAGGTGATACATTCCAACCCCCCTGGCAATCAGTTGAGTTGGATTTTTTTGTTTGTTTGTTTTTTACGCCGCTGTTAAGCCATTACAACCCCATTATGTTCCCCATGCTTCTATACACTTGTCTCACTAAATAAATGTAATTTTTTAAATGCACAATGTAGAATAAATAGTCAGCTGCTGATTATCAGTGACAAACTGTCTTATTTTCATGGTCTTGGTATTAGTTTAGCAAATTTCCCCTTATAATAAAATACATCTTTTGAATGGACCGACTGCGTGTCAAAATAACAAGCTAAAACTGCAATACATGAAGTTATGGTGAAAACCCAAGAAAGAGTGAATCTGCAATATCCGAATCATGAAGTACTGAGGGGAAACTGTAAACCTTTATTATTAAACATACTATGGAAAGAAAAGACCTTTGCCCTTTTTCAAAACATAACTTTCATTAGCAATAGCAACTGCAGCAGTTGGTTAGTTACAGCGAGATGGGGGAGGTTTTGGCGACGGTTGAAAACGGCTTGCATCAACAGAACAGAGCGGAAGGGACAAGTAGGGGGAAAAGAGAATTGTACCTTGAGGCGTTTTAGGATTAGAGGGCTTATTGAGGGCATGTTGCGCACGGTGATAGGCAACATCTGCCGAGGGGAAGTCACAATACACAGGTGGCCAAAGGTGCAAAAAAAGGTCACCGGGCAAAGGTCACCATCAGGCCAGAGAAAGGAAAGAGGGTAGAGGTTGAAGAGAGGGAGGAAGTCAGGGGTGAAGGAAAGAGAGAAATACAATACAACATGACAATGAAAAGCAAGGAATAAAAGGGAGGCAAACAAAACAAGGATCGAAGGTAGAAAGGCACGGCAAACTCTGGGCCTGGAATGGCTATAGGTTTACAAACACTGTCCGCTGTGCTTAAGTAAAGATGCAATTTTAAAGCCATATTTATCTCCTGAAAGTTAAGAGATTGATTGCTTACAAATCACCAAACATCCCTTTTTGAGGACTTCTTTTTTAAAGCCACCTTGTAATAAATAGCCAGGCCCCTAGATTGCAGTTTAGCAGTGATCCAGTGTGTGCCAGTCTTGCCACAAAGAGAGTTCAGCAGTACAGTTACAGTGCATATCCAGACTTACTGTGGCCAACTGTCCAGCACAGGGCTGTACAATACGTCGCTTCTGTTGAGATGATCAGCATCATCAAATACAAGTTTAGGAGATGGCAGTACAAAATATATATCTATATATAAATGATCTCACTGAAATCTTCATTTGTCCCCCTGACACCAAAGTAGACAGAGTTGAGTGAACGTGCCTACATTTTACATACCACACAGTACATATTTCCCAAAAATGTGATCCAACTTGTGACTATTTTTTCTGTGTGACCTTGGTGACACAACAATCAAGCAAACTTCAATATTCAATCCGAATTAAAACGACTTTTATGGAAATATATACATGGCGGTTGAAAGGAGTAAATGTAGGCAAGCTTTCTTATCCTTCACCATTTGTCGCTTTCCATCCCACCATTTTGATGTAAAAACATTTTTGAAGTCCAATTTCGTTTTGAAATGGGCATATTATGTACAATGAACACAAATGATGTCATTATTTATCCTTGATTAAATGAATAAATAAATGTGGCTATATGAGCATATGTGGTCCAGAGAATTGACGGATGAAAGATTGAGACATTCGCTTAGTTTAGTCTTTGGTGGAGAGCGGTAAATGCTTGAGGAGTGCCTTGGTTTCAGGACACTGCCTCTCTTTGCGGCACGACTTGGTGACTCCCCCACTTCCCCCAAACGTGTTATCCATCGGGGTGTTTGTGGCCACCCACAAACCTTCAACATCAGCGGTTGACTGGAGCGTAAGGCAGCCAAGGTTTTCAACGGAAGATCCTGCACAAATAGGCTCTGCCAGAGAAGTGGTCGCTTCAGTCAGTGCAAGCAATGTTGACAGCAAACCATTAACCAAAAGATAAAGAGGGGAGTGTGCCATGAGCTGGCTATCTCTTTGACACATTAAGTTAAACCTTTCCAAGTTGTTGGAAAAGTGTCTGGAATGTTATTTAATCACGCATTTTCTGCAAGACAATTTGGCAAAATTTGCAAGCCTGTTAATCGACTCATCACGATTCAAGCCAGTTTCAACCAAGCAATACAGATTTTAGCGTGTCCACTGTTAAGAGCTGCAAAGACGATGGTGTCAGGTGTACCCTTGGTCACCCATGTGACTAGACTGGTGAAAGGTACCAAAATAATGGATCTGTACTTTCCCATAGTGCTCTCCACATGGGAATCAACTTCAGTGGTATTACATACCTAAAGAGTTGGTCTTAATTTTTTTATCTGAATGGTCAACAGAGGATTGATTGTAACTTCAGGGTGACAGCAGATGTGGTGGGTTGTCTTCATGTAAAAAGTCACACGGAAGAAGAAGAAACAAAACATTGGAGGTCAATCGGTGT
This sequence comes from Idiotropiscis lumnitzeri, assembly GCF_059441095.1. Taxonomy (NCBI): domain Eukaryota; kingdom Metazoa; phylum Chordata; class Actinopteri; order Syngnathiformes; family Syngnathidae; genus Idiotropiscis; species Idiotropiscis lumnitzeri. The sequence continues at coordinate 19,500,910 of NC_142399.1, read as the reverse complement.
CATCTTGTTTACAGTGTGGTATAACTTTTCCCTGAAGACTTTTAGCCTACACGCTGTGTCCATGATAATCTCGATTGAACTGTGACGCTTGGTTGAAACGGCTTTGAAAATGAAATTGTGGGACATTTTTTGAAATATGAAACAGGTAGTTCTACTGCACCAGTCGTTGCCATCAGTGGTGCACGCTCTCCCTCAATGTTTTGGTCATGAGGAAGAAAGCGCTCAGATTTCTGTAGTTGTCATCAGTTTGGACATAAATTGTCACGTGTCCCGACAGATTAGCGATGAAGCAAAACACATACATTTCATTGTACTCACTTCTTAAAAGTAAATATTTCACTTGCAGACTTAACTGCCTCAGAACTCCCTCTTCATGGAAATCTTTTTCTTGGCACACTTTCACACAGGCCTTTCTTATCATGTCCAACTTTACATGTTCCAGCCGACTGCTGGTAATTGCCTTGTTTTCGCTCAAGTAGTCAAACCCAAGAGATGGCGAGTTAAATAACTGCAAAACTACTCGCATATGTTACCTATCACTGTCTGAGCTACTTGTCTTTGTATATCAGGCTTCTGTTCAGTTTCTCCTCTTCCAAACTACATTTTCTGCTTTGGCATTCCTGGTTACAACTCTACATCCTGTCAGATGGTAATATTAGCAGCTGTGGAATAAAATAGTTTACAGGTACAGGTATTCAAAGTTTTTTTAATGACTGCATATGATTGTTTTAACGTGATAATTTTTAACGTGATGCTTTCTTACCCGATGTGCGTAGTCGCCACAGACGCCCTGGAGAGAATAGAAAAGGTTGAAACAAGATGTGACCATGACAGCAACACTTAGATACAAACATAATCTGTGGTCATAAATTTGTCTGGCTTAATGTGCATACATTTTCAGCAGCTGTACTATGCGACTGTGTAAATAACATATTTGACTGATTCATTTTCAAAATTATACTAAACGGCCACTTGATTGGGCTGAATGAACAATGGCACTTATTTAATAAATACATCTATATGAGGGCAGTACTAATATTCATTAATACCCCTCAATGCCCCCCCCCCTTCCCAACTCCGTAGTGATTTCATACGTTTTATACGACTACTTTCAACATTTCTTAATAACGCCCGTTTTTTATGGGCGTGGCTTGCTTTTTTGAAATTTCATCTCCGCTGGTCTACATCAGTGAAGGGAGAAGGTACGTATTGGAATATTGTTTCCTGGCTTGCTTTGCCGTGTGCTGTTGTCAGCTAGTGTCTGAAATTTGTGACCAAAAGTCAACCAAATTTATATGCAGAGCGCCAGAGGAAGCACACTGCTATATTGGACAGGGGATGTCCGCATTTAAATGTCGCTCCACCCAGTGTGAGTACGTTGCATGAATATTGCGTGACTTTCACAATTAAGTCAATTGGGAGTCTGTGAAAACCATAAAGTGCGGCTTTTCGGACTCAAGCACACAGAAGAATATGCCGCCGACTGATTTATCCAAAACAAATTTATCCTAGTGCTGTCAAGAAAGATCAAATTTTTTTAACTATTAATGTAAAAAAAAACAACTAATTATTTGCGATTAATCACATTTTTCTACTGCTATTTTTTATGAAGCTTGTAACAGGTATTTACTTGAATAATATCTCATAATCAATGTAAAATCACCAAATATCATGTGTATTTCAAATCAATTAATTTTCCTGATTAAAAAAAATACATAAATTGAGCTTGTTAGTGAAAAATGACCATGCCAGAGGGATGCTCGCTTTAATGCACGTCTTGATTCATCCTGCTGGAAAATACTTTCAAATAGATTGACTTTGATGAGCAGAACTTATTATTTTGACCACTTGAGGGCAGCAGAAACAACAAGGATTTTTTTATCTTGCGCCAATGTGGTACATTTCTTGTTTACATGCTTGGAGATGCCATTATTTGTTGTGTGTATTGATCTGCATGTAGCTGTAATGTACACAAAAAATACATTAAAAATGTGTTACCCTCTAAAAATGGGTATTACACAGTACTACTATTATGATGATGATAGCAATTATTATTAATTAGGTATGTTTCAGTTAACGTTTCTATAAAATTTCCTTATAGGCTGATAAATTACAGCAGTCTTGTTGGAACAACAAATCTCACCTTCTCTCCTTTAGGTCCTGGTTCTCCCTAAGTGAAAAAAAACAAACTTTGTTTATAGTTATCCTGTACTAAAGTGTGTCATAATGTACACATAAGTGACTTACAAGGAGTCCTTTTGGGCCACGCTGACCCTGAAAGACATCAGCAAATGACTGTCTTAAACCTTAAAAAGTTTTGAATCATAACAAGAGGTAAATAAGCTCTGGCACAAGTTCCCTCTATTAGCTCCAAACTAATTACAGAGCTTGTTATGAGCAAACTCCTTCAGTTTGACTTCCCATCAGGCCCTGTGGTGTGAGCTGTCAGTGTGCAGCAACTGGTTGATAAATGATGGCGTTAGGGGGCCCGACCCGTCTATTACAATCCATAAGGGTGACCCTGCAGACTTAAAAGCTACTTTTGGAAAGCAATCGTATGTCTAATATTAACCAGACAGCCTCTCAAATTTCTTTTAACTTCTCGCTGACATATGTTAAGAAAAAGACAATTAAAGGAGCGCATCATGAGAGAATAGTCATTACACAGAGAACATTAAGAGTTATTTGAGTCATTTTCTACCATTTGCCACGCCTGGGTGGGTCAACCCCCACCCACCCAAAAAAACAAACAAAAAAAAAACAAACAGGTATAATGTCTAATGATTTTAGTTTCTGGTAAATAGCTATTGGAATCAATATTGATTATGAGAGCGTCATCAACGCAGACATGACTTGAACCATAATGCCAAGCAAGGAAACAAAGATCATTTGTTTGCGATTTGCAGAAATTATAAAATTATTGTGAAACAAAAATTCCCACTGTCATATGCACTCTAACATTTACACTAGTCATATACTATTATGTTCATAGACTACTGTATGTGTCTGAAATACAGAAAAAAATACATTGTAATTTTTTTTTTCATTAACTTAATTTTTTGGGGTGTTCGCGTTTATGTTTTGGTCTCGGTTAAATAGGTCTTTTTTCTTCAGAGAACAAGTTCAGCTCATTAGCCAAGTATACTGCAGCAACTACAAATATAATAACGGCATGGATATAACAAATACACATTCACAGTATGATATAACATAATTTACAGAAACGCGAGCAAGACTAAGAAAGCTTTGATTCATGCAAAATCGTCAGAATTGTGTCCACACACCCATCTCTCAAAGAGAAAATGTGGGTAAAAAAGCGCCCATCTTTTTAAACAAGTGAGTCTCAAGCAAGTTATGGTGGCACAACATATTGTTATTTATCAATTAACCTTTTATTTTCCCAGGTAAGGAAATTGAGAATGGATTCTCATTTGCAATGCTGAACTAGTGTGCCATGAGCGAGCATCAGTAGTATTGTGGGAAATTATCTAGCCAACAATGTATGGTGACAGGCAGATTAATTACTTATGCATGCTTCATCCATTACGTTGCATAAAGTCTAACAAACCAGTGTATCCATGTGTTACCATTCATAAAACGGAATAAGTCAAGGATTCCTCTGATTATATAAGCTTTGTGTTCAATTCAAGCGCCCCTATTTCATATAGTGAGTACTTTGCCGTTATTTCAGTATTTAATTTTTTTGGGTGACATTTTTGTTTTTGGTCGTGTGCCGTGAAATATGTGAAATGGGTGTCTTGGCTCACTGATGCTTGCATCCCACTATATGATCACGCTGTTCGGATCAGATAAATTCAAAAAGAAAAGAGACGCTAAATTGACATTAACAGCAATCCCGTTGGATTTCAACAATACAGTATAGCCTAAATTACCTTTTATATCTGCATATAATAGTGGAATTGCTTTTCAACTACAACACTGGGACATCTTTAAATAATGCTTACCATGTCACCCTTGGGCCCATTCTGTCCCTGTGGGAACAGTAAAATTAGGATTAAGAGCCTTTCGTTGTAACAAACAAATTTTCCAAAGGACGCATTGCATGAAATATGACTTTCCATACATTCAGTTCTCCATGGGTTATTATACCTCAGTTTAATTTTCAGGAATAGAAAACATAAAACATTGACCCCTCATATATTTTGTGAATATTTAATAGGTATATAATCTATATCTTTATAGAGTTGTGTGAAAGTGACTTCAAAGAAACTCACATGCTTGCCATCCAGCCCAATTGGACCCTAGAAAAAATAATTAAAGAAAACATTTTCCATCACAAATGGTATTACAAATGTGAACAATGAAATATTAAACAAATTTAACTGATATTTAGCAATAAAAAGGGTGCGGTGACATTCCTCCTGATGAAATGTTAGTAATTCTTGCATTGGAGTAGGAAGTAACTGAGTTAACTATCTTGTTATCATTTTAATTTACATTTTGTGCTATTCAAATTATTATTATTATTCTTTATTGTGTGCTACTCACTGGAAAGCCTGGAAATCCTCTTGTTCCAGGCTGACCCTGAAGAGAAAAATGAAAAGTTGCTCCCTTAGAATACAATTTACAAATTACAATTGCAAATTAGACATATTATCCATAACATGGACTACACATAAAAATGGGGCATGGAACACTGTTTTTGCAAAATAATACAAGCAAGGTCCAGACTTATCAGTCGGATACATTTCAACTGTCATGGAAAGTCCATTTAGCATTTAAACTATGCATTTTCCTAAACTGTCATTCCCTCATGATATCCTCATCCATGTGGTAAACCACCGTCTAAGCGTTACTGGATGTCTAGCCCTCTATGTTCTGAACTTGGCTCCGACAGTGAGGAACTTCCTTCGTAGACTGTTATTCATTAGGGATGCTTATTACCATTCAGGAAGAGTGGGCACACAAAGATTTAGAATTCATAAGAATCAATGACTACAACAGAAGGCTGTTCTACTTAAAGTGTTCTTGACTTTTGGTTTTGAAAATGAACATACAGTCATTTGGAAATTAATAGAATCTCAACTGGAATATTGTATTTGAGCAAAGTTCTGTCATTGACCTCTGATTGGTCTCGTTGCTGCTTCGCCTCATTTGAATCATGGCCAAATTACACATTCAAACCTCTTCTATAGTTCTAGTGTTTCCACACTGTCTGTAATTACATACAATCATTTTATCATTAGCAGGCCATTCAGCATGTTTTGAATCAAGAAACCAGTCCAGCCAATATAAACCTGAGTTCCATAACGCAGATGCTAGGAAATACAAGGGCCTTACTTTGTCCAGGTAAACCAATAAGATCATCCAAGGCTGTTAGTGTGGTTCTGTCTGATGTGATATGTAACACTTTGACTTTAAGGCTTTCAAGGAATCAATAAGTGGGAAAATTTTCTTTACATACGCTTTTTGGTTGTATTATGGTTGATGTGTGAGCCGAGCCTTCCCAGCACACACTTACAGTAGCTGCTTTGAAGCAGGGCTGGAGTATTCAATTCCAGACATGACATGTTTTTTGCTGTCTCGACTGCAGGTATTTGACTCTGACTTGTTTTCGGACTCGGCCAAATGAACGTCCTCTTTCATAAGAAAGTTTTGCTAAAGTTTTTCAGATTATAAAAGTAGTCTGATTGGTTAGCCTAATTGCGAGCGCCAAAGCACGCCGTCTTAGTCTTGCAGCCATGCCTGCCAACAGCAGGGATGTAAAATTTACTTTAACTAACCATTGAGAACTGGCATTAGCCACAGTGTCTTCGAAAACTTACAAACATGAATCATGTTGTTTGTTTATCTGCACACACGGTTAATAAAAAGGGTTCCATCCCATTTAAGAAGACTGTTGGGCATAATCAAATTTCTCTTATTTTGTGGTCATGAAAATAGTAATTTTCTGTCTCAAGGTTTTTCTTGATCTCATTTGGACTTGACTTGTACTCGGTCTGTTGGTGACTCGGACTTGAATTGGACTCGGATGATTGTGACTCAAATTTGTCTTGGATGGATGATATAAGATTAAAGTCTAACGCACGGAATGCGTGAGTTCTGGTCTTATTGGATCTCAGTACAGCCTTTTATACAATTGATCATATCACACCGTTGAACAAGTTGCTATCTTGTGTGGGATTAAATGGAATAGTCCTAAAAAGCTTTAAAGTCTTACTTGGAGAAAAAGATTGTGACCATTGGAAGTTTTGAATCTGATCGAATGGCCATGACGTGTGCTGTCCCTCAAGGTTCAGTCCTTGGACACCTTTTGTTCAGTCTGTAAGTTACTTTTGGGTTCAATGCTTCAGAACACACTCAGACCCATGATTGGGGGTGCAAAGCCGTCTCTATTTGCCCATGTCACATGCACGGCCAACGACATCATCCTCAAGGGGAGCTCTACTCTACCGGCTGCCAAAGTCATGCACGGACGCCAGCAAGTCTATTTCTGTTTGCGCAATGTCAAGCGTTGTGTACTTGTGCCTCCTTTGATGTAAATGAGAGATTCCACAAGGATTGGCTGGGAAAAGACTACGTTCATCCTACAACGGTGTATAAAAGTGCAAACGCCTAGTTATGCTCAATTATACATGTGTCATTTTAAAAGTTCTACTACTTTAATATTATGGTAGTCGGATTGAGTAGCTAACTAAAATTAACAGTAACTCTAGCCGAAGCCCTTAATGAACTGGTGACTCGCAGTTTTAAAGTAATTCTCCCAATCTTGCCCATTATGTATTCTTCTATGACTTTCCAATTACAGCCACAGATGTGCTGGTCACAAGTTTACTTATACTCAGGTCACTCCATCCTCCCACTGGTCAGCAGATTGCATTGCCACTCAATTACATTGTCACAACAAAATATGAATTTGTCCCCTCAGGATTTGATTCCAAGAAACATCAGCCCTGCCCAATCACACATAATATGAAGATCACACGTTTCAATATAACAGCCCAAAGTTTTATTTTTCTCTTAACTTGGAACAGTTTGTAGCAAAGCTCATAAATTGTTGAAATACAGAATAGTGAAAGACAAGACACTTACAGGTGGTCCTCTTGGTCCAATGATCGACAGACCTGGTTCTCCTGGAGCTCCCTGGAGGATAAAACATAGTTACACACTAAATCAGAGACGCTCTACTGCAGAAAATGGTTCAATGCAATAATTGTAAAATGTTATATAACAAGTCGTGATGTCATATCACATTTTGGTGAAATGTGTAAGACCCCTGCTGAAAATGTAAGAAAAATATGGAGTTTGTCTACCCTTCACACCTTAGAGATTGCTACTTTTGTCTGCCTCTTTCACCAGTTCGGATTTGTGAACAAGCTCCAAGGATGCATCTTGCATGAAAGTGAGCAGCTTGGCTAGTTCCAATATTTCCTCTAAATTTCCATGTGGCTGAGCATTCACACAAACTCCCTCAGCATTCATTGGACCGCGGTGAGCAACATGAGACAAAGACACGGCGGCTAAACTAGTATCACACCTGTCCAAAACCTAAGATCATAACACTTTACATGATACACGTATGTTACAAAAAAGTCAAACCACCTGACTTAATCGAAATCGAGCATTTGTTACAAGAATAAAATTAGTCTGGGATTTATGCCAGGTTTTATGTCGTGAATCGGCCATAATTGACTTATGTTTGTAATAATCATGTCATGCTAATATATATTTAGGCTTTAATAGTTGTTATCTTATAATATTAAAAAAATCTGATCAAGTGGAATGTGGCATTAGTGGCGCTTTTCATCACAACATGAATATGAAAGTGGTTGAAAAGGTAAATTGAGTAAGTGGTGAGATGCTTCACTTGTTAGCCAATCATCAAGAAGGATTTTAATGTCATGGGAACTTTTCTGAAATGCATACTTTTTAACTAATGCTAACAATTAATGGCAAAAATCTTTGGTGGTAAATATTAGTCGGCTAACTTGAGCTGTCAGATCATTGTAACAGATTTTAAAAGCAGGACGAACTGGCCTAAATGTCCTAACTCAATGTAGATTGTTAGCTTCAATGTTGTTTTTCACACATGGGACTTGGTCACTTGTGACATGTTTCCTGGGTAAGCCAATCACCAGAGCTTGCGGGAACTTATAGATCACTTGATTACAAGGCATCATGATTGCTCGCCTTGTCTTTCAGTGCATTTCAGTCTTTTTCTGTTGCATTTTTCTTTCCTTGCTCTATAAACTACATGTGACAAATAAGGTTTTTGATTTCCTCAGATTAGGACAATATGAACATACAAAATGCAGATAATGCTCAGGTTTGATTTTTCTTTTTATGCGCTACACCAGGGGTGTCAAAATTAAATACACACTGGGCCGAAAAGTAAAACTTGAACGAAGTCGCGGGCCAGCATTTAATTTTTTTAAAACAATATAAATGGTGATTTTTTTTTTATTGAAAATTATTATTATAAGTGTAACATGATGTTTAGTTTTTATAATTACTATTATCATATAGAATGTTACTATTATCTATAGAATGTAAAATGGTGTAGTAGTCATTTGGTATAGACTCACAAGTCAAATATAATTACACTGCGGGCAAAATTTGGCCTGCGGGCCAGAGTTTGACACCTATGTGCTACACACATTTGTTGTGCATTGAGAGGGTAAAAGCTGGTTAGGCACCATAGGAACATTGGCTAGAGTTCGAAGGTTATACCATATAACAGGACGTATAATAGGAGTGAACTAGTTCGCAATTGTTTTAAATGTATCATCATCAGTGTATCGAGATTCATATCCATTTGTCTCCAGATACGGAGTACGTAATGGAATTTCCCCAAACTCTTCTGATGCATCCATTTTCTAGACCACTCGTTAACTGGAGCCTATACCAGTTGACTTTGTGCGAGACGTGGGGTCCACCCTGGACTGGTCACCAGTCGATCTCAGGGCACATAAAAGCAAACAAGCATTAACACTCACATTCGCACCTACGGGAAATGTAATCATTAAAAAAAAACATGCATGCGTTTTGTATGTCACCCAAGCACAGGGAAAACACCGAAAAGTACCAATTGAGATCAAACCCAGATCTTCTAACTGTGAGGGAGACATGCATGTTAAACCTTTGCTGAAACATCAGGAAGACCTCAGGGCCATCTGATTTATTCAATAAATGGTGTATCTCAGTTCAACACATTGCCTGTCTTAAATGATGATTTGTTTTAATGTTCCAATAGCTTCAATGAGAGGATCTTATTAATGCACAGTTTCACCCACCCTGCCTGTATGTTTCAATAACATTGATCCATTAGCCTAAACACCATTTCACAGAATTTTGTATGATAATTTCTTTGCTTTCAGATGCAACCCCACCAAAAGGCCATGCTGGATACTAACACATCAAATGCAAATCTCTTTATATATCTATCTCAGTAAATGTCTGCTTTCATCACCCAAGACAAAATCGCATGAGTGATGATGGAAAAATATATGTTTAAGTGTGGTTTAAAGGCAAACAAATTTCTGTGACCACAACTTCCAGTGAGATGAGACAAGTGACGATATACAGCACAGGCACACTAGTGCAAAAGATTAGGTTACTTGTAACTTTGTGTTCCACCCTGTGATATATGGAGTGAAATTGCCAAGGCAAAGTCACAATCACAACTAAAAACAGAAAGCACTTAGAGAAAGTGCATTGCACACAATCCTCCCCATGGAATCACAAGCAGACCAAACTGCATAAGTTTTCCTTGAAAATGAACTTTTCTTTATCCATTGAAAAGCTCAATATCCATCTGCAGTGGGTCTATAATTATACTAATATATTCTCATGTTTTTTCAACAAAAAAAAACAAAAAACGCTTTTAAAAAAAAAAAGAAAAGTGGTGCACTGGCAATCCGGTTACATTAATAATTTAGTTGAACCGACTTGAACATTTTAATGTTTTCTTCGCCTAATGCCTATTGAGGTTCCTATTGCAAAATAAGGGGAGACCAAACATTTTCTCCAGAAAGTTAGGCAAACAGCTTGTCATAAGTTCGACCACATTAATTGGCTCTAAAGATTTTCTCTACATACAAAAAAAAACACAGGACACTGAATCTACATCTCAAACTCGTCTTACCATATTTCTGATATACATTTGTTATATTTAAGATCAAAGTATCTTAAAGGATCACTATCAGATTTCTGTCTCCCTTAGTTTACTTGAACAAAACATTTTTCTAATCAGACCTGTAACTGTCCAGTTAACAGATGAACACCCCAAATCTGAGCCAAGTTGTACTTATTCACGGCATTGACAATGATCCAAATGTCCCTAACCACTGAGATGCGGGTCAGTGCCAATCCTCACCAGTACAGTGAGACAGAACAAAGGAATATTTTATTGATCATCAGCATTTGAAAGAAGTATCATTATGAAAAAAAAACAAAAAAAAACAAGTGACTTCAACTGAATACAATTGCTTTAGGAGTGAAACAAAAAAGGTTAGCCAACAAGCTAGCAAATATTAGTGAAAACAAATGATTTTTAGAGGCTCTTCACAAAGGGGGACAGTCCAAATGATGAGACAGAAGAAGAGTCTTCAACTTCCAAGAAATATAAATCTTTCCAATTTGTGTTTACTCGTTTCTAGGCCTGGTCCGTGGTGCAAAAAAGGTTGGGACTGTGAAGTAGACCTGTCCATATTCATTTTCTATACTGCTTAACCTCACTAAGTTGAGCTGGCTTTGAGTGAAAGGTGATAGCATCCCCCCCCAAAAAAAATAAATAAATAAATAAAAAAAATCTCTCTCTCTCTCTCTCTCTCTCTATATATATATATATATATATATATATATATATATATATATCAGAGGTACAGGGTTCAAGTCCGGCTATGGCGTTCCAGCGCAGAGTTTGCATAATCTCCCTGTGCCTGCATGGGTTTTCTCTGAGTACTCCGGTTTCCTCCCACATTCCAAAAACATGTATGGTAGGTTGATTGGACATTCTAAATTGCCCCTAGGTATGTGTGTGAGCATGGAAATCTATATACAAAAATTAATATAATTATTTCTGTATTTACGTAATAATTTTGATTTGTAATTAATTATTTCTGTACTTAATTAATTATTTCTGTATTTAATTAGGGCGGCACAATGGCCTCACAATGCAGAGGTCGTGGGTTCGATTCCGGCTCTGGCCATCCTGTGTGGAGTTTGCATGTTATCCCTGTGCCTGCGTGGGTTTCCTCCGCATGGACTGTCAAAATTAAAGCATTAACTCAGGTGATTAATCCAAAATGTTTTAACTCAGTTAACTCAGTTTGATTTATTTAAAAAAATATTTGCATATTTTGCAAATATTGTCCCATATTAGCTGTCTTTAGCACATCTCAGAACAAAACACTGTTTTTAAGTTACCACTGGGCCTTGCAAACCAACACTGCGGGAGTGTGGCGCTTGTGGGCAGTTTTGAGAAATGTTTTTAAAACAAATGTCTGTAAAGTTGTCTCCATTTAGATCGTATTCAAGAATCAAAGAAAGGTATTAGAACAGTCTTTGATATAAATATACTTCATATTTGGTGATTTTGCATCAATTCCAAGATATTATTCAAGTTATATGTTATAAGCTTCGCAAAAAAAATTGTAGTTGGAAAATGTGAGTAATCATGATTAATAATGGAATTTTTTGTGATTAATTAGTTAAAAAAATTTATCACTTGACAGCACTAATATATATATATATATATATGTGTGTGTGTGTGTGCGTGCGTGGGGGGTGTGGGTGTGTGTGTGTGTGTATGTGCATATATGTCTGTGTAAGTGTCTTCTTCCTTTTCAATTCAAACAATTATGTTCTAAATAAGGAACATTCAACAAAATTTGGCTAAAAGGAATTGAATACCAGTCAGATTACTCAGAATTATATTAACAAGATATCTTTTCAAGAAGGGTATACAGTGAACCCTCGCTACTTCGCGGTTCACCTTTCGCGGGTTCAGTGCTTCGCGGGTCTAAAAAATATTCGGGGGCATTGTAGTTTCGCCGAGCGGCACGACGGGGCGCTGGAGCGGTTAGACGGCCGGCGTGCGCCGAAGAGGAGAGTGGACGAAGAAGAGAGTGGACGAAGAAGAGCACGTTCCCCCGGGCACGATTTGGGGCGACGTTTCGCGCGGTTCAGACCGTACCAGAGCTCCGGCCAGCGTGCGTGGCAGTTAAGCCGAAGAGGAACAACTTCCGCCCGGGCATGAGCGGAGCGCGAGGCTGTCAGTTATGAATGAATAAATGAATAAATAAATAAATGAAGAATGCCACCTTTCATTTAATAGGGCACGCCGGACGGCGTACCAGCAGGTAAAAGTCGAAGTAATTAAAACAATACAAAAAGAAGTAATTGAATAAATACAAAAATAATGGCTGGGGAATAAAAAAATAATAAGTTTTAATAATAATTTTTTTTTTTTTGTTATAACATGAATTTCACTCTCTCTCTCTCTACCCGTATATATATATATATATATATATTATTATTTTTTTTTTTTTAAGCATTTTTGAAGGTGCGCCGCTATTTCGCACTTTTTTCTTTTAAGCATTTTTGAAGGTGCGCCGCTACTTCGCGGATTTTCAGTTTTCGCGGGTGGTCTCGGTCCCCATTAACCGCGATAACCGAGGGTTCACTGTATATATATGAATGCCAGACTTACCCAGAGCATTGTAGATGGTAATATATAATAATAATTGCTCTGCCTCTTAGTTGTATCGAATAAGCCACAGCCATTTCTCTATGTATAATAAAAGTGAACAAGCCAATGTTAATGAACTGCTGAGGTTTCATTCCAAGGAAACATGACTGGGGGGATGTGATGCGATTGTGGGGAAAATCGAGCACCATTCTGATGGCATGTCAAATTGTGGCTAGCAAATTCAGAGCAAAGTGTGATGCCTTCAAGATGACATTTTCCAGACATCTCCATTAATATTCATTTGCCACAATGTGTATGAACAATTCCTCTTTACCAGTACATTGTTAGAGTTGGAAACCTCAGAGTAGTTTATTCTTCAAAATTCTATAAATTATGTGGTATGTAAGTAAACGTACATTTATATTCCAAAGTCTATTTTGTTTTGATTTTTTCCCCCTTAGAAACATTATAAGTTTTTTTATTTTGCGCATCTTAACGCGAGTGCCCACCTCATTTACATGCATCTGCATTATTAGTTCACATCCCATTCAGGTTTGGTCTAATTACAAGAGATATAAACCTCTAAGGAAGCCAATTGTGCTCTATTAAAAACAAGAACCATGTAACTGAAACATTAAAGACCTTAAAAAAATTCAGAGAACTCAAACTACTACTCATGTTTCATGTGTTGTTTCCATGATAAGGCCAATATTTTTTTACATTTTGAGAAACTTCAATCAGGGAGAACTTACACATAGAAGTGAAATATTCAATTACAATACCAAGTTTTCTTAGAAATCTTCTCGTGTAGTCTGTTGTACTATCAGAAATGCACCTCCCTTTTTTTAGGTGGTGGGGGGGTTGAATTAGAAATCAGAGAGCCTTAAGTGATGGATTGTTACTTTTATTTCATGGTGCAAAGAGTCCAGGAAATCCAACCAGGGCTGGAAACCATATACAGAATGTGTCCTGTGCGCTGTTTTTTATTTGTTTATTTATTTTTTTTAAACCACACGTGCCACTCTCTGGTCCAAAACACATGCTACCTGTTAACACAGCCCAGCACTCAGCTACAGATTTCTAACCTGCACCGCAAGCAATAACCCTGTGATATGTAATGACAACCTGTTTGCTCTTTCATTATTTCACTCAACAAAAAGGCAGTAACGAAAGTTGACCCAGCTTCAGATGGCAAGATGTCAAATCAAAGCTAGCAAATAACATCAATCAACAGCCACAAAAATATCCAATGACCTAAACTTACCTTCTCCCCTGCTTGTCCTTTAAAGGCCTGGGGTCAAACACAGCAGTCACATGCAAAACGGTGTGAAGAAAGACAGAAGAGAGAGGAACCACTGTTAGAGATATGGAGAGGGTTTGGAGCATGCAAAAAATGTAGGACTAATAATGGATGAACTCAAGAAGATAGGATCTTTTATGAATAATACAAATTGTCAAGAAACGGATGAAAAAGAGCGCATATTTTGAAACAAACCCAATCTAATCCGTCCAAGTTAATTTGTTTAATTTCACACTAAAGCGTTTTAAAAACTGAGAGCTACTGAAATGCACGTGTGTGTATATGCGGGGTCAACAAAATACACATCACAGTTAAAAGGAATAACTGAATCGTGGGACTGCCAGTACATATCAGGGGTAACAACACAAGAAGACATTGAAAATACCTAACTGTGAACAGCTTTTGTTAAACCTCCCAAAATCTATTTTGATATGATAGAATTCTATCGCGAAGGTAAATCACAAATGTGGTGCAACAGTAATAGAAAGCTTCACTTCAAATCGAAAGTCCCTGAACAGGATAAAAATAGTCCCAACAATCAAGACGAGTGAGCACAAACTGCACAACAATGAATTGAATGTTATTTGATTAAAAAGGAAAATGAATGCCAAACTGCAGCTTGAGTGGCCTGAAAATATGCAAAGCAAAGAAATTACACCAAAGTCAAAGTTACAGCAGTGGCTGCTATTGTGTATTTAAATGAATGCAATGTTAAATGTTTAAATGAAATTGTACGCAGGATGGGCAGATACTTATACTAATTGCTCCTTTGGCAAAATATCCAGGTTTAGTTTGCCCTCTCCACTCAGACAATCACGTCCAACTTTGTTTAGTGCTTGGCGGTCTCCACCATTTGGAGGTACCTAAAAGGTAAAATACTAACGTGATGGCAACTACGTTAATACATGTTCACCTCAATCTTCATAGCTCACGCGCAGCATTCCCACTAACAGCGCCTATTGTCTGTTAGAGTGAAAAGCAAATTTAGTCATTTATGGGTGTTTTTGCAATTTTAGTAAATCCGGCCTGTAGTGTTTTGTATAAGTAGTCCAGTTCCATTTAGATTAGTTTTGTAAAAAAAATTTAAAATTGTTTCCAAAAGTTCCAACGTTGTGACACATTTTCAACTAAAACAGATTATCTTCACTGTCATGGCAACAGGGATCAACAAGAGCCACGAAAAGATCAGTAAAAAAATCATACAGATAATTGTGAGACTGTAAACGATACACAAAGAAATCAAGGCAACATTTAACTAGCAGGAAATGAATACTAGTGAAATTGTTTTACATATTTATAAGACAGCAATTTGTATGCACAGACTGGTGGAACATTTGGAATTTACCCCCAGACTGCCACCGATCATTGCATAGTTTACAGTGCAGTTACTGTAGTACAGGATAGCAAACGAGCAATGATGCAAAACTTTGAGTGATTTGAATCTCTGTACTCAAATAACAAAAAACAACTCACCATTCTTCCAGGAATCCCCAAACTTCCTTTGTCACCCTGACCAATATCAATTAAGAAGGAGCATGGTTCAATATTCAAGTTAGAGGGAACACAGACTCTTTTAGAGATAACTTGACATTTGGACTTGCCAACTCTTTGTAATTTTAGGGCCATTGCACAGACATAGGGTATGACAGAATTCAATTAATAAATTTTGTGAAAGTAGTATTGGTACCGTATTGAACGGCTCAGTCTCAGTTGTGTGTTTTCTCCATTTAACACGTACAAAGAGGGTACCCCCAGTGCTAGCAAACATGCGAATGTAGGCACACTTGAGAAAGGGAGCTTTGTAAGGCGAAACTGATTTCGGCACAAGTCATTAGCAGCCCCACAGGATTGAGGCCACTGCGTTTATGACAACTCAACCAAATGTTCATCAGACAGATTGCTTTAACAGTATGTAAGCATATTGCCGATGGAGGGATCTCACTAATCACAACACTCCTTACAGTCACGGTTTTAAATCAAAACCAAAACTATCACTCAACATCAGATGAACAGCATACAAGAAAACAATGAAACAACCAACTCAAGGAACACAGATTTACAATTAAAACAAAACATGAGAAATAAAAATAACACAAAGCATGTATACAGTACTGCATAGCATTCTGGGAGTCTTTCAGCCTCAGGCAATCAGAAGGCTGGTTAGAGAGAAGTCACGAGTAGTGTGCTTTGGGCAGCGTGTATTTTTTTATTTTTTTTTGCAGAGTCAGTTGTCTAAACTTGTGGTGTTTCTTGCTTTGCAATAACCTAAATGATAAGAAAGACTACGACATCGTGGACAGCTGCCCTTTTATCCAGCTTTCTCCCGCACATACATACTGGTCTGTTGTCAACTGACTGCTTTACACAATGTATTTCTCTCCGTCAATGCTGCGCGCCTTGTATTGTCAGACTCTGCCAACAGGGGGTTAACATGCACTGTGAAATACCACCAAATGGTCAGATGGGTTATTCAGGAGAGTAACGTGTTCAGATCTAAGGATCTTGGTCTATACATAAAGCGCTCTGCATTATAGGGCCCTGTCAATTGGGGAGAAAATTTAGGACTTTAAAGTGCGCCTCATGGTTGTGAAAATATGGTGCTTCTAAACAAACCATTACTTGGGAGAATAATTGCCAATCACATATGAGTTTGCATTTGTCCCAATGCCATAAAATCAATTCACCAACCAATAAAAATAATTTGCATTAAGATTACATTGTAGCCATGCTGCATCATGCTGGTGGGGAAGAGCTGCCTGCACATTCCAATAAACAAAAGTAAAATAATCATTGCACTATATTTATCATTTCTTGATAAAACATATAACAATATCCATGACAATCGTAACAGTTGAATGTCAATAAGACGGAGCTTGCCACATATAAAAAAGGGCATTAACACTGCCGACTTGATCCACTGCCAACCAAACATCCACCACACTGCAGAGTGAAGAATGTGTCTGCCCGTGAACCGATTAAATTCACCGAAATCACATTACACCGTCCGTGCCAATAGCTAGACGTGGTTCCACCAGGCGTAAAGTTACGTTTACTTTCAACTTCTAAATTCTCAGTTGCGCCTGACGCATGTCAAAGGCAACATTCTAAGCACTCTATAATTTCTACGATTGCACATAGCAGCAGATCTGTCAAATTCCCAATCAGATTAAACCAGTGCAAAAATCCCACAAATTAATACTATATTTAAATCTAAAGAGGAATAACAGACAACAACTAGCATTAAAGATTCTTAAAACATTCTTAATAACTATTCCAAACATTCAGCTGGGCATGCTGGGGAGTCCAGCATCAATTCCCTCCATCGTTACTGTATTCATCACAGAGAACAGCTGCTCACACAGATATGTGCTCCCAAAGATACACTGTGGTCAAGCTTCATGTAGACGGAGCTACAGAAAGACTGCGTGTCGCCTAGCGTTCCATAAGGCAGCTGTTGCGTTGACTCATGGGATTCGTAGTTTGTGTGTCATCAGCGCATCACATCACACCACTAAAAAAAAAGATAATGTGGAGTGGTATGGAATTGGAGGAGGAAGTGTTGCCCAGCATGTTACAATGTAGTTTAATTCTCACATTTGAGTGCATGTTCTCGTGCCTCTTAAATATCTTATTTTGAACAGACATGGTGTACTAGTTACAGTGGTTTCATTTTTAATCGCATATATTTAAGTTATTGCCATTTTTAGGGACAGTGGATCTGGCACCTTAGGTCAAAATGTAAGACAAAGAAATAAGTAGTTTAGGCTCGCTATGCAATGTCAATCCTGCACCAATAACCAAATAGTTGCAAGCGAGATGTATTACGTTGTAGGTTGTGTTGTGACGATGTCAGTCTCATTTTGGGTCGGAAGCCAAAGAATGAAAATGTGTCTTCAAATGAGTTTTAAGAGTGGACAGAGTGGGGCTTGCCTAACATTTAAATGGACAGTAATTCCCAAGGAAAGGACCGGAAACAGAAAAAGTTTAATTCCTTCTGAGGCTCTGTTTAGTCCTCAGCAGGTCCAAGAGCGTCAGGCCCACAGATTTGAGGCACCGGGCAAGTGCGTAGGGGTAGAAACCCAGAGATGTACGGGGCGAGGCCATTAGAAGTATCTCAAAATTAACTCTAAAATGCGGTGGGACACAGAATTGGGGTGTGCTTCCTCTTCCGAGCTGCGGGTAGAAGGCAAGCAACAGCATTTTGGACCAACTGGAGAGACTTGAGGGAGGACTTTCTGACAAAATAAAGTGCATTACAATAATCTAGCCGAGATGTAAGCAAGGTATGGATTGCTGTTGAGAAAACCAGTGGCCCAAGATGAAAGAAGCTGGATCCCACAACAGCACTGATTTGCTTGTCCAATTTAAAACCCAAGTTCGAGACTGCTGGCTTTAGATAAGTCGCCATTGGGCCCAGGTCAACAGGCAGGGATGTAGAAGGGCCAATTGAAGCAAACACCATAACTTTTGTTTTCGTTGAAATTTAAGAAATTCTGTGACATCCAGGCTTTG
The DNA here is from genome assembly GCF_059441095.1 of Idiotropiscis lumnitzeri. NCBI lineage: Eukaryota > Metazoa > Chordata > Actinopteri > Syngnathiformes > Syngnathidae > Idiotropiscis > Idiotropiscis lumnitzeri. The sequence goes on along the minus strand of NC_142399.1, from coordinate 19,482,446 downwards.
GTTTCCTCCAGACAGGACAACCGTGGCCCTCAGGAGAACGTCTTTTTTTCGTTGGATGGAACCTAGGTTCCAGTGCAATAGTTTTAGCATTTTCAAAGGACCTTAGATTATTTTAGTCGTGTAACGGATGCTAAACATGCAGATCATTGTTAAATAATTTCTGAATATTATTCTGGATACCAATCAAGCTTGATCTTCATTGTATCACGCCTTGGTCCGTGATGCAAGAAGTGAAAGGGACTACTGCTGCTGAAAGGGTACAGCTGGTCCTTTTAAAACCCAGCCCAAAGGTTTAATCTTTGATATTCAGACAAACATAAGAATACACAAATAAAAATCTATAGATTAGTACTCTGATACGAAAGAACAACTACACGAAAAAATGTATTATCAGCAGACCACTCCAAAAGGCAAGTGAATATAAAGGTATTAAAATAACCTCGTCTTATTAGTGATCAGAATTTTATTTTAAACACAATAAGGATTTGAACTCATATTTATAAAACAGGAACACAATTCAGTAAGCAGTATTGCAAATATCAGGCCTCTCAAAACAATGCAATCAAATGCAGATGGAAGAGGATTGAGAGAGTGTGGTCTGTTATGATTAGTTGCTCTATAAATAAACTTGGTTTGTCTCACACACACACACACGCACACAACACACACGGCAGGTCACCGTGCTCAGACTTTATGCAATCGTGGATTTCATCACCAAACACACACATACACAGTATATACAGTATATTTTTGTGCGTGTGTCTGAATATGAAAATGTGTTTGTAGCATTTTCATTTGGTCAGCCAGCATGTTATGTGATTATGAAAAAAAGAATAGCAGAGAAAAAAAATCCACAATTCTGGCTTCCTGGATATCAAATAAAAAACAAAATCTCAAACAAAATGCCACTTATTCAGACCATGTCTGATTTAGTTTAATTTCGATTAAGGTGGCATCATCATCTTCATCATCACCCACATTGCTTATCCTGTACAGGGTCACAAGGGGGTGTTGGAGCCTATCCCAGCTGACTTCAGGCGAAAGGTGCGCACCCTGAACCGGTCGCCAGGAAGTCGCAGGGCACACACAGACTCTGTCATTGTTGTATTGCACTGGAGAGGGGAGCTCTCTAATCTCGTTGCACACTTGAGTACAATGACAATAAAGGGATTTCTGATTTCTGATACCATCAGAGACCCAATTAAAGTGTGTAATCAATCATTTTTCATGAAGGAATCCCATAAATATGTAATATAGTCACTGAAACTGGTGCCCTGTCTTTGGTCACTCTACTGTATTTAGGGGTTTTCCCCTCGACAGCACAGGTGTCAAACTCAAGACCTTGGAGCCAGATCCAACCCACAGCGCCATTCTATGTGGCCCGTGAAGGCAAATCATGTCCACCCCGGCAGCTGTTGCAAGCTGGCTGTGCCATTTACCTCGCGTTGGGTCAGTTGCAACGTTGGAGGTTGGAACGAACTAGCGACTGTAGTAAATGTTAGAAAGACTACATTTCCCAAGATTCTTAGACACACAAGCAGGAAATAGTTCTGTAATGTTGAAAATGGACACCTGCGAGGGATTAGATGCACATTACAATGAGAACTCCAACATGAATGTAAATTGGAAGGAATGTAATTTTGGTTGCCGCACGGGCCCACAGGCCGCAATGATATTGTCCCACATTTTAACATTGAAAATGCCCCTCCATAAACACCTCACATTAGACCGATTTCCGGTTTGACAAAAACATGTATACACCTGCTTGTGATTATATGCTGATCAGAATGAGAACGCCATCATGAATGTTAACGCAAATAGGAAGGAATTCAACTCCATGTTTACTGCTCGGGCCAACAGACCACAATGATATTGTCCCACATTATAAAATTGGAGACGCACTGCCAGGAATAGCTTGATTTAGGCTAGTAGGACTACATTTCCCATGAAATAGATGTATGCTAGCCCTTAGATGAGGATGAAAACGGAAACATGAGCATTATAAAACTGATTTTGAGTTAAAGATAAGTATAAGCTGAAAAGCCGACATTCGGTCATTCCAAGGCACACTGTCAATTCTTGAGAAAGTTTAAGGATTTTAAGTGCGCCTTAAAGTCCAAAATATTTAGTACTTAAAGAAGAGTCAGATTTGTGTTTTACAGATGCAGATGTAGCGCTCTCTTTTTCTAATGTAAATGAAGCTGCAGCTACTTAAGATACGATGAATGATGAAATCAGCAATAAAGTGATTGCTATGCACTCATGCAAATGTAGACACACAAAGACAAATGTTACAAAAAAGACAAGTTACCGGAAAGCCTGCTCGTCCAGGAGGACCCTGAAAAAGGAGTGAGAGAAATGATGGTACAAAAAAGGAAGAGTGAATCATACAGATGAAGTAAACATTATAAAGAATATCTTGATGCACTGAACCAGACCAAAATAACTAATCTAGGAGACTGTGTAACATTCAAATCATTAATAAAAAATATCCCAGCTCAGACTGACATGCAATATAGATAACAATCCAGTATTTTGTTCTGTTATGATTCAATTCAAGAACAGAATACTTTTTGTTCCAAAGTTTCATGCAAGGTTTGGTTTTGGATGAAAGCATGCACCATTTTTAATGCCATCATGGACTTGCACAATGAGCCCTTAATTGATCTAAATGAACTGACGCCAGATCACTTGAATGTATTCTCAGCGCGGATACATCCCACGTCAGCAAAGTAGTCTCCATCAAATGCAAGAAAAGGAGCTGGAATACGATGGCTTTCAATGGTCTCTATGTTGGGTACACACAAGTGGCTATTCTTTCCCAGTGGAACACAAATCAGTGCTTTTTGTACAAACAGGTCCTAAGGGAAGGATGTGAAGCTAATTGGGGGGAAGTCAAAACAGGAACTCTTGACAATTTCCTAACAAGCTACTAAAGCAATGATGGTTCACTGAGGAAATTGATACATGCCTGTGCTTTTATGTTAAGCTAAAATCTGGATGCACATGTCTTTGCATGAGAGTGGCGGCTTATGGCAAGTTTTAACCAGTTTGGTGGATTTTAATTCTTGATTAATTTTGTGGGATAAATAGATGTTGGATGACAATTTCCTCAAAAATTTAAAAAACATAATACTGTACATCGGGGGTTTCAAACTCGTGACCAAATTTGCTGAATGATATTTGCCTCAATCACTTATGAGCAATCAGGCTCATGACTGCTTATGACGAAATGAAAATGTGAAGCGGCATCAAGTGCAAGGAAAAGATATCCTGTCGGCAAGTCCCAGTCATGTCTTTTTCAAAACCTGCCACGAAGATAAGTTTGGCGGCAAGTACTGACCATTTTAAGAAAAACAGGTGTTTTTGGTGTGAGCACAAAGGCAACTTTACATGTTGAATGCACAGCGAAAGTTGCGGTGCTCAAGAAATCACACGTCATTACTCAACTAGACGTGCTGAGGTGTATGAAAATTTTTGTGGTACTTTTTTGGAATACTTGAACACCTTTTTTGTCGAATACTTAATGCGGTCCAGGCACACCCGGAGTCCATCGCCTCACACATAAATTGAGTTTGAGAACCTTGTTGTACATTTTCAGGCATTACACATCAAGCACAGTATTTACATCTAAATGTGTTCAAAACTTACAACGGGACAATTATTCAATATACAATAGATTTTTTCATACTGTTTGTTGGTACTGTGTGTGTGTATATATAAATGTGACTGGGTAAGTATTCTTTCCTATGATCATTTGTTCTCTCTCAAATTCCATAATATAATTTTCTATTAAGAATATACCATATAGGAAGCATATTTTACTGTGTTTGTCCAGAACTCGGTTACCTATTTTCATTTTTGTACATCTTCTCTTGAACTGCATTTATTACGTAAATTCTAAGCGTTGTTAAAGACCAAAATGATTTAGCTACTTTGGCTACTAACATATCAAAACTTACATTCTATTATCAGAAACCATTATTAGAATGGCAGTGCTTAATTTCACGTCAATTCTCCCACCCAATCAATGAAGAGCAGAAATAATAGCAAAGGTCGCGAATGTTTCCATTTATTTTTTCAGTCTTTCATAGTATCAAGTCAAATTATTGGCAAGTAAACAGCAACAGTGCACTTAACCTTAAAAAAACTTTGCAAAATTGTGAAAAATTCTCGACTATTTCCCTTATCACCTTTCACAGAAAACTGTTATGTAGCAGTTTATCTCCATTTATTTGTAAATATAAAGAATATTGTTTGCTCGATGGATTTTCATGTGTTTAATAAATTAAAGTTGAATTTTGAATTGGCTATTGCACGTGCAGCCCTCAATCAGAAATTTGGGCATCCCTGATCTACAAACATAAATATTCCAAATAAAAACTACTGCTAGTCCAAAAAGGAGTTGGAAGAAATCAAACTTATTTAGATCCTATAGCTAAATTCACGTTACCAAGCTAATGAAATAATCAAAAATTGTAGACCTCTCTCTCTCTCTCTCTATATATATATATATATATATATATATATATATATACACACCGTATTTTCCGGGCCATAGGGCGCTCTTTAAAGTCCCTAATCTTCCCCAAAACAAAGAAAGCGTCTTGTAAAGCGACGCGCCCAGCGCCCATTATATGGACTGAGCATCACGCTCCACCACCAACCCTTTTACTCATTGGGCTGTAGGGAGTACATGCTAGCACACCCTGCTGGTCAAAGTCTGAGTCATCTATGGTTCAAATTGACCGTGACTTATACATTATGTGACTATGGTGTTTGGGTGATGGTGTAGGAGAAAGCTGGACAAAAGGGCAGCTGTCCACAATGTTGTAGTCTGTCTTATCATTTATGTTATTGCAAGTAAGAAACATCCCAGGTTTAGGCAACAGACTGCAAAAAGCTCAAAGCACAACAGCACATCTCTCTAAACAGCCATGCACATCTCTCTAAACAGCCATGTGATTGGCTGAGTCTGAGTGGCTCCCAAGAAGCCATTGCTGTAATTGGCTGAGTCTGAGTGGCTCCCAAGAAGCCATTGCTGTAATTGGCTAAGGCTGAGTGGCTCCCAAGAAGCCATTGCTATAATCTTTTGGTGTTATTTTTATTTCTTTTGGGTATATAGATGGCATGAGAGATACATGTTTTGTGTTAATCTTGTTTCTTTGTTTGCTTGTATGCTGAGTTTTTTTTGTGGTTTTGAATAGGATATATAAAAACACATCACGTTGCTGTTCTGCAAGGTAAGGGTGGTCGTGTGTGTGTGTGAGAGTTTAGAATGGAGATGGCTCTTGGAAAGAAACTGTTTCTCAGTCTATTGGTCCTTGATTTGATGCACCTGTAGCGCCTGCCAGAGGGCATCAGGTCGAACAGGTGTGAGTTTGGGTGGGTATTGTCTTTGACGATATTGAGAGCCCTGCTGAGGCACCGGGGCGGTATAGATGTCCGACAGGGAGGGGAGAGGGCAGCCAATAATCCTTTGTGCTGTATTGACTGTCCTCTGGAGCCTCACTCTGTCCGCCTCAGTGCAGCCGCTGTACCAGGTGGAGACACAGTACGTCAGCAGGCTCTCGATGGACGAGTGGTAGAAGGCCAGCAGCAGCTTCCTTTCCAGGTTGAATTTCCTGAGGACTCTCAGGAAGTGCAGACGCTGGTGGACCTTCTTTACCACTGCTGTGGTGTTGTGTGTCCAAGTCCCTCCCCTGACGTTGTCTTGTAGACTATTGCCATGACACCTCTTATTGGTCAGAGTCAGTGTTATTGACAGTGATTCCTAATAGTTTCAGGACATCTGTCATTGGAACGGGGTGATACCTCTGGCAGCAATCCCTTAGGGGTGAGCTGGCATCAGCAGCTGAGCTAGCGCGAGCAGCTGAGCTAGCGCGAACAGCTGAGCTAGCGTGAGCAGCTGAGCTAGCGCCTTGTAGTGCGGCGCGCCTAGTATATGCATAAAATACGGAAATAGCCCCCTCAACTGGTGTTGCGCCCTTTGATGCAGCGCGTCTTATGGCCGTAAAAATGCGGTATATATATATATATATATATATATATATATATATATATATATATATATATATATATATATATATATATATATATATATATATATATATATATACACCCAAAATACAGATACCTCACATGTTAACTTTGTACATTCACTTTCGTGCACACACCCCTCACGCCCAACGGTTCTTCTCTATAGTAGCTCACAAATACACACTGTACATCGATTCTCCCTTCCATCATACCCCATGTGCAATGTGAAACGTAGTTTTATACATAATGAAATTATTTACGTTTGGAGATTGTTCCTCATTCATACTTTTCCAGTTTCACGCCACAAATTGACAAACAAAAACCTTTCCTTGTTGTGCGTATGTATAATACTTTGAAATTGTGTTCATCGTCAATCAATCATAATTCCCAACCGAATTCCAAAATAGATTTTGAATGTTTTCCGGTAATGTGTGTTTTACCTTGTCCTTTAGTTGTTCTGCTTAAAATGATACAACATATGTACATTTGAATTTAATTTATCTTTCGAAGAGTAAAATGGTGTGTTACATGTAACCCACCTTATGATTGGTTCTTATAATATACAGTATAGGAGAGTGGAGTGGTATATAATCGAGCCTGTCCTTGGCCTTGTTTATGTCGCAGTTTATGATTGAAGATGACCAATGTGTCAGCAGTTATGATCCTGACAGATTTTATTTCCTGCACCCTTTCTATTTCAACTTTCAATTTATATTTATAAGCATCTCACTGTCTGTTGTGCTATTTACATATAATATAATTTTGTTTTATCTGAATTTCTCCATTCTTCCGTTATTTGAACCGCTTATCCTCACAAGGGTTGCGGGTGTCTACATTTAATGTTCAATGTTTTTTAAAATCAAACCACATTTTAAGCAAGTATAGTTCCTTGTCTATAGTTTGCTGTCATTGACCTAAATCATCACCAGAACAAAAAATGTTTGCATCATCTGCAAAAAGTACCAGATTAATTTTTTCCAGTTATTACAAATGTCACTGATGTATACTTTTATAATGAATAATTTGGGCCCCAATACTGACCACAAGTAATATTCAAGAATGATCAGTACTGATTGTCAAACATTACAAATTGCTTCCACATGTCAAAATAATCTCAATCCAGTGCCATACATTGGCCCTGATAGTTAACTTTAATGAGGGCAGGCTTATTTACAAAGGCCATTGTTACTGTCTCAAAATATCATATCAAAATAGCCTTTATTGTATCGAATTGTATTGTATTGTATTGTTAAAAAAACTGATAAATTGCTTTGTATCAAATCGTTAGGTCTGATATTGATATGTATTGTATTGGTCTAAAAATGTATCATTACACGTCTATTTACTTTAGGCTCTGTCACAGTCGAAATACAAATCAATTCACACATCAGTCAAACCAATAAAAAAATATCACACACTCAGTCTAAATGCGTTTGTGCTGACATGGCAGTAAGTCGACGTGCCTCCTCCGTGATGTGACATCATCATGACAGGTGAGATGGCTCTGAAACCTTCCTCAAAGCCACTGCCAAAGGCAGACCCGATTCCAAATAAATGTCATCTTTACCTTTATTGGTTTAATTCATTTTCTCAGTTTCCATTGACATGATGCGATTGAATGACTTCAAGGTGGCACTCAGTATTGTGGAAAATGCATTTTTTTACATTGCTTGATAGTGAGAGATAATGGGCAGTTCTTTAAAAAATTGCTTGATTCTAATTTATTTATTGCTATTCCCTGTCTAAGTTTACTGAAAAACATAGCATAAAAGAAAGAGAAATATTTGCGCATTTAACAATAACTACATCTTACAAAATTTGCTAGTTTAATGCTCACAAACATTGCAAAACGCCATAGCCAGACTAATAAAACTCATGTCAATGTTGTATTGTTATAAACGGGGGTGCACATAAGCGATGCGGCGGTGCGCATGAGCACTGCAAATAGAATAATGCTCTTCCAGTTCAAGTCTGTCACTGTGCTTTTACGCACTACAACAAATGAGCTCAATCAGTCTGCTCGAATGTGCAGCCTCAAGTCAAGTCAGCCGCCACAGCAAATGCTTCCGAGGGCCACCTTTAAAATAAAAGCTTGGTCAGGCACTGATATCCATGTACTACTAGTCCTACGACTACTACTACTACTACTTGGCGGCGACTTGACTAGGCTAGCTTCGGCCCTACGACAACATTCGCTGTGAGATGGTAGCCAAACGGGTTGTCGAGAGCCACCGGTGAAACTATTATCTCCGTGTCACTTTGCTACTGCTTTAATGGCCGATCAAACACACCGTATGACCTTACGGTCCATGATGCAAAAAAAGACTGGGCTCGAGAGAATTGTGACACTGCAAGTCAGAGGTGGCCAATTAATTAACAGGCCACGCAACTCAATTGTGTTAAATATGAATTCAATGTACTTTTATAAAACAGTAACTTGAAAACTGAAAACAAATTTAAAAAGTTGACGATGTTATATTAAAATGGCATATCTACAGATCTTGATAAACCTTGCCACATGTCCATGTGCCGTAATTCTTCCAAGAGGTCGGTGAGTCAGGAAAGAAAATGAGCACCAAACAACAACCTCATTTGAGGACAGTGCCAAAGCTTTCATGTGCACCCCTGGTTATAAGCAAGAGGATATTTGAACACAGTCTAGTAATATAGACAAACAATAAAAAAATTACTCACACATATATTCTTTCTCCTCTGCAAAAAATGACTAATATTGTTGGATATTACTGAGCTGTTGAGGGCTTCTTCAAGTCTATATGAATTGGTGGCTAAACTGCACACACCAGTAGAAGCCCTACAATGTTCTTAAGTATGAAATTACGTATGATGCACAAACAGTTTCATTGCTGACATTTTCTTTCATTAAGTTAGCATAGACTGCTACTTTTTTTTATTTAAAAAACATTTGGATTTTATAATGTTATAAGCAAGACTGGACCAGATTAATGGCATTTCTCTAAATTTCTTTGAGGAAAGAGAATTTAAGATGAGAGTGTTTTGAGTACAAGCATCTTCATAGAATTAACTAAATTCATAAATCAAGGCACCACTGTAATCATACTGATATATAAGCTTATCAGTACTTAAGTTTGAAAGCTCCAAGTATTTCAGGTGGCATGTAAAACGTTCCAATTTTATTCTTATACTTCTACCAGCCCCATCTTTCTTACTGAGCACAAGCATCAACTGCCTCCGTAACCATCTTGGTTGTTTGGCAGATGTCAATTTGGGTGTAAACAATGATAGAGATGATCACATTAGCAATGGAATGGAATAAAAATGGTCAGTGACTCAAATGCGACAATATATAATATATGATATATTTATAACAGTCTTATAATAATGGCAGTTTGAGAAGTCAGTTCACCCAGTTGCAGAGATAGTCAATTACTTTACCCCACACGGATCACACAAGGTGTCTTGTCTACTTACTGGAGGTCCTGAAAAACAAAAAAGAGGGAGAAAGACACATTTAAAATTTAGATAAACTAGTGATACAATTCATCATAGATTTTTTTTCTTATCCAATCAAGATTGTTCCATTCAGTCATTTAAGCATAAAATACAAAGGTTGCCATGGTGAATGCAACATTTTCTACATATTATGACTAACCTTCATCATCACAAGAGAAGGAATCTGAAAGTAAATATCTAACACCAATACAAGGGTAAACTATATGTCCATAGGGATAAACATATTACTTGATTTCAGTGTACAGTTAGTTAATTACCCACCGGGAAATTGATACAAAAACATTTCTGGGATGTTAACGCACTAATTTTGGACTGTGTTCTTGATAAGGTCTGTGAAAAAAAACAAAAAACTTTGTGAGTGATGTCACTTCAGCGTCATCAACAGCGAGGGTGGGAGGCTTTTTTTACCTACTCTATTTTCGAACCTGTTGCACGAAGAGTAAACTGCACTGGACTTTGTACGTTGCTGCTTTTTCCCCAATTTAGACCATATAGAAGTAGGTTTGGACAGCTTGAACCGGCACATCACATGGTTTCAACACCACAAAACAACGGTAATGAAAACAATATGTATACCTCTAACATTTTCTTGTAGTTGATGCCTCACTCACAGTAAATGAAGCAGATGGACACAAATCATTTTCATTTTCATGAAATAAGAAAAAACTGTGGGGACCGTAAAGACACAATTTAGGGAAGGAGCTTGAATAACTAATAATAATGGTGATTCTGTTGATAAGTTGCGCAGAATTTCTAAGCATGATGTGGCCTCAGTTTTGAGAAGTGGCCACTCCTCCAAAGACAGGCTTGATAGACTAAAACAGGGGTCTTCCATCCTGTTCCTCGAGGGCCCTTGTCCTGCAAGTTTTCTATCTCTCCCTGCCGCAACAGAGATGATTCAAATGATCCGATAATCAGCAAGGTCTGCAGTGGCTAGCTATCGATTGTTCAGGTGTGTTGCACCAGGGACAGATGGAAAACGGGCAGGACACTGGCCCTTGAGGAACAGGATTGAAGACCCCTGGACTGAAACATCATGAAGCAGACTGGATCTTTATCCTTCAAGATGTTAACCTCCATATATACATTTTATGATCAGCACTGCAGTACTTAAACCGCAGTACTTCAAAAACGAATTTGCTAAAGATTAGCAAATACCATTATAGTGGATCTTGGTGAGCTAAACTAGAAAATAAAAATGTAATTTTACAGAACGAATACCAAGCCGCTTTTCCATTATACCGGTTCCAGGGCAGATCAGTCTCACTCTGTCCTGAATGCTCACTTTTCCGTTTGACTTTTTCAGGGCCATGCAGTAACAATTATTTTAATATCTGACAAATGAAGGCGTTTCTTAAGCAATGCGGCTTGGTGCTCCAATCATAAAAACACAGTGTACATACTACACATATATTGTTTCATAACAATACTTTAACATATTTACTATTTCATATGTATTGATGGAAAATGAACACCGTCGCATGTGAAGTTTACTTTCCATTTTTTCTGTAAATTAAAATTGTCTAATTGAAACCAACTTGAATTGAGAAATTTAAACAATCTGGAGTAAAGCAACACAACAAGTTGCATTGCAGAGCCATGACTGAACTAACTTTATTCGTCCCAGGAGATACATTGGTGGTTACAAGAGCATTGCTTTGACTTCAAAAAACATATCTAAAAAAATACTTCCCGCATTCACATATATTTCCATCTCTACTATTATGAATTTATGCTATATCAACAGGGTCCTTTAGAATTGCATTGCTGAAAAGACACTAAAATACAACTTTCTTTCAGACTAAAATGCTTTCAGTTTTTGTCAAATAAAACGAGACTTGACTAGACTACAATGCAGAGGTGGCAAATCAAGGTTCTGAAAGTAAAAACCTTGCCAAAGCTTGGCTCTAACCACAGATGCTTCTACTCAACCGGCAGATGAACGAGCTCGTTTGTCTGCTGTTGCGTAGAAGCACCTGCGGCTCAAGCCAAGCCGTGTTATTTTATTTTATTTATTTTTTACTTTCTACACGTGCGATTGCCGCGTCTGATAAAATGCCATCAGTTATCTTCGATTAAAGCTAGTCAAACAAAAATCATTGACATTTCTGACTACAGTGCTCAGACTTTTATAAGAACTAAAACTTGAGTGGGCTAAAAAGAAAACTAAAACTAATAAAAACTAAAAAGACTTGACTGAAACAGGCCGCCCCAAACACAACACTAAAAGTAGCCTCCAGCACCGTGTCTTGCGACAATGACTATAAGCTGCGCATCATTATAGTCCTCAGTGGCTCATTTGGGGTAAGTATGCGCTAGGGAGCAATGAGCATGTTCCATTTCATACTTGTTGCAGCTGAAGACCACTCAAAAATAATCCTCCATGTATTTTTCTATTTTTCCTCTTGTGTTACCTTTCAGCACCACCATTATAATGTTGTTTCTGATGAGGCAAGGTGAGGCTCAACTTTCAGAATTGTACAAATGTTATACTTTTTGAGCTACATGGGTTCATATTTTAACTGTAGTGGGCTGTACTGTTCAATCATTCTTGTGGTTGATAGATGAACAAAAGCTAAGCTGCAGCTCGCTCTGAAAGCAAGACTGGTAAAAACAAGCATCAACATGTGATTCACGCTACATTCTGGGCCTGCCTTCACATCCTTTTGGCTAGAGCTCTTCACACAGGAGACTCAACCAAGAGAATCTTGATCCAAAGGCACGTTGGGAGGCCAAAGACAACAGGGTGCAAATATAGTACAGAACGTGGCGCCTGATGAACAGCTTTGTGTGCAACAAGCAGTGGGCACAACATGAAACAAAATGCAAAGCCATAAACACACAACAGTGCAGGATGTTGTTTGACTGCACTCATATCACGTATGCTAAGTTTGCCCTCTCCCGGGATTAATGCTGTCTCACTATTGCTAACACCTGTTGTTTCTACTTATGTAAGGGCACTGCTTGCATGTGCCCGGAAATGGAAACCAAATCTTGCACGGTAACATCCAAAATCTTGCCCCCCTCGTGATCTCATTACAGGCAGTTCATAACCAAACACTAGTTATTAATTCTCACATCAAATTTTAGCTGACCAGCAATTTTCATAAAAATGCAACACAAACTACTTTAGGGAAATGAAAACAATCAATTGAAAGAAAACATTGAGAAACGCCTCCTATTGACCATATATAGTATGAGCTTTCCCTTGAAGAAATCCAAAAGTAATGCAAAGCGGGAGAAAATTTCCGAGATTGACATTTGAGGTTCGTACATCTCTCAGAAGTGGAAACAAATAACTATGGTTTGGAACAATTAATGCAAGTGTTAACATAAAAAGGAAAAAATGGTTTGACATGAACTCATCAAAATTGTGAATTAGCTAAAATTAACTGGAGGAGGGCATGCAAATTATTTGGATCCCCGTATGGTGCGTCCTATGGTCATTTAAATACAGTAATTATTTAGTTCATTATTTTTGTATTTAATTCATTATTTGATTGCCCTGTTTCATGAATTAATTTTATCTGTCAAATTCGCCCATCAATGTTAGTGGGCGGGGCTAAGCGTTGACAAACTTGTGTACGCCATTGCTTTGGCCCGAAGTGGTTGCAAACATGGCGGTTACGATGATGGATGACTTTCATGAGCTACCTTGATTGAGCCGTCGAGGCTTGTGTTTACCGTATTTTCCGGACCATAGGGCGCACTTTAAAGTCCCAAATCTTCCCCAAAACAAACGTAACGCCTTGTAAAGCGACGCGCCCATTATATGGACTGAGCATGACTCTTGACCGTCAACCCTTTTACTCATTGGGCTGTTTGGCGTACATGTTAGCACACCCTACTGGTCAAATTCTGGGTCATCTATGCTTCGAATTGACTGTGACTAATACATTATGGGACTATGGTGTTTGGGTGATGGTGTAGGAGAAAGCTGGACAAAAGGGCAGCTGTCCACAATGTTGTAGTCTGTCTTATCATTTATGTTATTGCTAGCAAGAAACGTCCCAGGTTTAGACAACAAACTGCAAAAAGCCCAAAGCACAACACGCACATGTCTCTAAACAGCCATACACATCTCTCTAAACAGCCATGTGATTGGCTGAGTTTGAGTGGCTCCCAAGAAGCCATTGCAGTAATTGGCTAAGGCTGAGTGGCTCCCAAGAAGCCATTGCTATAATCTTTTTGTGTTTTTTTTTTTCATTTTGGGTATATAGATGGCATGAGAGATACATGTTTTGTATTAATCTTATTTCTTTATTTCATTGTTTGCTTGTATGCTGAGTTTTTTTGGTTTTGATTTGAAACCGTGACTCTAAGGAGTGTGGTGACCAGTCAAGTCCCTGACGTTGTCTAGAGACATATTGCCATGACAATTATTATTGGTTAGAGTCAGTGTTATTGGCAGTGCTTCCTTATAGTTTCAGGACATCTGTCATTGACTTGGGTGATACCGCTGACAGCGATCCTTTAAGGGTTTGAGTCCTGGTGAGCTGGCATCAGCTAGCGCGAGCCGAGCTAGCTAGCTTGCTCGAGCGAGCAAGCGCGAGCCGAGCTAGCGCAAGCCGAGTGGCTAGCGCCTAGTATATGCATTAAATACGGAAATAGCACCCTCAACTGGTGTTGCTCCCTTTGATGCAGCGCGTCTTATGGCCGTAAAAATACGGTAGTTATTTTGCTTGAGGATTCAAATTACAAATAATAAAACAGTATCGTGGCGAGATCACCTGCTATATCAAAACTAGCCCAGCACAGTCTAATAATATGGCCCCTGGAATAACCTGCGGAATCTAAACCTAAAACCCATCATAGAGCCGCCATCCTGTTCTCTCAAATTGCCTGCCTCAACAGTTGCTCTTGTGACCACACATCAGATGCCAGTGCAGGGCCAGGTGGAGATGCTTCTTAATCTGATGTTCAACTACTATTTTGTGGGAAAAAAAAAAACATGTCCCAAGTCGCACAAAAAAATGTCAAACCACTATCATCATACATAATGTCACCAAATTTAAAACCCTCTCACTAGCAAAAACTGCCATTTATTAAACCTCATTTTAACGCCATCAGTTTGTTACGCAATTCAGTTGTTTCTTTTATTTGTTTAGTTGTTTTGCAACACGTGGAATTGTTGGTATGATCCTTTTGATTTAAGGCTGTTATTTTTGTCTCCCGTTCTTAGTAAAGCTGTGTTCGCCATGTGACATTCATTGCTCACACGTCACTCTCAACTTCCCTTTGAACGCCCGGTTTTCACCGATGTCCAACGATTGGAATGATGGAAAAATGGCAAGATCATTTTCTTCACTATACAAGATAGCGAAACCGACTGGGAGTGTGTCATTTACTTTTACAAGTTTTGGAACTCGGTGCACACATAAGGGGAACAGTGAACTGACGTAATAACTCGGATTTAACTGAAATCGTTTAGACCGATCGGTTTTCAAATAACGTTTCGTGTGTATGTGTGTGTGTGTATGTATATCTATCTATCTATCTATCTATATATATATATATATATATATATATATATATATATATATATATATATACATATATATATACATATATATGAGCCTCTGACTAAAAGCACTCACATCTCAAATCATCATTCTTTTTCCTACATACTGCAAAAAAAAATACTTCAGCTTCCAAACAATTCCATGAATCAACTGTTGGATTAAAAAGGAAAATAGAAAAACCTTCACTGGGATTTAAACCTCCCTGCAAGAATGTAATACCTAAGTAGATCAGTATAACATACTCACTTCTTGGATGTCTTTGTGATGTCAGATAAGTTTAACAGATAATATCTGGAGCTAGATTGCTGTGCTAATACTGTGCATTATATGATTCCATTTTTTTATTTTAGTGTTTCTTTTGATTTTGTGTAGCTTTGCCTTCTGGAACAGACTGCTTGGGTCAATAAACCTGATGGTTTGCAGACATGACCTGTTTGAGCTTAGTTCTGCTCATGGAAACACAGATGTTATATGGGAAGGAGAAAAATTGTATTCTCATGAAGTATCTTCTGTTTTAGTGTCATTATTGTCACCGCTGCTTTTGCAAGTGTAAAGGAAATCTTGCAGCTGATCCAAAATGCTGCCACTAGAATTCTCATGAAGTCCGATGAGTCAAAGAATTGATTTTCATTTTGAAATGTTGCTGCTGGTCTCTAAATCCCTAAATGGTCTTGGAACAAAATACATGCAAGATGTATGAGTACCCAACGAAACATCCAGACCGATCAAGTCGTCTGGAACAGGTCTATTGTGTGTTCCCAGAACCAGAAGCAAACAAAGTCTAGCAGCATTTAGTTACTATATTCCTCAGCTGTGGAACAAACTCTTAGATTACAAATGTTTTATGTAAAGCAATTTGAATTGTCCTGTACATGAATTGTCCTTACGTTGCCTTGCAATAAAATAATGGGAAAAAAATGCTCATCCTGTCAGACTGTTAATGAGTATGTAAGCTAAGTTAAATTGCATATTTACTCACACTAACAGACTGTGCATGCTGTCGGGCACAGGTGTACAAGTGGTGGGCTCCCCTATATCCATTAGAGGGTTTTGCATCTCGGGAAATTGACTTTTTTCTTCCAGGAAGGCACCACCAAACTTCTTATTTTCACTATGTGGCATACAGACTTAATTACTATTTTTGGCTTGGACTTGAGTCGGACTCCGCCATTGGACTTGTAAAATATTTTTTAGCGATTCGACCGTGTCCTACTATAATTTTATTTTGGAAAATTATTTATTATTCAAACATTATAAATGCAAAAAATGATGTCATCCATCAAAAGAAACTAGAAATAAAGTATTTCAAATTATCAAAATAGTCACCCGTGTCAAGATCAGTCTTTGTTGATTTTGTTTTAGTATTTACATTCATGTCTTCCTTCTGTGTGTCTCATTAGCCTTTTGAGTCCACCTGCGCTCGTTTACCCAATCCCTTGTCCCTCTCACTCTTTGTCTTGTCCAGGTGTTGTTGTCTCATGAATATATTTGAATTTAAGTCAGTTTCCTTTCAGTTGGTATCTGTCCACGGCTTTTGTTCATCTCCATGTCAAGTCCTGTTTTTGTAGTATTTGTTTTGATACTTTGATTCTTATTGTTTTGTACTCAAGTATTTTAGGTTATCTAAGTACCTAATTTGCCTTTTTGCTTTTTTCTTTTGGAACTCCTGCCACGTTTCCCTGTGTTTGTGTCCTCCACACCCCCTAAACCTCATCGCGAGTGCCAAAGCATTTTTTCTTTTTCTTTCAGTAATGTCACCCAACATAGAGAACTGGAGTTAGCCACAACATCTTAAAAAATAAAACATGAAGCAACCTACAGATTCATTTCGAACATTTCAGACACGAATGTCACCACGTTGAACGGTTCATGGGCACTTGGTCAGTGCCATACACCATCAATCATGCGGCCTTGTGTGACAATGATTCAGTGGCACATAGATAGTAGGTGCCGGACACAGGTGGGTGACGCAAACCCACAGCTCTTTTTCGGACCTGTACACAATGCTGGGACAGAGGGATATCGCCAGCACCAAGAAGTGCACACAACAAGTTCTACCACGCATGCTAGGAAGAGGGAGGCTTCAACATCGTCTCACTATACACATACGCGAAAATGGTATTGAACACAGTGAAATGCCTTACGGGAGTATTTCCATTGGAAGGAATGACCCCATCATTTTCATCGCATTGAGAGATGTTTGCATTTTCAAGATGGAAGTACAGTCACTATTTTGAGTTTGTGTCAGTGCGTGGGTGTTTGTTGCACACTTTTCTGCCAACAGTGTCCTCATGAAATAAAAAGACTACCTTTTAGAAATTATTAAAAAAATATATCATATATGTTTTTAATAAATGAAATCTAGAAAGACTGTTTTTTTTATTACAAATAAGAAGCAAACATATTTTATGCCAAATCCTGAAAGATGTTTTTTTAAATTATGATCATGATAATAATTCAAAAAAGATTTTCTTTTTTATTCTTAAAGAAAACATTTTTTTTCCTCTTAAATGTTACTATTAAAAACACACTTACTTGCCAAAACCAGGAGTCATTTTTATAAAACAGGGTTACCGGTATCTGCTGAATGTAACAAAGTAACTTAGTCTTTTTAAAGCAAGTCATCAATCAGTAACTACCATATTTTCGCGACCTTAAGGCACACGTTAAAGTCCCTAATTTTCCCCAAAACAAACAAGGCGCCTTGTAATGCGCTGGGCCTATTGTATAGACTGAGCAACTCTTTTGATCATTGGGCCTAATCCCCTTGGAGTATTTCAGAGTGCATGTTAGCACACCCTGCTGGCCAAAGTCTGAGGCATCAATGATTCTCTCTCAACAACCATGTGATTGGCTGAGGCTGACTGGCATTGCTGGAATCTTTTTGTGTTATTTTTATTTCTTTTGGGGATATGAATGGCATGAGATATACATGTTTTGTGTTAATTTTATTTCTTTGTTTCATTGTTTTCTTGTATGCTGTTCAGAGATATTTTTGGTTTTGATTTGAAACTGTGATTCTAAGGAGTGTGGTGACCAGTGAAATCCTCCCCTGAAGTTGTCGATTAGATGTGTTGCCATGACATCCCTCATTGGCCTGAGGTTCTGCTGCTGACAGTGATCCCGTATTCGCATGCTAGCATGCGCGAGCTAACATGTGCCTTGTACTGGGGCGTGGCCAGTATAAGTATTAAATACAGAAATAGCACCATCAACTGGTGCTGCGCCCTTTGATACAGCGCGTCTTTTGGCCGTAAAAATACGGTAAATTATTTTTTAAAGTAAGTAATCACTCATTTAACTAAGTTACTTTTTCAAGGTGACTGTGGCAACACTATTCCTGGGCGCTCTGAGTTGTTACATCAGCTTCAACATCTGGTTGAATGAGCAATCAGGTTTGAGCCATGTTTTATGCATATAAGAACCTTAATAAAGCAGATGAACATCATGACTGCAGGGTAACCAAAAATACTCCGATAATCAGTTTTCCGCATGATTCTAAGTCCTTGACTGTTTTTTTCCCTCAATAAGGTTTAGACCTCTAAAAGCAAAGCTGCTTAATGTAAAATTAAGTAATTACACAGCAGCCTTTTCAGTAGATCACTTCAAAGACGGCGATATAACTTTACCAGAAAAGGCACTGTTAGCCTGACTAACTCATTATTCTCTAAAAAGAGGAGGAAAGGCACTGAAAAAAAGCAGCTCAATTTGAGTCTGAGCAGAGAACAACCTTCCTAAAATGATCCATGATGGCCATGAGAGTTACTTGCATTGAAACCTTAACCTTGAACTTCAAGTTCTCTCATGATAGCCTCCACATAATCGTAACGGTACATTGCTCTTTGTCACATTGCTATCGGCGTTGTCAAATTCAGATATAACACAATTTTTGAATTAATAATATTCTCTATGTCTAAGGAGGAGCACTATTAATTTGCAAAGGAAAAAGTCATACAATATTTTTATCGTTGGCAAAAGAACGTGCATTGGATTTAAGTTTCACTATATCCATGTTAAATGATCCTT